>NW_024351647.1:614628-953768 GCF_902729225.1 Pteropus medius | reverse complement strand
GACAAGATATCAAACCCCTTAGTATTTCCTTTTTGGGAAATAAGGCACTTTTTAAAAAAAAAAAAAAAACTTATCCACCTGGGTCCCGAAACAGTTTGACTCTCCAGTTTTCTGGCCTACACTCTAGTCAGCTCTGATCCAAGTTTTTGTAGAACAAACAGCCTTGCTTTAAGCCATGTCCTGTTGTGGGCGATGTAACAGCTGAACTGTCATAGCCTGGGGGCAGGCTGATAGCCAGGGTGTCTTGGCTGGAAGAGATTTTGGGCAACTGACTTGCCTTTGGTCATTAGAAAGCCTCCGAGGCCTTTTAAAATTTTTGGTGGGGTTTGGGGGGAAAAAACATAAAATGCCACTTTATAACTCCAATAATAACCTGTAATTTATATTTATTGTGTGAATTTTTAGTCCTATATTTTAATAATTTGTAAATTGATCTTATTCCAAGAATCCTTTGAACTTGCAGGAGAACATCTGGGAATCCAGCCTCCTGTCCGGATCCTGATCCCTACATTCGGACTGTTTAATCCACTTTGGGATGGATCAAAGAGTCTAGAGAGACCACTCGTAGGTCCAGCTGCTGGCCTCCTGACTCTCTAAAGCCTTCACTGGAATTGGAACATTAGCTCCAGCTCTAGCTGTGAACGTGACCAGAGACATTATTTATAATTCAGCCATTTAAGATATACCTGTACTCAAAAAGTCTTGTATATTTTTTAAAAGTTTTATTTTTAAGGTGAACAAAAATACATTCTAAGAACTCTACATAAGTCCGTGTAAGTTGATCGTTTCTCTTTTCGAACTTCTTGGGGAAGGAGTAAGAAGTTGGAAGAGGAAATGGTCTGAGATGTGGTGGATGGATGATGAGTAGGTGTGGGAGGAAAAAGCAATTACCCTTATGCTTTCTGTGCCTGATGGCTTCACTGAATTGATTAGTGAAGGATGGCAGGAATACATCCTAGGAAGCAATGATGGGGTCAGAAGAATGGAGATATGTAGCTTTAGGTTGAAAAAAGTTCTGCTTTTAAAGGACTCTGAGCAGGATGCTTAGCTGAGGAAGCTAAGAGACCAGTCAGCATGCATATTAAGAATTATTGCAAACATTGAGTTGGCCAAGAGCTGAAGTGAGGATAAGCTGCCTGATAGCATCACTATTCTCATCTTTAAACCGCTGGCCCCCAGATAGCTCAAGAAGTGCTAACATTGTCAAAGACACACCAAGGAAGCTGCAGTAGTTGGTCAGAGCTTTGTCTACAATGGAGGAGGTAAGAGAGCCAAATGGTTTGGGAGAAGCTGTAGGTTGCTTCAAAGGTGAGGCTTTTTCTGCCCCCAAAGTAAACACAAAGACATGAGGGTAAAAAGCACAAATATAAGGGATTAGTTATGCTGCAAAATACATGGCAAGCAATTGAGTTCAGCTCATTATTAGACAATGCTGCCCAGTACACACCAAGCGGGAACCCAGTGTTGGTGGGACCCCCTGAGGCCTGTACTTCTCCAGAGCCGTTGGGAGGTGGCTACTGTGCTTTTATATCACCTTGTAGTCTGCAGGGGAGCATGGAAAAAGTCCGCCCTTCTTTTATTTTCCTCTTCAGCCTACACAATGGCTTTCTATGAGAGGACGTGGTAAGGCAGAACAAAAGGGGAAGGAGAGTTTTGAGGTTCTTCTAGTCAGCCCCTCCTGTAGATGATGACATATGGCTTCTGCAGCTTCACACAGGCACTTACAGCAGTGCGTGCAGCAAGGCCCTGCTGACCAATGAGAAGGGCAGTGTTCCACCAGAACAGGGCCCAGTTGGCCGGAGCAGTGGTCCAAATAGCTTTATTTTCAAGAGTTAGCTGCAAAATTGTCCTCAGATTTTGAGCCAGGAAGGAGAGGTCTGTGCAGAGGAGGTTATTTTCCTTCACCTGCTTTGCACCTGCACCACCAGGATCGTTTCTAAGTGTTCACTCATACTGGAAGTTGCTTATATTAGAACAAGCATGTGCTTATTCCCTGACATCCTGAATTTGAAGGAAGAGATAATCCTCTTTTGAAAGTGAAGTTTTGGCGAGTGAGAATGTCAGGAGTTTGCTAAGCCAGTTACATTGAATGTGTATGGGTTATCATTTCTCTCCTCAATGGATGCTAAGGAAGAAGTTTTTCTCTAAAGTTTTAAGCATAAGAAATATTATTCTTCCTAAGATCTCTCGATTTCAACACAGTGTGAGACCATTTTCTGTCTACCTTGTTTTCCAGTTTTCACTCGGGAATTCTCAGTGCATTCTTTAGTTGAGTATTTATATACTGTTTTGAAATGCTGAGTGGAGAGCATTTACTTGTTTCTCCATGTTTCTTTAAGGGGAACTGAAAGGTCAGCTCTGGAGCTTTAGGGCTACCACAGCTATTTAAAAGGGGTAATAATTGTCCTCCCCTTCCTGTCTGCAGAGAATGGAAGTATTTCTGGAATTACAACACAGAAACTAAAGGGCTACAGCTGTACTATTTTTTTTTTTTGGTTTTCCTCCTTAGGGGGAGGGACCACAATAGCTTTGCTCATTTCACAGGACCAGTGCTAAGCTCATTGCTTGGCACAGTAGTAGGTGCTCTGAGTTTGCTGATCCCCTGGTTGATCCCTATGTTGGATAGAATTGTTCCTTGTGTCATTGTGGTGTCACTATCATAATCCACTTGTGGACTCACATTTACAGCTCATAATCTGGTTCAAGGGCATGGATTGCTAAAAAGAACCCCTGCAGATCACAGCAACACTGGGCATTCTGGTCACAGTTTCTTTATTTCCAAGTTGAGAAACTTGGGCTTGGCCCGTCTGTTCTTTCCAAGCACCAGAAGTCTACAGTTGTATTCCACGTGGTGCTTAACAGAGGCAACATAGATATGTGACCTGGTCATTTTCTCCTCTGTTTTGGCCCTATGGCTTAATGTTGAGCTATACGTACTCCATTGACAGTTTTTTGGTCACATCTGTTTTACTTGCTGACATAACCTGTGCGTTTCTGCTGCCAGGAAACCTATGTTATGTTCTTTGTTCCTTCCAGTAGCTAATTTTAAAAATACAAAAACAAAGCTTTTTTTACCACACACCCAGACTCTATCAGGCTCTCCATCCTAAGTGCAAAAACAGCCATGGCTCCCATGGTGCACGTAAGCCACCTGGTCAGCAAGGAGCACCCGGGCCAAACCAGTTTCCTGGTTCTACTCTATAAACATTTGTTAAGCTTCTACTAAAGGACCAGAAAATTACCACACAGTTCTCACTCTCAAGGAATTTACAGTCATGACAACAAGAATCTACCCTTGTTACTGCCCTGTTTTCTTAGCTTCAGTAATGTTTTTGCAATAGCTTATCAGTTAAACAGCAATAAGATTCTAACTTTCCTTAGAAGAGTTTCTGTAAACCGCTACCATTAATTCAAGAACTGCTTATTTAATGCCTACAGTGTGCCAATTGAGCTTCAGAAGTCCCCAGACTAACTTGTCCAAAAAAAGTAATTATGTTGATTACCAAAGATTTCCTTTTAAATATATCTCTGTGCTACCTCCATGTTTTGCGTCATGAGTTGAGGTCTGCCCCTCCTATGTCCTGAAGGCACCCGCCCCCTCAGCTCCCTGTTGGGCAGTCTGGGCAGTGTTGTGACACAATAGCCGGTCTTTGATCCGTAGACAGCTTACAGCATCATGAGGGTCTGGGTGGGAAGCAATGCGCTCTTAGGAGGAACCCTTGAACAGGAAAATAGGAAACCTGAGGACTCGATAATGGCATTAGTTATGGCCTTTGACCCCTCTCTTTTCTCCTACCCAAAATAGAATTTATGTGAGCAAATGGAAGTAATAGATGTGATGGGGCTTGGAGATCTTGGGAATAAAAGTACAGTGTACACACATGAGGTAATATGTTTTCAAGAGAATGTCTGTCCCTTTGGGCAAAATTGATACATAGGAAGAAATGTGAAGGGGCAGGTAATAAACGTTACACCAGTGTTCAGACCATCAGCATCAGCTTCACTGGAACTTGGTAGAAATGCCATGTCTTAGGCCCCATCCCAGACCAACTGAATGAGAAATTCAGGGAGTGAAGCTCAGCATTGTGTCTCCCAGGTGATTGTGATACACACTAAAATTTGAGAACCACAGGCCCAGCCTTTCCCTCTGATACCGTAACTTAGGGTTAGGGTGTTTCTGTTTTGATGGATGGTTATCAAGGGGTTTTGATTCTTTTTCTTGCTTGAAGCTAGCTGCCCTGCTGGGACGGGGGTGGGGACACTGTCCGCAGAGTTTATGAGAAAAGGAGAAGAAGCCTACATTGTTGGTTATTTTTGACAATTGCAGGAGAATTTACCCTGGAGAGCTTATTAAGAAGGAGACAGGCCTGAAACAGTCCTCCCTCCCTTTCCCACAAAGGTACTGATATGTTTGTCTTACCTCCTACCCTAGGGCCTGCTGTTCCTCCAGCAAGTCCTTAAAAGGAGCAGTGGGTGCCACATTTGTACTTTCTGGTGCCAAGTCTGCGCTATTTCACTTCCCCGGTGTCAAGTGGATGCTTAATGAGAGGCTGTGACGTGGGCCAGCAGACTTGAGAGAAAGCAGCCTCAGTCTGGGCCTTATGCTGTCTCCTCTCATTGCCTTTCCCAGCCTTGAGTTCTCCCCCTCAATGAAGTTGTAGTCACCCAGTGTCAACCCTTCCTTGTAAGCCCTGATAACCCTTTCTCAGAAAGAGTTGCTTCCCAGGGCCTGTGGACACTGATAAATGACTTGAGAGGCAGAAATAAAGTGGTTGGTGTCTTTAGTTTCTCCTACTCCTTTGCTCCCCGCCCCTATTTACTACCAAAAATAAGATACACGGATTTTACCATTTCTTTTGTTCTTTTGGGGAGCTAGTACCATCTCTGATTACTCCTGACCCTGATGCCAGGGTTGGAACTGTAGTTGACTGGTGGTCAAACTGTGCCTTGTTAAGTAGCTGGGAAGCCTCTGGATCCCCAATTACCCATCCCTTGACCATAGGAAAATATAGTCATGCTGCTCCTTTGGATGATAAAACTTAACACTCTGAGGCGTGGGGAAAACTCCATAAGGGAGTTTGTTTTTGGTGGAAATTGTAAAGCAAAAGCCGTGGTGAAAATTCATGAGGTTGCTACTGATGTGAACAAACAGAGGAGAAGAGAAACCACTCTGAGCTATGGGAGCCAGTGTGTGAAGTTAGGGAGAAATGCTTACAACATTCTTTAGATCCCACTGGAAGATGGGGACAAAGAACCCTCCCTGTAAAAGAAGAGTCACTTCCTGAGGCTTTGACTAAACTAGACTCCCCAGGATTAAAGCAGCTGACTGTCCTGGAAGGCTGATAAGTTTACAAACCATCCCTTGTTTCCCTGAGAGTGTACTGACTACAATAAAGATGAGACTAGAAGAAAGAGTAAAGGAAAAGATAGGAAACAAAGTAGACAGATCACACCAAATAGCTACTTCATTTATTCAATAAATAATTACTAAGTGCCTTCTGGGTGCCAGGCTGTTAGTAGTGTGCCTACTGTGTGCCAGATATATTTTACATACTCTTTAATTTTCTGAACAACTCTTCAAGGTATGTATTACTAGCCCCGTGTTGCAGGTAAGAAAACTGAGGTTTTAGAGGTTAAAATGGACCAAGGTCACGTAGCTAGCAGATGGCAGGTTTCAGATTCTGTCTGTTGGATTCCAAGGCCCATATTTGTTCCACTCTGCCACACTGCCTGTCATCAAAAAATATACCTCCCTTGCAATATGGTCTGCTGCTCTCTTCTGCGAGGTGATATGGACCCAGGAAGGGGATGTCTTCTGCCTCTTCTGCCATCCTTGTTTTGAGGCCTTAGGTAAAGCTGTCCTCTCCCTACTGGCTCCCTACTACTCTATGTGCCCTCTGTTCTCAGTTTTTCCAGCTCTGCCTGGGTTCCTGATAGCTGTGTCTCACGAAGAACTTCCCATCTTTGAAGAGCAATCTTGTCTGTTGGTTGGAGAGGAGAAAGGCATCCAAGAGGAAGGCTCCCAGTCAGGCCTTTAAACAAAGGAGCCAGGAAGAGATAGAACCAGCCTTCCATGACCTCCAGGTTTGTGGGTCATAGCTTGTTCCATCCTAGAGCAGGAAGGGTGGCCCCGATAGCTGCTAGTCCCCTTTGTCCTGAAGAAGGGCTCCCCTTTTTTGAGTAAAGCTCAGCAATACTTGTCTTGCCCTATAATCTTCCTCCAGTGAAGACGTCCTGTGCCAATCTCCATTCTCCCAGCCCCTAGTGACGCCTATGACATTCTTTCTCCCAACATCCTTCTAGATGTTACCCTCTAGGAGTAAAGCCCTATCTCACCATAGCCTTTCTGCCCAGCTTTCTCTCCTGCTTAAGTCCTGTTGTGAAGGCTGAACCAGAGCTATGCGCAAATACTACATCCTCATCCCATAATCAAACATGCCTTGGCACATACCCTTGAATGAAGGCACATCTGTACAGATGGCAGCATTGGGGGTTGGGTGCAGTTTGTGACTCTTAGAATTCGAAATCTTTATCACAGCTATTCTTGGAAACATCTACATTCAAAGACTTCCTGAACCTGCTTCACCCCAGCTTTATCCTTTGGGAGACATGGGTTCCAGGGCCTGAGCCATGCTCCAAAGCCAACTGTATGTGACTAGAAGGCAAGAGGAAAACTTGAGCTGGGCCTATTTCACTCTTCGCCTATTCATTCTCACAGGGGTCTTCCTCCCACATACGTAAGAATGTTCCCAAGCCTTTCCAAAACCCCACGATCAACCCCACAGCAACCTCTTCAACCTCTTCAACCTCCCTTCGCTTCATCCCATTCCCACACAGCTTTCTCACTCTCTCTACTACAGGAAGTGGGGCATCACCACTCACTGGTCTGTCAAGCATCTTCCTAAGTGCCTCAGCTTCCCACCCAACCATGAAGCCAGGAAGCTCCTACCCGCAGGGGCAGTGCTCCCCCTTTCCCTATGTAGCCAGCAACTGAGCAATGAGAGTTTAGAGTCTACCTTTGCCCCAGCCCTCCATGTATCCTAGTCCAAAGCCTTAGTGGTCTGGGAATCAGCAGCCTAGGCATCACCTAGAGATGCATTAGAAATGCAAATTTCCAGGCCCACCCCAGACCTACTGACTTAAAATCTGCATTACTCTATGTCCTAGCACGTGAGAAGCACTGCTCTAAACAATCTGATCCCCTCCTCACACTTCCTGGAAATGTTTGTTGAACTGAGAGGAAGCCACAGCTTGGGCGGAGTCTGGATAATTCACCAGAAGGGCAGAGGGGGGATAAGAGCCAGTGAGGAAGCCCAAGGCTGTGACCCCATGGTTAAGGCCTTTCTTTGACAGTGGAGAAATCTTGGGGATGATCTGGACACCTCTGAGAGAACCCAGGGAGGCTGATGAGGGCCAGGAACCTCAGCAGAGAGGAACAACCCTCTCAGCAGAGAGGGGCACAGAGGGGGCCAAACAAAGAGAGATTCAGGCAAAGGCTTGGGGGCAAAGGGCAGGCATGATGAGAAAGGGAGGAGTACCTGCCTTTGTGAACAGTGGTGGGATGGCTCCCTTTGGGCTCCTACCACCATCCTCAGCCTCTGTCAGGCACCTACAGCCAAGAACAGCTCCTACTGTGCAGCCTGGATCTGCCGGATGACGGTTTCTTTCCTCCCTCTTGCTGGCAAAGTTGCCATCGCCCACCAGCTGCATTGCTGGTAGTGGGTGCTCAGGAAATGTTTGTTGAATTGAGAGGAAGCCACAGCTTGTGCGGAGTCTGGATAATTCACTAGACGTGGGCCTCAGGGGAGGGGCAGGAATGGAAACTTAAGAAGGAAAGACAAGTCCTGATGTTGTACTTAGCTAGAGTTGATGTTTCTCTTCTCTGAGTCCTTGTCTGAATCCTTGCTTTTGCCTGACCATGGTGCAGGGAGGTGGTGGGAAAAGGAAATAGGAGATGACAGGAAATGACCCTGGTATGCAGGGCTGCCCCTGCATATTCAGGGTGCACACAGTGTCCGACCTGGGCGTGGGGGAGGGAGTCCCTGATGGTGAGCTCTCCCACCCTACTGTGGGGAGAGGAGGCTGTCCTCCCCCAACCCGACTTCAGAGAGGAGGCCTTTCTAGGTACCCTTCCTTTTGCTGAGGAGACCTGAGCTCTGCTCTTCTAGCCCCAGCTCAGTCCCTGCCTGCTATGGCCTCCTTTCTCTGGGCCTCAGCCTTCTCTTATAGAAGGCAGGAGGCTTCCAGCTAATTGGTGAGATTCCCCTGGTTTCGCCACTCTGTGTGTCTGGGGCTATGAGTCACCTGGGTGCAAGGCAGAGGTGTGGGTAAAGGGCCAGGCCTGGGCTGGCCATGCCAGCTGCTGAGGCTGCCTGCACCTGAGGAGCTGACAGCTGGCAGCTGGAAAGGAAGGCCAGGCTAGCCAAGTGCTAAGTGCTTGTTCTCTCAAGTCCAACTTGTTCTCTCATGCAGGGGAAGCTCGTGGCCTAATCAGCAGTAGTCCCAGGACAAGGCTCATCAGCCTCAGAGACCGGGTGTGGCACAGGAATACACCAGATGCTGCACCTGCAGGTGAAAACACACAGGTGCACAGGAATGTGCACATGAGGTACAAGGAAGGACAGCTCCTTGCCCTCACAATATCACTGTGCCAGAGAGTTTGCTAAACCGTTCAACCATACTGCCATAAGCTACCAGCCACCAGAAGCCCATCACAAAGAAGGCTCTTGACTGTGTTCTCCCCTCCTTCTCTCCCCAGCCTGGTCCCCCTGCTCCCAGGAGCTTTGCTCAGCATCTCCCTGCAGGCCCAGGGCCCCCTGTCCTGCTCCTCATACCTCCTGTGCCCCTCGCCCTTTGGCTGTTTCCTCTGGTGGGTCTGCTTCGTTGTGCCAGGGACTGCTGGGCCCCAGCCTTGCCAGACCTGTCTTTTCTGGGCTCTAGGGGCCCTGCTCCTCTTTGTGATTCAGAGAAAGTCTGGACTTCTGGCTCATCCTGGGGATCATTCCACCCCAGGGGCTGCTCAGAACTATCCGGCCAGGACACAGGGCTCTCCTCGGCACCAGGCCTTGGACTGAGCACACATGTACTCTTCCCAGGCCCTGAGCTACTAGTGCCTCCTAGAGAAAGGTCAAGGGGAACCAAGTCAGTGTTTTGTGTAGAGCCAGGGCCTGGACTGGCTGTTGAAGCTCCTGACTCCCTTTTTGGCCCCTCTGGAGATGTGGGGGCTGGGCTGGTTGCCAGGGCACTCGGGGGTCTTCCTTGCTCCATCCTGCTCTGCATCTGTGCATGTTCCTTCTCATTCAGAGTCTTGTTGATGCTTTGACTTCTCTGAAACAAGAGATTGGCCCCGCTGGCTAGCAAATCCAGGGATCATGTCCTTAGCCCACCCTACCCTCTGTCCAGGTACCTACCTCCTGGCTCTCTACCTCCTCCTTGTCTTCCTTTGTCTCCCACCTGTAGAAACATAGCACATGATGTGTTTCTCCTGCCATACTCCTGCCCTCCACACTTCACATCACCTGCACGGTAGCCGGCAGCCCACGTTCCCCGGGGAGAAGCTAGAGCTCCAAGGTCTCAGGAGCATCAGAGCCAGAAAAAGGCTCCAGAATGCTTGCCCTTCCAGCACACCTTGCTCCCCAAGTCCAACTATTTCCTCTAAACACCACCCTCTTTAGCCCCATCCCAGATCCCCAGCTGCTGTTTACAGCCAAGCCTGTAGCACCTTGAGTTCTGTGGGAACTTCAGGCATGTCTCTGCCTGTGCTGCCTGGGAAAGGCACCTGACTTCCCAGGGGAAAGTAACTGCTGTAATTATTGCCAGCATCCCTGGGCACCAGACTCACTGCTGCTGCCTTTGCTGATGGCCTCTCCCTGAATCTCATTAACCTGCCACCAGGCAGCAGTCAGCCAGGAGGCAGAGGCCCTAGGGACCCAGAGCAGGCACCTGGACCAGTGCAGGTCCTGACCTCCCAGGGGCAAGGGACAGCCAGGAAATCAGGAAGCTCAGATGCCTCCCTTGATGTTGCCCCTTGCCATCTATTTATTACCTGCGGGCCCTGCCAGTCAGCCTCTCTGTTCCCCGGGCTTTGCTGCATGTGGCCGGTGCCACCAAGAGTCTGCTAGGTTGACCACCCCAAGTAGTACCACCTGTAAGAAATGGTCACAAATCAAGAAGGGAAGATGACCTTAGCGGCCCAGCTCATAGGACTCTGCTTCTCCTCTCCCAACTCACCTTTGCTATCAGGGGACAATGGTGGGGTCTGTAGCTTTTGGTGACTCCTGGGACCTAAGGAAAAGAAAATCGGGAAAGGATAGGGTGACAAAGGACCCAAAGTGGGACCACCAATTCTTCCAAGACCAGGAAGCTGTTGGTCCTCTTTTTGGTCCATTTGTGGGTTTTCTAGCTCCCCAAAAGATACCTGGTTCTGGAGATCAGGAGATCTGGGTCCCTGTGCTCACTCTGCCACTCCTGGCTAAGTGACTAGCCAGCTTCTCCAGCCCCAGCTTTCCCATATATAAAACAAAGGGACCAGTTAATTCACAGAGCTCTGTTCCTACAATAGTCCAGGGACAGGAGAACTAGGGCCTTCGCCCATGAGGGACCAACAACTCAGGGCGACCTCAGCACAGACTTCCTCATGAGCTTCCTCCTCAGACCTCTGGGGTCAAAACCCCAGGGCAGGAGCTGTGGTTTGGAGGAAGGGCAGGGAGATCATGGTGCCCTCCTCTGATAGGAAGAGGAAGGAAGATGTTCTTCCATGCTTCCTTCTAGCTCTGAAAATAAGTGGTAAACCAAGAGACAGAGAAAAGAGAGGAAGAGGCAGGTGAGGGGCAAAAAAAGCCAAGGAAGGGCAGGGGGTGAGGTGGGTTTTGGCTCACCCCTGGAGCTGCCCGCCCTGCCTGGGCCCCCTTTCCGAGGCTTGCTGAAGTCCTGTAGCCTGTGGAGACAGAGAGAGTCAGGCTGCTGGTGCAGAAAGGGCAGAGGCTGCAGCAAGACCTACACCGATACCATCTCCCTCAATCCCAGACCCTGGACTGAAAGCAGCAGGGAGATGGTAGGCCAAGAAAGATGGGGGACCAGTGCCTACATAGAGCCCTGACCCAAAGGCCCAGACAGACAGACCCTCGCCACCCTGGGGAGGGTCCCAGCAGCCCTCCAGGAAAGACCCACAGTTAGCCCTACCGCAAGCCCCACAAGCATGTCAGCCCAACAAGCCGCCCAGCCCTGCCACCCACGTGGGCTTGGTCTTGTCCAGGTCCCACGGGCGGCGCCAGTCACCCTGTGCATCTCTGTGCCGGGCGAGGCGGGCCAGGTCGATCTGCTCCCTCTCCTGCTTCCACTGAGCATAGTCCCAGTTCACCTCCAGGACCTCCCGTACTGGCTGGTGGGGAGCTGGGCCTGGGACCAGGCCTGGACTCGGGGGTTCCTGAGCTCCCTGCCAGGAGAAGACACTCAGCACCAAAGGGTAGAAGCAGAAAAAGCACAGAATTTGGAAATCCAGAGTCTACCAACCCCTTCCTCTCTCAAGGCTTTTGACATCCCCATCTAAAAATTAGATTAGTTCGATCTCTAATGTACTGTTTGCCATAGGCACGGTTTCCATCCACTTGCTAGCTGTGTCTTTTGGGCAAGTTACTTAACCTCTCTGTGTATCATTTCCTCATCTGTAAAAAGGTGGTAACAATTGCACCTATCCACAGGGATGCTATAGGAATGTGTGGCCAGGCCCAGAGAGGAGAGGCACCCAGCAGCTGTGAACAAGAGCCAGAACTAGGGGCTGCTGCCACCTAGAGGTCATACCTGGCACATGGCCAGTCCCCTACACTCTCCTGGCCCCCACCCACTTGCCACCAGAGGTCCAAGTAGGGTAAGGGGCTGGATCACACATCTGGCTGACCCTATGTCTTACTACAAAGCCCTCCCAATGTGGAAACTGGCCCAAGAAAGGAAGGAGGAGTGGGAATTCTTGCTAGTCCTGCCTGGGCATGTCCCCAGATGGGGGACCTACGTGACTCAGCTTCTCAGCCTCCCCCAAATGGGGACTGCCCAATACATGTTCCCATCCCTTCTTGAAGATGTACCTTCTGTGCAGAATCCATGCTGACGGCCATCTGCATGGAGGGGTCCCGGCCCAAGCCCTCTCCAGGTGACCCTTCTGCTCCACACTGGCTCCTTGCTCTGGAGGGCTTCTCACGTACAATCCGCTTGGCCTAGGGAGGTAAGGATGGGCAGCATAGCAAAGCTGGGGGAAAAGAGGCTACTTGCCTGGAACCTGGGCTTCCCCCACCCACCCTGCTCACCTTGGCTTTGTTTTCCATGGTCACTGCCAGCTCTACTCGCTCTCCAGAGCAAAAAGTACCAGTGTGGTCTTGCACCATCTCATCTTCGAGCATCTCAGTGGCTGCTCCAGGTCCAAGTGTGCTCTTTGACCAGTTCCGGCTGACCACGCGCTTCTCCTACAGAATGAGGTGCTGTCTCCTCAGGCCACGTGGGCAGCGCTGAGCAGGAGCTGGGGGCTGGGTCCTTCGGGTGGTTCCCCAGGCCATCCCCTGGCCCTCCCTGGAATGCCCACAGAGGAGCTGACTCCGCAGGGCATTCACATGCCAGTGGCATTAGGTTATCCAGGGCCTGGGGCCACCCAGGGGCCCAAGATGCCACAGTGCCCGCCATCTCTGAGCTGGGAAATCCAGAGTACTCGGACAATGGGGCTTTGTCCCTCAGCCACTGTTCCTGGCATTCAGCCCCACTTCTCTGTCCCCCGGGGGTTTGGGGTTTAGTAGTGGCCTATGCTTTGAAGCATACATACAGGGCTGTGGGGCTGGAAAAGGGTATGAGGGGGCTTCTATGTGGTGACCTTTTAGCTATGGCCCTTTGAGGACAGGAGGACAGCAGTAGCCTGGGCTGCATAAAGTTGAGAGCTGGAGGGTGCACCCCAGAACTGTGAGAGAAGCAGAGGAGCAGGGGCAGCTGTCCTCCCCTGATACAGGCTGGGCTTCCACCTCCTTGCCACCCCACCCTGTCTCCCAGGTGGGGCTTACACCAGGAACCTGGCTGATGGTGACAGTGAGGCTGTCAGGTCGGAGAACCTCTGGAGTGGTCACAGCCATGCACCCCTGCTCTGCCTGCCGACGATCTTCCTGGATCTCCTGTGGGAGGGCCCGGGGTCAGCAGAGGCCATGGCCCCCCAGATGCACAGAAACACAAATGCCGACAGGCCTACACAGAGAAATACCAGTGGGACACCAAGGGGCAGAGGCACCACATCACAGAGTCCACAAGACCCTCTCAGAGCCTTTGAAATGGACCACCCTCACCCAAACCTTGATCCCAGGCAGAGCCTGCAGGGTGAGACCCCCACACAAGGTTCTGTGGGTCAGATAGAGAGTGCCAACCCAGTCAGTCCTCCTGGCCCCTGGCACAGCCCACTCACCTGATACCTGCGTAGTAAGGCCTGGTTCTTCTTGCGAAGGGCAACTATTCTCCTGTCCAGCTCTGCATCCTTCTCTTCTTGCTTGCTCACGGGGGACTCAGCCCCATGAGGTCCCTGCAGAAAGCAAGGGCCCCAAGCTCCTGACTACTGGGTCCATTCCTTACTAGTGCCCCAACTTTCCCACCAGATTCTTATCATCCAAGGAACAGATCCCAGATCCAGAGCTAGCATCACGAGGGGGGATGGCACATAAAAGGCCCCAAGCCCCCACCTGACTAGGCCTGTCTGCCCATCTTTCTGCCTCCTCAGGGGTTCACATCAGGGCCTCATACCCAGGCCCAGAGCTCCCAACAGTGGGCTGCCCCTCCCCCAGCTCTCCAGGGAGCTCTACTGCCTAGCAGAGCCTGGAATGGAAGTTATAAATGGCTCTGGCAGCAAACCTGCCGTGACTGGGAAGTTGCCAGGGGATTCAGGAGGTCGACAAGGGAGCTGTTCGGCTCCCAGGCCCAGAACCACAGTAAAAAGAGAGGCCCCTTATCTGTCCTGAGCTCCCAGGCCCTGGACCCCACTCCCCAGGCCTGTGTCTAGCCTGTGGGAAAGAGCCGCTCCCAGGGGCCCAGCCTCTCCAGGCTGAGAGCTGCTGGCAGTAGAGACAGGAGAGAGCCAGCTCCACGGGCAGGCCCAGGTCCCTCCCTGTCTGGCTGCAGGGTCTCCACCGTGACCAATGCCCTGCCCAGCCCCCCACCCGCCTAGGCACAGCCCTCTTCCTCCCAGGCCCAGCTGTCCCCAGCTGCCCCCAGAATATGGCTTCCTGGTATCCCAGCCCTCTCCCAGACCCAAGAAGCCCTCCACCAAGGGCAAGGTGCCACTCACAGCTGAGTGCATGGCAACAGCAGGCACAGAGAGAATTCCAGAGCAGCCTCAGGGGAGCCAGAGCAAGAGGGACGCCGTAGCTGACGGAGCCGGGCCTCTGCCGGGCCTCTGCTGGCCTCTCCCTGCCGGCTTCGCTTCTCAGCACACGAGATCATGTTGTGATTACAAAAGACTCCTCTGGGCTCCCAGCCAGGAATGCTGTGGCCACTGCCCCCACCCATGCACGCTCAGAGGGCGAGGACCAGGACACCAGCAGTCAGCTGGCCCAGCCCAACACCTCTCCCCTGTCCTGCCCCAGTGTCCCCAGACAGACAGGAACTGCTTCCTAGCAGGCTGAGGCTGAGCCCACACAGGGGACCCGGCGGCCCCAGGCCCTACTTTCCCCAAGGCTCTGTGCCCCAGTAAAGCCTCAGCTGGGCCTGCCTGCAGATAGCTGGGCAGACAATGTGGGCTTTCGTCTTCCCCATTAGAACAGAAAAGCCTACAGGACACAGCCCATCGGGCTCCCTGATCTGAGGGGCCCCACTTCAAATGAGCCTCTCCCGACTCTCTTTACCAGCACTGGTTTAAAAATTTGAAGGAACCAGGAAGCTCACCTCCCCTAGGCCACCAAATATTACTGCATACCTAAAATAGCACCGTTCATATTTATTTCCTTGGGTCGAACATTGTCTTCTCTGTATTTTAAAGTATAGCCATTCCTGGGAGGCTCAACTATTCGGGTCTCCCCTTGGTGTGGGGTGCTGGGCCTTCCCTCGAGGCCCTTGCCTCCACAATTCACAGCTGGCCACCAACCTTCCCGCCTTGGGCTCTGAACTCTGGGCTCTTCCTGGCCTTGCTCTCTAGGGCTAGGCCTTTCAGCCTTTCTGACCCAGAGAAAGGAAGCAGCTTTCTTGGGAAAGTCTCTTTCAGATCTTCCCTGCATAGCTAACACCGGTCCCCCCACCTAAGGGAGCAGTTTGCCTGGCAGTCCTACCCTGAAAGCTTCTGGGACCGGGGATTTGGGGTGCTGGAAAGAAGGGTACTGTCTCTGTATCAGGAGCACCTGGGATCTGTTTCAATAGTTACAGGGCCCAAATCTCTAAGCCCTGAGGGGGAAGGTCAGAGGCATCTGCATTCCCCACGTCCCTGATTGATCAGATCTCAGTTTCTCTCATTCCATGCCATGACTTGTCCCCGTCAGTCTCCAGAGCAGAAAGTCCCACCACCCTCTCTGTCCCCCCAGATCAGCCCAGGCAGCCAGAGGGTCCAACCTCTGCTCCCCCTGAACCTCCCCTTCCTGTCTGCCCTCCCCTCCCCACCATGTTTAAACTCTTTTCTGGACAGGCCTTCACAACAGCACCTCTGACCCCACACCCAATCTCCGCAGCCCCAGAGTTCCCATCCCAAATGCCACAGTGTTCTCTCTTCCTTTCCTGCCGGATGTTCCCACTGAGTCAGACTCATTTACTTTCCCAGCAATGTGACGCACCCAGGCTAAGGAGCCCTGGGTCTCTCTCTCTCTCACACACACTCGCTTCATCTCTCACCTTCTCTGTGTGCTTCCCTACACAGGCTACTGAATTCCAGCAGAGGCTCTGATGGTGAGGGGCAGGGCACTGGTGGGGTGGCAGTCAAGCTTCCCATCACCTGCCCACACCGTGTTGTTGAAGCTGGGAGGTCCACAGAGCACCAGCCTGGGAGGGGAAGATGTAGCCGAGACCTAATGTTCTCTGTCATCTTTGGAACCCAGACTCCTAGACCGGGTCTGAGGAGAATGGGTGTAGATAGAAGAAGCTGCAGGGGTGAGGCAAGGTCTGCTGTCCCCCTTCCTCCCTTTCCCAGCCAGACTAGGGGCAGGACAGTAGCAGGGGAGCAGGAGGCACAGGTAAAAATCCAACCATCCCGTTGGGCCCACAGGGAGAGACTTCCAACCCATCAGGCTGGAGGCCCACATGCCCAGAACATACCAGCATTAAGACAGGGCCTCAGAGTTGTTGGCTATGTGCTTCCCAAGTGTTACTCACACAATATGTCACACCTTGGAGCAGCCACCACATTCTCCTATTTTCTCCAGTGTCTGTGGTTTGCTTTTCTGCTCTCCCACTGAACAGAGCCTCTCTGAGGGAAGAAATGGTGTGCCAAGTGCCTCCAGATTTCCAGGGCCTGGCAGAGTGCCCTTGCAAACTACAGACCCTCCTGCAGCACTTGCAGAATGAATACATGAGTGCATAACCCATGCAATCCTAGGCATAGCCGTGCGTACCCTGAGCATAGGCTGCGACTGCCTTTCTCTCACCCAGAATGCACACAGCCTCGAGGGAGGCAGTGGCTGGTAAAGGCCCCTAAAAGTGAACCTTTCTTTCATGCCTGAGGGAGGCAGGGAGATGATCTGCATGATGTTCTCCATGAGACCATGTCTCTGTTACTCCATGCAACCACTAGGGGGCAGCAGAGTTACACGAGCCTGGTTGGGGGAGGGGGTCTTCCTTTCCCCCATTCCTCCTCCCCAGCTCCTCTCTTAAGTCTCTGTATTCCCCACCTCTCATCTCCATCAGACTAAAGAAGCTATGCAATTGTAGAAGACTTATTTTATTGATGAGGAGGCCCAGAAAGATAATGCCATTTGCCCAAGCTGCACAGCCTGTTTATAGCACAGATTCTACTAGAAGCCACCCAGTCACCTGCCTCCCTGCCCAGCTCTCTTTCCACTCCGCACCCCCATACCACCTACCCCCATACTTTACAGGGGCAGGTCATATCTCTTCCCTTGGGAAGGTATTCTTGGTCCACCGTACACAGACTCAGCCAACCCTGAGGGCAAGATTGGCTGCAAGGCTGGGGATTCTCATTAAGGAGGAAAGAGGAGGGAGGTCTCAAGGGAAGAAAGACCCTCTAGACCACATACTGAGACTGAGGGCACAGACCTGGCAGAGGCCCCATCATGGGGCCTGCGCTTCTCAAGACCCCATTTGCTGTTTCCAGAACGGCTTCTCTGTAGATGTCTGATCATTAAATATAAGCACTCCAGCCCTTGTCCTTCTTCAGCTTTGTCATAAGATGAAGCAGAGCAGGATGGTAGATTCCAAATTATCTCTGCCCCTCACTGGCTGTGTGATCTTAGGTAAGTTCCTTATGTCTCTGGTCCTCATCTCTAAAATGAGGTATACTACTTCACTGAGTCATTGGCAGATGAAATAAAATAACATGGTAACATCCATATATATCTGGAACAACATGTGACCCGGGGTAAAGCTTAAAATAGTTTTCTCCTTGCCTCAGGTAACCATGAGAGGCACATTCTGGATCCTTCGAGGCATCCCAAAGGCTGCCTCCTGCCAGCCTTCTAGAGCCTGAACACATTGAAGACCCCTAAGGTATGAGAACATTTTGTGACCTGGTGAGGAGATCCTGAGTCACCCCCTCAGCATTCTCACTATGCCTCTCTACATGTTGTCCCTTGCTCAGCAAATCCAGCAAGGCCAGGTTCCTGCCCCACCCCCTCCAGAGTGTCCTCCCTGCCTGGTTCCCTCCCCCATGCCCTCTACCTTCTGAAGTCCCAGGCTCTGGCTGCCATCTCTCTCCAGCTAGCACTGGGTGCTCCTGGATGTAGTCCCTGTGCTTTACCTGCCTCTGCATCCCACTGAGCCCAGTTTCAGGCTTACATCCCAGTGCCTAGGAATCATTCTTCTTGGCTGGGTCTGAGCCCTTAGAGGTCACTGACTGGTGCCACTTACCAGCTCTAGGTGGGTGGATGAGTATTGAGGAAGAGAATGGGCAAGGCTGGATTCCATGAGAGCCCAGCTACTAGACAGGTGGCCCTCCAAATGGGAGGGAGGAAGAGGGTGGCTTAAAGTACAGTGTTCCTTTCCTATAAACCCATTCCCCCTACTCCCCACCGCAGCCATTCCTAGCTCAAGAAACTGCTATCCTAACTCTTACTTAATAGAATATGTACAGACCTTTCGGGTCAGGATAGTCCTAGCTCTGTGTGGGGAGGACTAAGTACAGGAAGTAGGGCCTAGGGCTGGATGGACCAGTCCTGGGCAGGCTCCAGTTGCCAGGGACAAAGTCTGGGCCCTGCCTCTCCCAAGAACACACATGCCAGAGCAGGGTGCAGCTGAAGCCCTTTGAGGCATCAGGAAGCAGGAGGAAGGCTGGTCTGGAGACCCATCCCTCCATTCTGCTTTCTAGGGCACACCCAGGGCTGGGGCTTCACAAGCTTCCCTGTTCTAAGCCCGGAAATGGAATGTGAACCCTGATGTGGAACTGAACCCCTGGGGGCTCCCTTGTTGAGGTTCTCTTTTATTGGGGGCTCTCTTCTCCTTGGTGGCTGCAAAAGTGACTGACAGTGTTTTCCCAGGACTACCCAAACCCCACTCCTGAGACCCAGCCCAGAGCTGCCCACACCAGAGGCTAAGTACTGCCCCTGTTAGGGCTTGCCCATGACAATAGCAGCACCTACTGTGTGCTTCACCTGGCCAGGGCAACAAAGGAACAAGTAGGTGAAGCCCCAGGCTCCACTTTGGAGGCACTTGCCAATGCCGGGCCAAGTTAGCCTGAGTGAGGCCAGGGCAGCATAGGGCTCAGGCCAATGGAGGAAGCCTGTTCCAGGAGATCAGTTTCAAGGGGATGAGCAAGACTCAGCAAGGAAATGGTAGTGAGAGGGCCTTCCACGAATGCAGCATGGGAAGTGGTGTTGGCTCTGACCAGCCAGAGAAAGTTAGGTTAAAAGGTGCAGACCAGACTGGGGAGGCTACTGAAGGACAGAGGAGGGTGTGGGGAAAGGGCGTGGGGCTGCGGGGGCATATAAAGTGGTCCAGAGGGGCTTGCTGGAAGTTTCACAGCAAGGGCTGAGGAGGCCACACAGTAGTTTAGGAAGCTGAAGCCAGAATAGGTCAGCCAGGTGAGACATGAGGAAGAGTGGGGTGCAGGGAGCGCACAAGCAGGGGGCTATGGCCAGAACCTGGAGGGACCTTGCCAGTCCCACCAAGAAGAGGGAAGGGCCTTTGAGAGAGAGCACGCTGAAATGCCCAGGACATCATAGTCACCAGAGGGAAGAGGAAGCAACCTGGAGGTGGGGAGGACAATAGGGTAACCAATTGTCTTGATTTGCCTGGAACTGACTCCGTTTTAGCACTGAAAGTCCTTCATCCAGAAACCCTTTAGTCCTAGGCAAACCTGGACATTTGATCACCTTAGGGGGAAGGAGGGTGTTGCAAGAGGCTGGGGCAGGAAGGGAACCTCTCAGGAGCCTGTCAGTGAGATACTCTGAATGATACTGGAGGCCAGAGTCAGTGCCATGTCTGGCAGGAAGATCCCAGTGTGACCAAGTGAAGGAATGAGAAGGCCAGGAAGTCAAATAAGTTCTCAGTTCTAATCCTGATAATAGTAATAAAAATTTGCACTTACATCTGACTTTGCCAAAGCCCTCACACATGTGATGCTGTTTGATCTTGTCAAGCTTGAAATCTGTGAATTAGCCAGGGCAGGTGATATTAGCTTCTCTTTGGCAATCAGGGTCAGTGACATGCCCAAGAGTTTGGGTGGTGGGGTGGAGGCCTCCCCACTGCACCTGCCCTGAATCGCTGAAGCCATTGCCCCAGCCCTGCAGCAGGCACTCCAGCCCCCGCACCCAGGGTCAGTCGCCTTCGCCCTCCTGCTGTGAGAAACCTGTCCATCCAAACCATGTAAGGGTGCTTGGCTGTCCTGCCTCCCTCCCCACTCCATAGGGCACCCCAGGAGCAGGAGGTCTTGCTGGCTCTGTTGACAGGGATTGGGGGTCACAGAGAGGGACATCCTGCCTTCTGGCCTACACTGTTAGTCTGCACCCTCCTGAGACCCCCACCTTAGCCTCTTCTGCTACAGGAGACTACCTTTAGCCTTCCTCTCCCTGAGTCCAGCCCCTCACCCCAGCAAGGTCTTCTTTGCTCCCCAGGGCTTCTTTCTCTTCTGCTTGGTGCCCTTCTGACAAGGGAGCATCACCTCTCTTAGCCAAGCAATAAATCCAAACACTTGCTGAGCATTTATCACTAATAAAGCATAGTGCTAAAGGAAAGAGGGGATATACGTGGTTGAGGCTCTGCTGGCCTGCAACACCTTTGGGTTGGGTAGGGGAGAACACATGAACATCATACTCTGTTGTAAATTGACTCCGATGTGCTCACCCTGCTATGGGCATCCTCACCTTCCGGCAGGCCTCCCACCCCACCCAGGCTGCTCAGTCTGTCCTATGTTATCTGTCTGCCCCAGCAAGACAGGTCTATGTCCTCTGCCCAAGGCCTTCACGCCTGCCAGCCAGACCGGATCAGGGCTCGGACCCCGACTCCAGAGATGGTGAGTACTGAGGCCCTGAACCTCAAGCTCAGGGCAGTGAGTCCCACCCCGACCCACACTCCTCAGCCCTGCAGCCCCACTCTCCCTTTTGGGAGTCCCTAAGGACATAGGCCTATTTCCTTTCAGCGTCCTGCCAAAGCTGGGGGATAGAGGTGGGGAGATCATGTCAACAGGGTCCCAGAAGGGGAAAAGGAAGATTCCTGGGAGGAGGTAGGGGGAGGGCTGGTGAGGACAGGGCATGGGGGACACGTGTCATGCCATTCACCCCGTGTGGGCTAAAGGTTGGGAGCTCTGCAGGCACCAAGCCTTTGTAAACTTCCCCCATAGACATCTGGCTCCCAGCCCCTCCCAGCCCCGGCTCCCAGAAGTCTTGCAGCAAATATGTGTGAGATGCAGTAATAGCTCCCCACCTAGTCATGGACCAAAGTCCTGTACCCATAAAATTGCCAAAGCAGGCTAAATTTTTCACAAGAGCATTCCTGAAAGGAGAGACAATGGTAAGGTAAAGGGACCAGGCCCTAAACTCAGATGGTGGTGACTAGGACAAACTGTACACTCGCTGGATGACTTCAGGTAAGTTTCTAAACATCTTTGAATCCTGGACTTTTTTTTTATCTGCAAAAAAGGGGAAGATAACACCTATCTCTAGGAGCTGACATGAGATCATTGATACTATAAAAGAGCCTGACACACAGAAATACTTTTCTGCTCACTATGGAAATAAAGAAGAATCGCTTTTTCCTTCTGATGTTGTTATTTATTTTCACTTTTACAGCTCTAGTTAACACCAAATTAACATACCAAAAACTGCACAAATTGCGCAATTAGATAATTTTTGCCATATGTATACTTCATCACCACAATCATGATAATGAAAATATCCATCAAATCCAAAAGTGTCCTGGTGTCCCTTTCTAACATTTCCTTCCATACCCTCCCCATTACCACCAGGCTGTCCCCAGGCAACCATTAATCTGCTGTCATTATCAATTAGTTCACATTTTTTTAAATTTTATAAAATTCTGAATCTATTACAGACAGAATTATACAGCATATATTCTTTATTGCTTCTTTCACTCGACGGTTATTTTGAGATTCAATTATATTTTAGCATCTATCAATAGTCCTTCCTTTTTATTGTTGAGTAGTATCCCATCAAATGCATGCACCACAATTTCTTCATTCGTCTATCAATGGACATTTGAGAAGCTCCCAAGTTTTAGCTTTCCCAAACAAAGCTACTCTGAACATTCAAGTATAAATCATTGTGAGGACCTGTTTTCATTTCTCAGGTATGTTACTTTTTTTTTTTATTAAATTATTTTTCAATTACAGCTGATGTACAATATTATAGTAGTTTCAGGTATACAACATAGTGATTAGACATTTACACATCTTACAAATTGATCACCCTGAAAGTCTAGTACCCATCTGGCAACAGGTATGTTACTTTTTAAAAATGAATTTAATGCCGTTCAGGTGCAGATAGTTCATCCAGGTTCTTTAGTGGAAAATCTGGAACAGCAGCTGTTTTAACTTCTCCGCTTTCTCGTGCGTGCTTTTGACTTCACGTGATTCTTGTTCTCCTTGATTAAAACAGGGGCCGAGTGAGCCGTTAGTCTAGATGAGGGTGGAAGTTTTGCCTAACCTTGTGAACCCAAGGGTGGGTATCATGAGTTCAGAACAGCCAGAGGGTTGTGATTACGAAAGAGATCCTCCTCCTTTTTTCAGAAGAAAAAATTAATTTTTAAAAAGACATAAAAAAGAAAAAAAAATACAAAACGTAAACCACAGAAATGGAGACTATTTTATATATATAACATATTATGTAATATTTCTGTTAGTACCCAGCAATAACTACACTTCAACCTTTCATTCATTCACCAGGTATTTACTGGGCACCTGCTGAGTGCCAGGAGAATTGCTAACAGGCAGTCCCTGGGAATACAAATGTGAGCATGCAGTCCAGTGGGGGCAGGAGACATTAGAGGAAAGGATCCAGGTAGATAGGAGAGCTTATAACAGGGGCACCTAGTCTGTCTGCAGGGGCCAAGGGGAGGCCAGTGTGGCCAGAGCACACAGAACAAAGGGTTGTCGCCCACAGCAGAGGTCAGAGGGCTTGGTAGAGGCCAGACCACAGGGGTTTGCAGAGTACAGAGCAAGCTGGCACCCTGGACTTCAAAGCTCCAGGCTCCCTTCCCATTTGTCTACATTCCATCCTCAAAGTTCCCTTTTCTGACTTGTTTGATTTCCATTCACAGGCTGGCTCCCTGGGCTGGGACAGCACATTTGAGAACTCAAACCTGGGGCTTGTTGCCCAAGGCAAAGATTCCACCAGGTCCCTTCACTAGAGTCACTATTTCCAACTCCACCCATGAAAGCGGGTAAGAATCCTATCTATTTTGTAGGAGTCAGCGGGTTAACTAAAATGTGTGAAGCAGCTCAAGGCCTGGCGTCTAGCAGCAGCTCCACAAATGTATATATAGAGGCAGCCCTGGGTGCTGAATAGCCTTGCCAGAGGGACCCTGCCTTGGCATCTTGTTACCAGACCAATCAGGTAATGGGTTGTTCCCCACTCTCTTCACCTGCTACACACACACACACACACACACACACACACACACACACACACACACACAGAACTGTTTCCAGCTGCTCTTTGCCCAGATAAAGATCAGTCTGCCCCACCTCTTTCCTCCACACCCTCTAGTCATAATCCTCCCAGTACACCTGACCATCCCCACCCCTGCCACCTGATACAAATACACCTGAAGACCCAGAGAGCCTCAGATGTCTTCCTGTCCCCTGCTCTGCACTCTCAGGTAAGGGTCTGACTCTGTTGGCTGTGGGCAAGGGACAGGAGGGGCTCTCTGTGAGAGTGTGTGGTGGGTCTGTGTGGTCATGGTCTCTCTGGGTATATGTGCATGTGTACTGAATTGGTATCTGTACTCCTGTGTCTCTTTGTGTGAGTGTCATACATCTGCGTGTGTAGGTCTGTGTGTGTCTCATGAGTATAATGCGGGTCTGTGTGTTGTGTGTCTATGTATCTGTATCCATGCCTGCTCACCTGCCCTGTCCCCACTCCAAGCCAAGCCCTTGCACCTCTGCTCTCTGCTTGAGTTAGAATTGAATTTACAGCCTCTGCCATGTCAGGCAGAGGGTCTTCACTGAGGTTGAAGGGATTGAATGACCAGTTCCCTTTCAGAGACACAAACTCCTGTCCCTCTAGTGCTTTGGCCTGAATTGGAGAGAGACAATCCAAGGCCTGTCTCTCTCTTTTTTTACTTAAGGTTTAATTGACATACAATAATTTCAGATATACAACAATTTGTACCTTCTGATCCCGTTCACCCATTTTTGCCCACCCCCTACCCCCCACAACACCACCTCTGGCAACCACCAATCTGTTCTCTGTGTCTATAAGTTCAAGGGCTTTTTGTTGTTGTTGTTTTGGTATTCTGGGGGTGTATAAATGAGATCATACAGTGTTTTTTGTCTTTATCTGACTTGTTTCACTTCGCACAATGTCCTCAAGGTCCATCTATGTTGCAAATGGCAAGATTTCCTTCTTTTTATGGCTGCATAATATTCCATTGTGTGTGTGTGTGTGTGTGTACATATAAAATCACACTTTTTTATCTATTCATCTATTGATGGACACCCAGGTTGTTTCCATGTCTTGGCTATTGTAAATAACACTATAGTGAACATGAGAGTGCATATACCTTTTTCAGTTAGTGTTTTCATTTCTTTGGTTAAATATCCAGACGTCAAATTGCTAGATCATATGGTAGTTCTATTTTTAATTTTCTGAGGAATCTCCATACTGTTTTCCGTAGTGGATCCACCAATTTACATTCCTACCAGCAGAGTACAAGGGTTTCCTTTTTCTCCACATCCTTGACAACACTTGTTATTTCTTGTCTTTTGATAATCACCATTCTAACAGATGTGAGGTGATATCTCATTGTGGTTTTGATTTGCATTTCCCTGATGATTAGTGATGTCGAGCATCTTTTCATGGATTGACCATCTGTATGTCTTCTTTGGAGAAATGTCTCTTCATATCCTCTATTTTTTTTATTGGATTGTTGGTTTTTTCCCAAGGCCTGTCTTTTCTCCTTCTTCCAAGCCAAATTCCGACTAGTGCTAAGGTTTTCTTTACTGTTCTCTCCCCCAATCCTAGCTCCAAGGATCTCTTTCAGACTCTACTCATTAAGGAAAAGGATCCAGGGGGCAGGAAGGGCCACAGGCATAGCTCAGAGGCTGAACATTTGAGGTGCAATAAGAAGGCAACAAAAATGGGTGCCTCAAGAGGTGCAAGGGGCCCATCTTGCAAGGGGCTGGGGCTGTGGTATTGAATGTGCATGTGTTTGCGTGTGTGAACATTTGTGCTTCTGTGTTCAGCAACTATATTAATACTAGAGAGCACTGATGTCAAGTATTTGGTCTTTATGTTACATACTGTTTTCTGATTTGTGGGTCAGAAAAAAGCAGATATGCTGTGTGTGCACTCGGTCCATTCTGGCGTTGTCCATTGTGACCTATGTGCCAGGCCCAAGCAAATCAAGGCCAAACTTGGCACCAGAGTACCCCAGTCACTCCAACCAATGAGAACACACTTGTCGGTGAATGACAAATTGGCTCAGACTCCAAGCCTCCCACCAACTTCCAATCTTGTGGGGAGAGAGAAGACTAAGAAATGAGGACCCTGGAAGGCTTTCCATTCACATGTACTGCAGGGACAAAAGTCTTAGGGTCCCCTGGATCCTCCAGAGGCTCCTACCCACTACACTACCCTCATCCTGTTCCTCCCTGCTCTGAGTGTACTGATCTTACTAAGCCACCCTCTCCCATCTTTATGCCAGGTGTCTACACAGGGACAAGAAACTGTAGGGACTTGGTAGCATGACTTGGCACATGGTAGGCACACAACATGAATAATTAACATGATTGACATTGACCCAAGTAGAATTGAATTAATAAATGATGTGAGTCTGGGGTGGTTCTGGGGTAAATTGTGAGGGTATAGGGTTCAAAAGCAGAGACATGCTTTTATGTCTCTACCTGTCTACCCACCATGTGGGTGAACACCCTGTGTCCATTCAACACCCATGCCTGGCACTTATTCAGGGCCCAGTTCCATACTAGATATCAATCTAAGCCAGAATAAGTGGTTTTATCCCTTTTGCCCTTGAAGGGGTTGTGTGTGTACATCCCTGGCAGGGAATGGGACAGGTCGAGATTTAGATTACACTAAACTAAATTTCATCTGTTGGACCGCAGGTATTCTCTTGCCACTCTCTGCACTTGCCCCATAAAGATGGAGCCAGGTAAGTACTGTGGCTGGGAGGCTGTGGGATGGAAGAAGAAAGAGGGAAAGAAGGAGAGGGGTGAAGGCTAAGGCAATGAGTCAGTCATATCTACTGCATGTCAAGACTGTGTGTTTGTATGAATGTGGTGGTAGGGTTCCAAATTAAAACAATCCCTGATATTTTGTAGAACACTTTATAGTTTAAGAAACAAGCTCATACTTCATCTCACTAGATCTTCAACCTCAGGAGTAAAATAGGCAGGTGCTTCTTCCATGGTACGCATGAGGCCCCAGGAAACTAGGGGTCATGCTCAGGGTAAAGCCATAGAAGTCTCATTGAGTAGTCAATTCCCACTACCGGAGCACTTCAGAACACCCAAGACCACTCAGATTGGTTACTGCAGAATGATCTCACTGGATCTGTAACAGTGCAGCAGGATGGCCCAATCCAATACAGGAAGGCAACACAGAGTCAAGAGAGATTTCCAAGTGGCCGGCGATCTGAGCAAAGTCCAAGAGAGGGGACTAAATGATCATAAACAGGAGCCAACAAACGACAGAGAGTCTGAGCAAACATTGGGCTGACAAAAATGAGATTTGGGGAGAGGGGAAAATGAGGAGGCTGGATGGGGCCTGTCTGAAGCAGAAGAATCAGGGTTTGCCACTGCCGAGTGCCTCCTTTAGTGTCATGGAGTTTGGCAGGGTTTGGGAGGGCAGACAGCTGACAGGGACAAGAACCCATACTTCCTAACTGGCCTCACCCTACCTGGGAGGACTTGGTCAGCTCTTGAGTAAACAGGGATGCACAGCTGAACTTTGCATTGACTCTCTATATACATATATCTGTTGTCGAGTGAATGAAGGAAGGAATAATGGTCAGGTAAATGACCAAGTCTGAGGAGCCTTGTTGGAGGTGTGGGGAGGGCACAAAATCGGCACCAGGGAGAGGACAGTTTTCTCACGGCAAAACAAAATGACTAAAGCTGCTTCTTTTATTCCCCTTTCTCTCCCACAGGTTGGAAGGTAAGAAAGTTCCCCAGTCTCATCTTTTTCCTCTCCATCGCTGTGTCCTCCAGACTTCTAGCAGCCTTCCTAAACACTCAGAGGCAGCCACGACTTCCCCTAAATGAAGAATAAGGAGCAGGCTCAGGCATCGGCCCAACAATACTCATCCAACCCCTGCTGGCTGCAGCCTTCTCCTTGGTTCCTCTCCTGTTTTCCCATCTGTCCTCTCTCCTTTCCTCACAGCCCCTCCCTGCCCCAGCAGTGCATCCTCTCTCCTGCTGCTTGCTAGCCTGTTCCATGTGTCTCTGCCTTCCTGGCTACCCACATGGCCTCTCTGGATGGATGGCTTGCTCCCAAACTCCAACCACAGTACAGGGCCCCAATGACCTGCCTTTGACAGAAGAGAGAGTGCCAGCTCTCCTCTCTGCTCCCCTACTCCCTCTATTGGCTACCACTAGCAGACCCAGCTCTTGGGCCTGGAACTGGCCCTACCACAAACACAATCATAGAAGGAGAGGCAGGCAGGGTGGGAAGAAGCTGTTTCCAGGCATCACTGAGCTTGAATGGAGCAGAGGCTGCTCTAACATGGTCACAGGAAAGCCCCTAGCCCTAGAACCTACTTCCTCTCCTCTCCCCTCAAGCCTTTACCAGGCCCTAGGAGGCAGAGGCAGACTGGCCTCTGCCCACCCTTAGATTAGGGGCATAGCCCCTCCCCTGCTCCCTCAGGACCCCAAGCATGGTGTCTCTCTCCTCTTCCCTGGACCTGTGGCAAGGGGCGAAGAAACTCCTCTGTCCTTGGGGCCTCAGGAATGGTTCCAGCCAAGACAAAAGGCTAAACCACATTCTTTCCAGGCCTCTTCTAGCTGAGTCAGTAAAGCCTTGATTTTACTTTCTGTTCTTCCTGGTTTCTTGAGTCTGGCACCTATTCAGGGACAGGCATAGGCTCGCGCACATTCCTATTATCCTGTACACACAACCATGCACATACACCCATATGCATGTATCAGTGTATACAGCAGGCATGTATATGTACCCACCCATGCAAATGTAAACAGCTCTTTGTTTGTAAATTAGCACACACCCTTGTACCAACACACATGCATAAACTACCTACAATGGAGAACACGCACATCCTGTGCTTTGCCACCTCCTACCTCTGGCCTCCCCCTCCTCCTTGGCTCCTATATCTCCCAGGACCCTGCCTCCTGTCTCCTTCTTGCCACTGGCCCAAAGTGAACTCCTCTGTAGCCTCCCTAGGCCCACCCTCACTTCTAAGTATAGTCAGCCTGCAGTTCCAAGCATGGTAAAACCTCTAGTCACTGTGCAAGGGTTCCTGGGTGACGAAAGGGAGAAGATGAGATAATTATGCTTCTTAGTTACAGATAAAATAAACTGAGGTCCCAGGGAGTAAGTGTCATATCTTAGCTCAAAGAATGGAAACCAAAGAATGTAGGTTCCTCCCATTTTGTCTGCTCAGTGCTCTGGCTTCATCAAGGCAAAAGGCCCAGAGCTAGAAGCTGTCACTGCTATTCTTGCCTCCCAGTCCTCTACTATGATCCTCTGCTTGTGCCCAGGAATCCTCAGTCCTCTATAGTAGGGAGAAGAGAGAAGAAGAGGGGGAGTTGATTTGGGGTAAGATTGGCACTGACTTCTGACTCTAACATTGTTCACTTGGCTTTCCACAGGAGCATGGCCATTGTGGTGGGCCTGGCCATGGCCCTGGGCACTGCCCTGGGGGAGGCCATCCTCCAGGAGGCCATCCTCCAGGAGTTCATCCTCCAGGAGTTCATCCTCCAGGAGTTCATCCTCCAGGAGTTCATCCTCCAGGAGTTCATCCTCCAGGAAGCCATCCTCCAGGAAGACATCCCCCAGGGACCTGTGGACCACCCCCTGGTCCACATCATTGAAGAAGCAGAAGAAACAGAACACAAGAATGGGGAGCCTGAGTAGGTTGTCCTGCTGACCTGACATGGGGCCTGAACCAGAATCTTCTCTTTCTAATAAATAGCCTCCTAACAGCCATGTTTTACTCCTAAAGGAGCCTGTCTTCCTTCACATCCAACCTGGCACTCAGGGAGCACTGTGGTCTCTGAGTTACCTAGTCGTGAGAATGGGGTACCCAGCCGGGCATTCTCAGAAGGTTGGCTCAGTGGTCTCCATAGCATATGCTTGTATAAGGCCACCCTTTCCTTTTCACTTCTGCTTTCTCCCATCAAAGGGCCTCAAGTGTGGCCTCATCATCTCTACCCGATCATATATACCCAGACCTGGTGGGCCTTCCAAAGTTCCATCTTGCATGCCTCTCTCTACAGATTAGAAGCCTTCAATGAACCCCTACTGTCCAGATGTATTTCTCACCATTCTCTGAATACACATTGAATTTTCCAGCCTCCTTAACTTTGTACAGTTCACCACCACCACCCCACCCCCATGTCAGGAATGCCTTTCCACCAAGCCAGCTGAAGTTCCACCATCAACATGAAGCCTAGCCCATTAGGAAGAGAGAGGTCCTCTCTCTTTGCATACTGCTTCCTTCTATTGACTATCACATGGGCCTGACCACGCCCTACCCAGTTGGCACCAATGTATGGGCTGGCCTTTTATCTCTAACCGAACTAAGCTACTCAGGGCAAGCCCACCACTTCTACATGTCTAGATTGACCCATCCCCATCTTCTATCGATCTATGCCTTTCATAGAGTGGCATTTGTACACAGCTTAGGGATATCTATACTCCAAAAGCTCTTGGGTTCTGATGCTCTCCCTAGCCCCATTCTTCAGCCAAGGCATCTCCATACACATACAGCCAGTCTGCTTGCTGTGAAACCCTTTCTGCCCATCCAAATCACATCTGGGTCCCTCTCCACTTGCCAATTGCCAGGCTTCTTACACTGTCCCTATCTATTCTAGTGCTACCACAGCCCTTTAGCCAGCCTGTCCACAGCCCATCACATCTTCCTTCCCTCATTGCCATTCCCTGACCTGGGACAGAAAGTGCCTTGGAGTGAGTGGCTACTGGGCACTTCCCAGGCTGAAGTGGGTGTTTCTCTGAGTGTCTCTCCTTTCCCCATCCCCATACTCCGCACTTGAATAACAGGATTGGGGCTCCACGTCTGATGGACGCAGACCCAGGTCCAGGTCCAGGTCCGGGTCCAGACGAACGTAAAGAAAGACCCAACTTGAGCAGGCGCCAAGCCCACTGGGGAGGAGCAGGGGCGGAGGAGGGGTGCGGGGCGGGGGCGAAGCCCCGCTGAACCAAGCAGAGATAAATATGAGACTAAAGCCGCCCCACCTCTTAACCCCTTGGTGTCCTGTACAGTGAAGTGCTGTCGCGGAACTGCTCCCTCTTTCCGACTAGAAAAGTTTGCATTTCAATTGTGAGGCTCTCTATACTGTGCTTGGGGGTCTCCATTCCTGTTCTTATGGGAAGACCGATGCCTCCCAGGAAAAGCCGGTGTGCGGACTACAGTCAGACTGTGGGAGTCCCAACAGCAGACCTGAGTAGAGAGGCCCACACCACCAGCCTGCGGGTCTTAAAACACAGCGAGCCTCCAACACTGGGCAGCCGCGCGGGAAGCCTCTGTCCCCGCCCCCTGGTGCCGCGCCCTGTGGCTGGGCTCCTTGCCTGCCCCGCCTAGCTATCGGCCCGCCCAGAGTTTACGCATGCGCAGAAGATCGCCACCGCGACCGCTTCAGCACCAGCTCCCGGACAGCGGCGCCGCCCACGGGCATGGACCGAGGTAGCGGCATTAGCAGCAGAGGTCCGGCTCCCGGCCCAGGTCCGGAAGGGGAGCAGCGGCCCGAGGGGGAGCTCTTGGCCCCAGACGGCAGCTCCCCGAACAGGTAGGGCGGAGCGCTCCGCAAATCCAGCTCACAGACCTTCCATGCACCCCCGCCTCGGGTATTCCCAGTAGCAGCCGTATGTCGCCCCATTCATTCCCCCAGCTCTTCCCAGAGCCCCTTTCCGGCACCTCCGTGCTCCCAGCCCCCTGGCCACGCCCTCGCTCTGTCGGGTCAATTTTCCCTCTCCCTGATAACCCCTACTGTCAGCGCCCCATTGCCCTCACCGCCCTGGGTACCTGCCCCACCCACTGTTCCTACCTTACCTCAAAGGCCTGGGATTCTCTGCCCTTCCTTTCTCCAAAATCCCTCCCTCTAGGCCCTGCCCCTGTGTCTTCTCAATAAGCCCCAAGCCCTCAGTGACCTCAGTCCAGGTTCCAGCGTGTCAGTGTGCTGGAGGGTATGCATGTACCGTAGATGGGAGGCTCGCCAAGGTTTGTGTCCTGGGGAAGGCAGATACTCGGTGGCCACGCCTGGGACTGTCTTTGTCCATCACCGTCAGTTTCTACTCTGCCTTGCATGGCGGGCTGCGCACATGTAGGCTCGAGTCTCTGCCTATGGCAGCTACCTGCATTCCCCAGAGGCTCTGAGGCTCAGGCCTCGTTCAGAACCATCCCCAAAGGAGTCCCAAGCTGACTGGACGGGAGAAACACCTTCCTATTGAGGGCCCAGATCTCGGGGCCTCTCCTCTCTCTTCCTCCACCATATGTGTGAGGAAACAGCCCAGCCAGGTAGCAATATGGCACAATTTCTGTGCCCTGCCTGAACTGCCGCCTCCAGAATCCCTCCCCTGACATAACACTGCCTTTCTCTCCTGCCTGGACTAAAATAAGAGGCATTCTTTGGGGGCAATAAGCAGAAGTGGACACATTGTCTCCAGACTGCTCCAGTTAAAATATATATTCTGTACCTCAGAGCAAGAGGAAGCCCCACAAGTAGAGAAAAATCTTTTCTTCCTCTTGTTAACAGATCAGCCTGGACTGGTTTAGCTACATTTCCATCAGAAAGGCACAGAGCTTTCTTCAAGGGGGTGAGATAGGATGGATGTGGTCCCTAGACCAGGGGACCGCCTGGCACTATGGCCTGCCCAAAGAGCTTGAGGTGGACAGGGCAAGGACAGTGACAGGGCAGAGCAGAGGCCTGGGGGCAGGAACATCTGCCTAGAAGGGGCTAGAGAGTCATTTGGTGCCTTGGATATTTTGCCAAGGGTCAGCTCTCTCTGGTCTGCTCACTTCCCCTGCACATGAGGGCCATTCTTGGGCACAAGAACCACTTGCTCTTCTCCCTTAACTCCTTTGAAACTCTGGCCCCTCACTGTACTTTCCCAAGATATCCTGGACACTAATCAGGCAAAGGGACTCAGTTCAATTCAATTAAAGAAACACAAACATGTTCCTGCTGAGCTAAGTAGAACTCTGGAGATAGATGCACAGTGAATATTATGGCAAGCAGATGCATCTGCAAACACACACACATACAAACACAGAGTCCCTTACTAATGCATTGACTACAGAGTTGATTCTTTGTGTTTTTAAAAATTACCTTTTTCTTTTCCTAGTGACATGAGCTGCTCCTCTACCTATCCTGGCCACTCTGCGGGATCACATGGATGTCCATATGGCTATGTGTGTGAGGGTTTGGGGGCAAGGTTAATGCACATGTACATTGCCTCTTATAAGGCTCCCAAGTGGGGGCTCTGTGTCTGGGGCCCTGTTAGCTAGGCTTTGACTTCTGTGACTTTGGCCTCTTGAGGAGGCCTGCGTCACCACTTTCTATCCGCCTGCCCACCCCAGTCACTTGGCTTACAAGCCAGCTGGCCCAGGCAAGCAGCCCAGAAAGTTGCTCATCCCAGTCAGAGCCATGGAACTGAGAGGGTGAGAATGAAAGCCCCTGGGGAGGCAAGGCCTGGAGTGCTTAACTCGTATTATTAATAAGTCTCCTGAGAACAGAGGGCAGCAGGGGCTGGAAAGACAAAGCTTTTATTCTGAGAAGAGTTTGACTGTTCTCCTTGGGAGGGTTGAGACAAAGGCCTGGTTCTACAGTGGTTGGAATGTGGAGGGTTTCGAATTCTGCCACACTGACAATGATGGGCACAGTCAAGAAGGGTGAGATTTGGGAACAGCTGATCCTAGGTACCCAAAGAGGGATAGAAGGGGTTGAAAGGAAGGGACTGGGGCCAGGAGGAACCCAATAGAAGCAAACCGACAGTAGATGTTAGAATCCCTCTTGAAGAGAAGCTACCTAAGGAAGGAATTGGACTTATGAGGTTTGGCAGGCTGGTTAAAGAAGAGTGCTCCTGTTCTCCTCCTGCACTGGCTAAATTTCTGGCTTCCCTTAATGAAAAAGAAACTGACACTCCAAGTGGGTTCCTGGTTCCTAAGACAAGCCCAGTGCTCAGAGAGTTCTCTAAGGCCATGGGCAATTGGAATAGGCACCCTGGCTGTCCCACCCTCCTGATCCCTGGAAAGCATGCCCTGCCTAAAAAGGAAGAACAAAACTAATGGGTCATCTTCATGCCCTCAGGATCCAACCCAGATCAAACACAGTGCCCAAAATGTGATAGGTGCTCAAAAAAGATCTGCAGAAGGTAAATCTTAAACAAGTAGATGTCCATACTTACACACATAAACCCAGGCCATTTATCCAGCTCCCTTTTGGCCCACGAAGATGGGCCCATAAGGTTTTTTTTCTGCCAGGACAATGGTTGCTATGACATTAATGTTATGGGGTCATCTGAGGGCTTGCTTTAGAACAACATTGTTCAAATTCCTATTTTTCTAAATTTTGAGTTAGTTAAAATAAGTATCAGTGATTTAAATCATGAGATCAAATTCTGATGCAGCTTTTGGATACAAAAAGGAAAGTATTTATAATTATCTATGTAGTGAGATTCTCAAGGTATGAAAAGTTCTCAAGTAAAGATATATATTGTGTGAGGTGCCTAAAGAGGTCAAATTATAAATATAAATATACTTCTTAAACTACATGCTCCCTGCAGCACTGAGTGTGATAAGCAGCAGGAAAGCAAACATGTCTTCCACATGCCAGGCTCCATGCCAGGCACCTCACATATGTTATATCAGTTAATCCTCATACCAAACCTGGGAGGGGTCATTATCATCATACCCTCACTCAACAGACAAGAATGCCAATGCTCCAAGAATTGTGTGTCTTTCCCAAGGCCCCAGAGCTAAAGGATGATGAAGCCAGGAACCTACGTCTGCTGCTTCCCCATTTTGCTCTCAGCACAAGGATCATTCTTCCTAGACTGCTATGCCAGCCAGCCAGCCTTCTGGGAGGAAGAAGATAGGCTTGCCTATTCTTTTCAGTTCCTCTACTTGGTCTCTGGGTGGAACCCAGCCTCCATGGGCAATATCCACTTGCATCAGGATTCTGGCCCATGGCCCCTTCAGCAGTGCAGCAGGCAGGACTGGAAGCCAGGGCTGAGTCAGCACACACCTGGCCCTCCTGTGGGAGCTATATAAGCTCTGGCAGGCCAAGTGATCCAGACAAATGTGAGGAAGGAGACAGGGCTCTGTCAAGGCTTCCCAGCCCAGAACTCCTGGGAAACTCTCCATGCGGAGGCCCTCGGCACTCTGTTCTAGATCTGGCAATCCTGTCACTAGGATGGGACTCCACCTAGCCCTGCACTCAAGGAGTGGGGCTGGGTGCCTGCACAGAGTGCTGCCCTCGTGAGTAATTTTGAAGGAGGAATCTACTTCTGACTCCTCCCTAGCAAGTTCCTTGGGAGTGCCAACTCCCTCTCCCAAGTGTGCACACCCTTGCAAAGCAAATCTTCTGCCCCATGGCCCAAGCAGATGCCCTACCAAACTTTCCCCTGGCTACCCCCATCCCTGTGAAGGTCGAACCCTCCTCTGGGCTCTCTTAGCCCTCTGACTTCTTATCTCACAGATGTGGAGTAGGTGTCCACATCTGCCACCTACTATGAGTGCCTGGTGGACAAAGACTGGGCCTTCTTCATGCTAGTACCACTATTAGCAGCCTGTCTGGCAGTTAGTATTCATTCAACAAACATTCCCTGGGCACCTTCTGTGTGCAAGTCACGGTTCAAGGCCCTGGGGATAAAGATATGAATGAATGCACCAGACTCTTTCTCTCCCAGAGCTCACATTCCATATAAGAGACAGCTATATAATATAATATCTGGTTGTGGCAAATGCTCTGAATATAAAGCAGGGAGAGGGATGAAGAGCGGATGGGTGATTATTTAGAGAGGATAGTCAGGGAAGACTTCTCTAAGAAGGTAATAGTTGAACTGAGACTAGAATAAAGAGAGTGTGTGAGCCATGCAATTATCTGTGGAAACAAGAGTGCAGCAGATGCTCAATAAACGCCTCACAAGAGAATGAACTGACAACTGTAGCAGAAAGAGCACAGGAATGCAAATCAGAACTGGGTTCAAGACCCAGCTCTTCACACCTCACTGAACCTCAGTTTTCAAATCTATAACCAAGGAAAAGACTTCTCCTGTGGGTTTTTGTAAAGAGTAAATAAGATCATACATGTAAAAGCATGTTTATTGCCTAGCACAGTGTTTGTCATATAGCAGGCTGCCAATAATGTTTTTTCAGTGCATGGACAGATGAGGTAATGAGACAATGGACCCCATGAGGTAGGTTGTGGTATAGACCTGGGGCCCCCACCCTTCTTGCCTTTCCTCCAGGTCTAATAATAGAAAAACCCAAGCCCCTGTCTCCTTGTCTCAGCTGGCTTGCTGAATAATGCTAGGGCACAGGGTGACCCATCACTGTCCCCAATCTGATCTTCCCTGCCTCCTCTATCCCCAGGTCCCAGAGCAAGGCTGTGGCCCCTGAGGCAAGCCCGGAGAGAAGCTCCTCCCTCCACAGCTGCCCCCTTGAGGACCCTTCCAGTTCTTCAGGACCTCCACCAGCAACTGCCACCCTCCAGCCTGTGGGCCCATCCAGCCCCTTGGCCCCTACCCACTTCACTTATGCCCGGGCACCACAGGAATACCGGGGTGGAAGTTCCCTGCCAGGGCTTGGGGACCGGGCAGCTCTGTGCTCCCATGGCTCCAGCCTCAGCCCTTCCCCAGCCCGCTCACAGCATGATGGGGCCTGGAAGCCACCATCAGTGCAGCACCATGTGGTCAGCGTCAGGTAAGAAGGGGTCCAGAAGCCTGCCAGCTGCCACTGGATGGTAGAGCAGGGCTTAAAACTGGGGCCAACTCCCTGAGCTCTGGACTCCATAAGGAGGCAGCCCAGGATGTCCCCTGCATCTAATGGAGGAGGCAGCCTGGATGGAGGAAGAAGTAAGGGTTGCAGCTGGGGAGTGGGAAAGTCTAAAAGGGTTAATTTAATACCATCTTCTTCTAACCCCCAACCCCTACCTCCCACCTTACAAGAGGACTCTGGCAAGCAAGTGTCTTTTCTTCTCTTCCACAGGCAGGAACGGGCCTTCCAGATGCCAAAGAGGTAGGTTTAGGGTGACCAGGCTGTGCCTAGCATAGCCCCGCCCCCCCCTTCTTGGCGGTTCCTATGCCCACTCTAGGGCGGTTCCTAGGCCCTTCTACCACACTCAACTCCAACTCATGTGGGCTCTCTTTCTCTTTCTCAGCTATTCCCAGCTGATTGCCGAGTGGCCAGTGGCTGTGCTACTGCTGTGTCTGGCTGTCATCCTCCTCTGCACCCTGGCTGGGCTCTTGGGGGGCCAGCTGCCTGACTTCTCCAAGCCTTTGCTGGTGAGGAGCCAAAGGGAAAGAAGGGGGCCCTCCGACCTGACCACTTCAGCTAAGTCTGGGGCAGAAAATTGGAGTGGCTCAGCTTGGGACAGGATGGCAGTGGTGGGCTCTCAACCTCCAGAGAGAGCTGGGGATATGGTATAGAGATGATACTTTCATTCAACAATCGAGGCAGGAAGGCTGGCCTTCCCTGTTCCAGGGACCCAAGGGGGCAGAGCCAAGAAGGGCCAGATGGAGAAGCCCCCTCCTGCTTGCCTGATCTTCTCAGCCCTCCTCCCTACAGGGCTTTGAGCCTCGGGACACGGACATTGGACGCAAGCTAGTGGTATGGAGAGCACTGCAGGCCTTTACAGGCCCCAAGAAGCTGCTTTCCCTTTCCCCAGACCTTGAGCTGAATAGGTAATGAGTTTTCATCTTTTCACTGCTGGGGGAAGTAGGGAGGGGCCATCAGGTGATCCTCTCATAGGCAAGTCGGAGGAGCTTGCTGGGGCCCCTGGGGAGTAGTATCTGGCCTCCTCTGAGCCCTCCACCCTTTGATGGTACCTGGCATCGATTTTCTTTCTACCTCAGCTCAAATCCCTACACCACTCTGAGCCCTGCACTCTGGAGCAGTAGCCAAGAAGGCATGGTCCGGCCCCAGAGGATGGTGGAGCCGCTGGAGGGCAGAGAGCAGGAGAGCTTCTTCTGTGGCCCCCCTGGTAAGCTGCAGCCTGGCCAATTCCTGGCTTTAGTGGTGATCCCCACCCCACCTACAAGAACAGGAGGGTTCCAGGAGAACAAATTTGGGGAGACAGAACGCGAAGGAGGCCAGCTGGCCACAATCAAAATAAAGAACTTGGGTTATATCTGGGAAGATAAGGCAGGTCTTAGGTGCTCCAGCCACGTAGGGTCAAGCTGGTTGTGGGTGGGGCACAGGAGCTGAGATGCAGGCCCAGAATGAAACAGCCAGACACAGGTTTCAGGATCCTGAGAATCTGAATCTCGTTTGGCCCCAAGTAAGCATCTTCCCTTTGGTGGGCCCAGGACCTGGGGTCAAAGGGCTGAGTTCTGGGGGATGTGTTGCAGAGAAGAGCTATGCACAGCTGGTGTTCATGTCCACCTCAGCGGGCAGCCTGTGGAACCTGCATGCCATCCATTCCATGTGTCGGATGGAACAGGACCAGGTGAGCTGACTGGGGAGATGTCAGGGGTTGGGGCATGGGGTGCGGGGTTACCAGAGACCTGATCCCAAAGAAATACAGCTGAACCAGGACTGCTAGGGTGGACTGAGGAAGAGCTTAGAAAATTATTCCAGCCCTGCTGAGTGGCTCCAGGTTGGGTGGGGAAAGAAGAGTCAATTGTTTTCAGAAGAGTCAGGACGAGTGCAGAAAGACAGACTATGCAGAGCCTGGGGATTCCCTAAAGGTCCTAAAAAGGAGCCTCAAGAGCTGTTGCAGAGGCCGCAGCCCATGGGCCCCAGCCCCATCAACCCAAATAGTGCCAATGTAATCATGCTAGCTAAGAGAACCCATATACCATAACGTTTGCAGAAAGATTTGCCGCTAAAAACAGTGTGAACACCACTAAGTAGCCCACACTGCTCACTTCACACAAGAGTATCTGAAATACCAAAGACACTGGGTAATAACATGTACTCTGGAGTCAGATGTCTGAATTCAAGGCCATCTCTAATACTCCCTAAATGTGTAACTTCAGGCATGTTTCTTAACCTCTCAGGAGGTTATATACCTCAGTCTTTGTACATATAAAATGGGGATAAGGATGGTATTTTCATCATCAATATGTTGTGACAATTAAGATAGAATTTGTAAAACTACAGCATAATGACTATCAATAGTAATCTCTCTGTAAATGCCACTATTGTCACCATGATCTCAGATCCAAGACCATACGGCCAGCTCGTAGCAGAACAAGGCCTCTGGTTCTCAGACTGGTGCTCTCTGTAACTGCACCAGCTATTGTGCACCAGCTACTGTAACTGCACAGCAGGTGGGAGAGAAAAGGAGACATGAGGTCTGAAAAAGAAACAGCCCTTCGCCTAAGAAGGTTTAAGCAGACCAGGTTACAGAGAGAGTGGGCTAAGGTTTGGCAGTGCCCCTGATCCTGGGGCACTTTTCTCGCCATTTACTTCTAGTTCCCTGGACCTTTGGCCCTATTCCCTCTGTGGCTGCCACTTCCATTCTTCCTCCTGGCTCAGGCAGTGCAGAGTTGGGGTGGATGGCCTACAGGGGCCCTTAGGGCAGGATCTCTCAGGCTGAGGCCTTGGCAGTATCCCTGAGTTTCCTCTTCGATGGAGTCAAAATATAGCTGCTGACACCTGGGCCAGGAGCCAAAGGCAGCTCTGAGACGAGCCAGTTATGCCAGGCTGTCGAGATATGTTTCTGCCTCTGCCCTGCACCTTGAAAGGAAATGAGAGGGTCTTGGACAGGGCTGGGGAAACCTGGGCCCTTGCACTGCCCCTGAGCTCTACTTGCTGTCTGTGCCCTACCCTACAGATCCGCTCCCACACCCACTTTGGGGCTCTGTGCAAGCGTACCACAGCCAATGAGTGCTGCCCCAGCTGGTCCCTGGGCAACTATGTGGCAGTGCTCTCTAACCGCTCCTCCTGCCTGGACACTACTCAAGCAGATACAGCCCGTACACTGGCCCTACTGCGGGCCTGTGCTCTCTACTACCACCGTGGTGCCCTGGTGCCCTCTTGTCTGGGACCCGGGCAGAACAAGCCACCACGCTGTGCCCAGGTTCCCACCAAGTGCTCCCAGAGCAGTGCCATCTACCAACTCCTGCACTTTCTGCTGGACAGGGACTTTCTGAGTCCCCAGACCGCTGACTACCAGGTGCCCTCCCTGAAGTACAGCTTGCTCTTCCTGCCCACTCCAAAGGGTGCCTCCATGATGAGCATCTACCTGGACCGCCTAGCCACTACTTGGGGGCTCTCTGACAACTACACGTCCATCACTGGTATGGATCTGGGCCTCAAGCAGGAGTTGCTGAGGCATTACCTGGCCCAGGATACAGTGTACCCCTTGCTGGCCCTGGCCGCCATCTTCCTCAGTATCGCCATCTACTTGCGCTCTCTCTTCCTCACGCTCATGGTGCTGCTGGGGGTGCTGGGGTCCCTGCTGGTGGCCTTCTTTCTTTACAGAGTGGCCTTCCGCATGGCCTACTTCCCCTTCGTCAATCTGGCAGCGCTCGTCCTGCTCAGCAGCGTCTGTACCAACCACACTCTCATCTTCTTTGATCTTTGGCGCCTCAGCAAGAGTCAGCTGCCCTCTGGGGGGCTGGCGCAGCGTGTGGGCCGCACCATGCACCACTTCGGCTATCTGCTGCTGGTCTCCAGCCTCACCACAGGCGCTGCCTTCTATGCCAGCTACCTGAGCCGCCTCCCGGCGGTGCGCTGCTTCGCCCTCTACATGGGCACCGCTGTGCTGGCGCACTTGGCGCTCACGCTGGCCTGGCTGCCCTCCTCCGCCGTGCTCCATGAACGCTACCTGGCGCGCGGCTGTGCGGCCCGGGCATGGGGCCCGTGGGCCGGCAGCGCGCCCCGGAGGCTTGCGCTGGCGCTGCACCGGCGGCTCCGCGGCATTCGGCGAGCCACAGCGGGCACCTCGCGCCTGCTCTTCCAGCGCCTCCTGCCCTGCGGAGTCATCAAGTTCCGCTACATCTGGATCTGCTGGTTCGCAGCACTTGCGGCAGGGGGAGCCTACATCGCTGGCGTCAGCCCCCGCCTGCGGTTGCCCACCCTGCCGCCGCCCCGCGGCCAAGTCTTCCGGCCCAGCCACCCCTTCGAGCGTTTCGACGCAGAGTACCGCCAGCAGTTCCTATTCGAGCGGCTGCCCGAGGGCGAGGGTGGCCACATGCCCGTGGTTTTGGTGTGGGGCATTCTGCCCGTGGACACTGGGGACCCCCTGGACCCTCGCAGCAACAGCTCACTGGTGAGTGACCCTGCCTTCTCGGCCAGCGGTCCTGAGGCCCAGCGCTGGCTGCGGGCACTCTGCAACAGAGCTCGGAATCAGAGCTTCTTTGGTGCCCAGCCGGAGGGCTGGCCCACACTGTGCTTCATAGAGGCCCTCCAGCACTGGATGGAGAGTCCTGGTTGTGCCCGCCTAGGGCCTGGCCTGTGCTGTGGCCATTCAGGATTCCCCTGGGCACCCCAGCTTTTCTTGCACTGCCTCAGGATGATGGCTCTGGAGCAAGGCCCCAATAGCACCCGTGACCTGGGACCCCGCTTCAATACCGAGGGCAGCCTGGCTGCCCTGGTTCTACAGTTTCAGACCAACTTCCAGTATAGTCCAGACTACAGCCAGGCCCACCACTTCTACACTGAGGTCAGCCACTGGCTGGCAGCGGAGCTGGGCAGGGCACCTTCCGGCCTCCGCCAGGGTTGGTTCACCAGTCGTCTGGAGCTGTACAGCCTGCAGCACAGCCTGAGCACAGAGCCTGCTGTGGTGCTGGGCCTGGCTCTGGCGCTGGCTTTTGCCACACTGCTGCTGGGCACCTGGAATGTTCCACTTAGCCTGTTCTCCGTGGCAGCTGTGGCAGGCACCGTACTGCTCACAGTGGGGCTCCTGGTTCTACTCGAGTGGCAGCTCAACACTGCCGAGGCTCTCTTTCTCTCTGCCTCTGTGGGCCTCTCAGTAGACTTCACCGTTAACTACTGCATCTCCTATCACCTGTGCCCACACCCGGACCGTCTGAGCCGTGTGGCCTTCTCGCTGCGCCAGACCAGCTGCGCCACGGCCGTGGGGGCTGCAGCCCTGTTTGCGGCTGGTGTGCTCATGCTGCCTGCCACAGTGCTGCTCTATCGCAAACTGGGCATCATCCTCATGATGGTCAAGTGCGTCAGCTGTGGCTTTGCCAGCTTCTTCTTCCAATCTCTCTGCTGTTTTTTTGGACCAGAAAAGAACTGTGGGCAGATCCTCTGGCCCTGTGCCCACCTGCCGTGGGATGCTGGAACTGGGGAGCCTGGTGGGGAGAAGGCAGGCCGTCCACGATCAGGGCCAGTCGGGGGGCATCCTGGGTCCTGCACAGAGCAGTATGAGCTACAGCCCCTGGCACGGCGCCGGAGCCCCAGCTTTGACACCAGCACAGCCACCAGCAAACTGTCCCACCGGCCCTCAGTGCTTTCTGAGGATCTACAGCTACATGATGGCCCCTGCTGCTCCCGGGCCCCACCGGCCCCTGCCTCCCCAAGGGAGCTGTTCCTGGACCACCAGGCAGTCTTCAGCCAATGTCCAGCCTTGCAGACATCCTCCCCCTATAAGCAGGCTAGCTCCAGCCCCAAAACCCGGGCCAGGCAGAACTCCCAAGGGCAGAAGGCTGAGCCCATGCAGGCATCACCGGAAGCCCCAGCCCATGTTCCTAAGCCAAAGGCTGCAGAGCCACCTGATTGCCTCTGCTCCTCAGCCAGCACTCTGGAGGGGCTCAGTGTCTCCGACGAGACATGCCTAAGCACCTCTGAGCCCAGTGCCCGTGTGCCAGATTCTGTGGGTGCCTCCCCAGAGGACCTGGATGAAACTAAGCAATCAGTACCTGAGCGGGGCCAGCTGAACGAGAAACGGGACACCCTGTGGCTGGCACTGAAGGAGACCGTGTACGACCCATCACTACCCGCTTCCCACCAGAGCAGCTCATCCTGGAAGGGCCGTGGAGGGCCAGGGGATGGCAGCCCTGTGGTGCTGCCCAACAGCCAACCAGATCTGCCAGATGTTTGGCTGCGCAGGCCCAGCACCCACACTTCAGGCTACAGTAGTTGAGGGAGGCCCAGAGAGGCCGGACCAGGGCACAAAGCCTGTCAGGGATGACAAGGTAGGGGCAGTGCCAGGCTTGAACCTGGTTGTGTTTCCCCACATCAGCATGGAGAGGTCTCACCCTCCAGCTGTGGACTTTAAACCCTGCCAAATGTTCCAGCCTTGGTCCCGGCTGCTGCTTACCCCCCACATCTAGAGGATTCAGTAGGGAAGGTCTTTGGAAGGAAACACCAAGTTCTTCTTGTGACTTGCCGAGGGCTCATCTGCCCCTACAGTGCCAACAAGGACCCACACTCTGGAAGGGAGAAGGCCAGATGTGTAGCGCCAAGTATCAGGGGAGGCTGACCTGGCCCCCATGCCAAGTGGCAAGAATTTCAGTGAGACTTAGGGGCCTAGTCCTTAGGACCCTGCAGAGGTACCTCACCAAGCAAAAGAGCCCTGGGGAAACTTGGGAGCCTCTTGGGCCTCCCACCTTTCAGGGGCTCTTTATCAGGATACTGCCTTCTCTTTGGGGAGCTCCTCTAGACCAGAATTGGGCCTGGGCTTCTGTCCTGAACAGCCCTACACCTCCCCCCCAACCCACACACACACACCCCAGTCTGACCAGAAATGCAAGGCCCTGTAGAGATGGTGGCTGGGAGTGAAGCGGGAGGAGAGCTGGTCAGCCTTGGAACATCTTCATCAGAAGCTGCTCTAGCAGGAAAGAGTAGCTAACGAACAATCAGAATCCTTTCCATCCCTGCCTCTTTCAGTTTACAGAACATTTTCATACCCATTGTCTCACTTGGGTACACTGCAGTTGGCCAGGTTCTTTTGTCCCCAATTTACAAGTAAAGACATTGAGACTAAGTAAAGTTAATGTGATTTACCCAAATCGCATTGCTAGTAAATGGCAGAGCAGGTTTCCAGACTCACTCCACTACTACAGCTCCCACTCTCCTCCTGGCTACCTGCCCCAGGGACATTGGTCTGTGGCTGTCCTGATCTTTCACTTGTAGCACCCTCCTATGACCTGCCTTCTCAGGTGTCTCTTAGTAAACTTCCCTCCTTCCCCCTTTAGGCCTCCATCTTGAGAGAGAGCTGTACTCTGAGCAAGACCAGAGTTCCTCCAGATTCGACTAAGACTCCTACTGGCCGCAGAGTATCCTAGCTGATCTTTTTCCCAGGTTCAGAGGCAGGTGCATGGAGAGCCACTGCCAGGAGATACACTGAAGGCAGTAGAGGTGGAACAGAGTTCAATTAAGGCGAGAACTCAGGCCTGCCCTTTTTGGGAGTGTGTAAATCGAAAGCTGTTCCCCAGGTAGGGTCCCCGGCTTCCTAAGGACAGGTCTCTCCGGTGGCCCTCAGGAGACCAGAGGCTGACTCCTCCCTCCTGCTCAAAGCAATGAGTCTCTCTAGGAAGGCTTCATCCCATGTGAGAGCTCATAACACTTATTTGGCATCAGCAAGTTTACTGAACACCTACTCTGCATATGGTACTATAAGGGGACAGAGGCATGGAAAGAAAATCAACATGTGCTCTCAAGTTGCTCACTGTCTAGCTGAAGAAACAGCTTACACATCAGCACAGGTGCCAATGCGTCACTGAGGGCCATATGCTTGTCATCATCAATATTACTGGAGCTCAAGTACCTAGGACTGGATAACCATTAAGACTTTCTAGAGGAGGTGGGCTTTCTAGACTTGAGCTGGGCTTTAGAAATCTAAGTGTCTCAGACTGGAAATTACCTTAATGATCATCTGTTCCAGCAGTTTTCAAACTTTGTAGCCTCAGGACCTTTTCTTCAAAGAATTGTTGTTGATATGGTATACAAACAGATCAAAAGCAGCTACTCTGGTGGGTGCTGGCTGGGAGAGTACAGAGCCAGTTTAGCCCCCCTTTCTGCTATGCCTCTCAGGGGCCCCTGGGGAACTGCTCAAGCTTCTGATAGCTCCACAGAATGTGGTATGAAAACCCCTGATTCAGGCCATTTTACAGATGAGTAACACAAAGGGGAAGGAAGTGTCCTAGGGACAGACAGTCTTTGGTAGAGCTGGAGACAAATCAGGGCGTGTTTTGTTTTGTTTTGTTCCTATATTGTTGAGACCTGCCTCTCACCCCAAGTCACCCATGAAAAGTGGAACAGAAACCCAAATGAGACAGGAGTTGTGAAAGAGACAGAAGACCATGGATAGGAATGACAGAATACTTTGCAAGATAAGTAAATCAAACCCATTTGACGCCTGACATCAGGAAGGGGAGGCAGTGACTAGGACCTAACTTGGACCTGTCCCCTGGAAATCTGCTTGGACCTGTCTCTCTTCATGTCCAAGTAGAATACAGCTTCTGTGGCCTAGGGCGGCTCATCGGGGTCCTGACTATTCTGCATCATGGACCGTGTCCTCCTGTTATCACACAGCTAAGCTGCGAGAGCCCTGTTCTCACCTGATAATCAGCCAGAGGAAGGACAGGAGAGCCCTTCCTCCTGAGCATGAGCAGAAGTCTGGCCTTGACTCAAAAGAGAGCCAGCATCTTCAATGCTTCTCAACAGATCACCGAGGCTCTTCTTGAGAATTGTGGGAGTGCAGCAGAGACTTGGACCAAAAGAAACTGCTCTTCCACACTCTCTTTTGTGTCTTGCAGAGGGAAACATTGGTGTCTGGGACTGGAGCTTCAAAAACTTTGCCTGAACACAACCACTGAAATATTAGAGCCTGGGGGAGGAGGCAGGCATCAGGGATTTGGGCACACCTGAGGACCCTATTGGGGATTTCTGGGTCCCATTCCTCCTGGCCATGGCCATATAGCCCTACTGGAAGGCAGATGAGCCAGAGCAGCTGAGGTACCAACTGGATTTGTTCTTTACGCCTCAAGGCCCAAAGGACTGGAAGGACCCAGTGGCAATCAAAAACTTCACTTTGCACCACAAATGGCCTAAACCAACAGCAGGCACTTCACTTTAGTGGGTAATCCAGCCCACCTTTCTAGCCCCAATTTTGGAAAGCAGGGTTTAAAGCATTTTCAATTTCCTTTGAATTTCAGCAGACCTATTTGCTTTATTATTATCATGGGTGGTTACAATGAATGTGTGGCTCTGGACACATGCGGAGAGGCTTAGAAGCATGCTGTGAGGCAAAGTGTTCACATTTGCTCTGGAAAATTCGAGAAATGGTTTCTTAACACTGAGACACTTTAAAATAGAACTATATTAACAATCATTTGGGACTCGAGAGTATTTCTCCTATTTGTGCCACAGATCCTTGAACTCACACTCAGAGTATGTGTGCTGTGTTTTTAAAATGTAACTTGGTATAGCTAGTTACTATGGGAAAACCCATCCTTCCATGGCTGTGGTGCTTTGGTGACAATGTTAGAGATTGATTTGACTGGCAGCATCTCAGATTTTACTGGCACATGGCATATCTCATACCATGATATTTCGGCAATATCCCAGCTTCAGCCTGATTCTGAAAGAGACATCTCACAAGAGATTTATAAGCCAAACTTTCTCAGCACCCTGCGACTCATTCCATTCTTCTCCCAGGACAGAGGGGCAGGTGAGGGGTGTCAGGAAAGAGGATATATCGATTTGCAACCTTCACCCATTGTCTGGAGAGTTTCTGATCTTTTCTTCTATGATGGCCTTATCTCAGCCTTTGATAATACATGTGGGCAACGACAAGCTCTCTGGCACTCCATGCCACACATCAAGAACCCATTTGCTTGGGGATAGGAAACAGACCTTCCTTACCCTTTCTTCTCTCACCCTTGTTCACAGGGGTGACTATAACTCAAGGTCTAGAGGTGTTTATGCTTAAGAGAAGAAATTTTAATGCAATTCACTAGAAAGATGAGAAACAAAAGAAAGCCATTATGTGCTGTGTAAATGGCTGGCTGTCCAAAGCTATCCTGTGCTGAAGAGCCCTGGAAGGACCTTGATAAACATACTTATTGTCAGGCTTCTGTGTGATTATTCATGTTATCCCTCAAAAAAGAGAAAAGATGAACATTTACCAAATTCACAAACATCAAACCAGAGCTTCAGTATTGCTAAAGAAAATCACACAGCTGGGTAGATTGATGTAGATCTGAATTTATAACTATCAACCTCAACTGGACTCTCAGCCCTGCCTAGCTACTTTCCATTCTAGTTACTAGTTTCTATTCTTTGTAATGACCTTTTCATATTTTCTCTTCCTTCCTAAAATATTTGATGCTCTCCACCTTCCACAGCCCCCTTTTCAGTAGACAACACATTCTTCATAAAGAAAACTGGAGGCATCAGATAGAAATTTCCTCACCTTTAAGGCTTCAAGTCCCCAGCTTACCTATCCCTGCTCCTGCCTGCTTCTTCGCCATCCCTTCTATTACAACAAAGGAAGCGTTAATTATTCCATCAACGGCTTCACACACTGTACCAGAGGCCTTCACAATGGGGCTTGCATTCCCACAGGGACATGAACACCTTCTAAAAGGTTAAGTGGACACCAACAGTTTTAAGGGAATCATTTTCCAGAGCTTCTTCCTTCATATATTCCTTCTCATATTCATTAGCCTATGAAGGAGCCTTAGGTCAGCCAACTCTCCTCCACCTCTACTTTCCCAATTGACCCCCCTCCTTCATTTTGAATCCTACTCTGGCACCTCATTCTGCAGTATAAAAAACAAAAGGACTACTTGAGAATGCTCTACTTGAGGAAGTCCATGAGAGCACAAAGCCTAGAGAGCTTCTGTGGGAATTTTCAAAGGGGCAGCCCTGTAGCTCAGTTCTGTGCTTTCTCCATTTAATTTGAATTATTTGAATTGAAAAACAAAATTAAAAACAAAAAATTTTTTAATAGAAACAAAATCAGACTTTTTCTGATGGAAAGTCAATGTGATTTAGCTGAGTTTGACACAGAAGACTGGCTTTGCAAATAGGATATATAGTGGACATTTTCCAAAAATGGAATCATTTGAATCTGAGAGGGGAGGTAGATGGCAGGGGGAGGGGAGGATTAATTAAAATCATTTCTTAAATAAAAAAATAACATAATAAAAAATAACCAAAAAAAGATAAATAAATAAATCTGAAGCTTCTTGGTTTGAACAAGAATATATTTAAAGTATATATATAATGTCCCCTTCCAGCCAAGATGAAGTAGTAGGGGACAGATTTACCCTCCTCCTGAAACAACCAACCAAACAAAAAATATATGAAACAACAGTTTCCATGACTCGGGATGTTAGACAACAAAGGACAGTGATCCCTGATGGACAAGATACAAATGAGGTGAGCCCTGTGATTGCCTGAGTTATTGCTTGAGAGAGTTTCCAGGATGCATTGCAGAGGAGAATCCAGACAGGGCCAGATAGACTTTCTGAGCTGAGGAGGTAGCTCAGAGTTTGGGGCAACCAAGATAGCTAGAATGCTCAGGAAAGAATACTGGAGAGGAGAAAGGTGCACAGAGAAGGAGAATTCTGGAGATCTGCGAAGCGCCCCCTTGGGTATTCAGCAGAGCACTGCTCATCATCTAAGTGTGAGGAAACTACTTGAGGCCAAGGAAAGAACCACCCAGGATTTATGAGACCAAGGATTAGAACAGTAGCCAGTAGTCACACACAGCTGGAACATTGCCTATTCTCATTAACCAAACTGGAAAACCTCATAATTTATGGAGCATTGGTTTAAGTTCTCAGAAGGGTTTTGCCTCAGTAGTGGGAACTCATTAGCTCTAGTTTAAACATTGCTCATTCTCACTTAACAAATCTTAAAATCAAGACCTGAAAGGAGCAAACTGTTTCTAAGTAATTTAACTGCATCCCAAAACAAACCTCAGAATATTTACAGAAATACAAAAATAACCAGCACCCAAAATGTAAAAAAAAAAAAAAAACCCTATCATGCAAAGAAGCTGATAAATATGACTCATAGTGAGGAGGAAAATCAATTGACACCAACTCAGAACTGATACTTACATGAAAATTACCTGATAAGGACATCAAGAACAGTTATTATAACTGTATTCCATATGTTCACATAGCTAAATAGAAACTTGGAAGATATTTTTAAAATACCCAAATCAAACTTATGGAGATAGAAACTAAAATGTCTGAGATAAAAAAATAATCACTGCATATAATTAAAAACAGTTTAGACACTGCAGAAAAAAAGAGTGAACTTGAAGACATAGCAAATTATCCAAAATGAAATATCAAAATAGAATTTTAGAAATGAATAAGATCATATATAATATATAATAGATAGAAAGTATATCCTTTATAAATATTTAAAATTATGAAAATTTTAGGCATCAACTAAAAATGGGTGAGAGGGTACATTTTTTTGTTCTATTATTTTGTGGGAGTACATGAAAAGAATTTGAAGATGCCGTTCTAGATCCCACCTTCCTTCCCTCTTTCTTTATGAATTTGTTCCTTTGATCATCCCCACTCCCCCCATGAAGCATCCATTTCTTCCTCTCAGCTGGCTCATTCTCATCAGCATATATATCAACTAGAATCTGCATCTTCGAGATCCCCCCCAACCCACATCCAGTTACTGCCCAATTGCTCTACTCCATTCACAAACTCTAGAGTCTATACCTGCCATCTCTGCTGCCTCACCTCTCATGCATTCTTCAGCCTGTTCCAACATGGCTTCCACTAAAACCTCTCCACTAGAATTTCTTTTCCTATACTCACCAATGATTTTTTTGTTGCTAAATTAAATGGATCCTTTTTATTTTCCGTCTTGCTTGCCCTTTCAGTTATTTTCAATAGTTTACCACTCCCTTTGTCAGCGGTTTACCACTTCTTTCTTCTGACCTTCTAGGATACCACTTTTTTTTTTTCTTTCTCTCACCTCTCTGGCACCTCTTTATCAAGTTTGTTGGCTGGCACCTTCTTATCGCACCTTCTAAACACTGCTGTCCCTGTCCTTGGCCCCAAGGCTCTCTGTACACTTTTTCCCTTGTGATCTCATCTAATATTGTGGATGAATATGCATCCATATACCCATGACTCCCAAGAGTGTATCTCCAACGTAGACTCTCCTCTGGGCTCAAAGCCTACATTTCCAACTGTCTACTTGATAGTTTAAATACTTGAATGTCTCAGAGGCATTTTAAGTTTACCATGTTCAAAACTAAACTCTCAATCTCCCCCAACACAAAATAGCGACTCAAGCTACACAATTATTCAAGCCTGGGAGTAATCCTTAAGACCTCCTTCTTCCTTATCCCCCCACTCCAGACCCTACTTCCAGTCTAGCACCGAGTCCTGAGATTCCACCTCCAAAAGCTGTCTAAAATGTGTCAGCTTCTCTCCATTTCCACTAATACCACCACCAACATCTCTCACTTGAATGATTACAGTAGCCTCCCTATTGTCTCCCTAGTTGCACTCTCATCTCCTTCAAACCATTCCCCCTGGGGTAACCAGAATGAGCTCTTTAAAATATAACTTGAATAATACTCTCCTGCCTTAATACTTAAATGACTGCCCATTACTCTTAAGATAAAACCTAATCTCTTTACCTTTGGCCTACAAAGGCTGCCATTGTTCCAGCTTTATCTGCACTCCTCTCCTTTCATCCTTCAGCCTCTTCTAGGAGAAAAACCGTTCAAGCCTTAGGGCTTTTCATTTCTCCCCTTTCCCCCACTGTTCATCTGATTAATTCCCGCTGGTCCTTTGTTAATCAAACATCACTCGGATGTCTTTCCTGCATCCCCAATTCAAATTAGGTTTCCCTGCTTTTCTCTCTCATAGCAAATTGTATTTTTCCTTCATAGTTTTACTGCAGTTGGTAAATATATATTCATTTGGCTGTTGTCCAGTTTAATTGAGATATAATTGACAAGTTCATGTGATTGTTCGTTTACTCTTTCCTGGATTGTAAACTCCAAAAGGGCAGAGCCGAGGTCAGTATTGATATTTGCTGCCCCGCACCCCATCAGGCCACTTACGATAGTGGTCTGGCACATAACAGGTACACAATAAATATTTGTTGGGTAAAATGAACGAGTGAATTAAAATGCTTGAGAACTCTGCCCTGTTCGCTAGGAGTAGCTTTGAATCTCTGCTTAAAATCTGGATAACTGCTGTTAAAGTTATCCAGGTGCCTCAGGTATTTCAGCCCATAGCCCTCTCTCTCTCAAACCTCACCTGCCACTCTCCATCCTCCAATGTGTAGTTTTACGCCCATCCAAATACGCTTTGCTCTTGACAATGAGTCATCATGCAATACCCCAGACAATCACAGACCAAATAAGAGAAGGATTGTGACATGGACTCTAAACGTGACAGCGTTTCCGTCCCAAGCCCAGAAAGTGACGCCGATGGCTCATAGCTCCATCAGGCCGGCAAGGTGCACCACTCCCTTCCTCTGCCCAGACTCGGGGGCTCCAACAACCACCTCGAGGAAGCTTAGGCTCGCGCCTCGGCTCAGACCTTCCGTACAGCATGGCAGCCCCCGAAGGTGTCGCACACAGCAGTGCCTTACGTCCAACATGGCCGCCTACAAAATGCGTATCGCAGCCCCTCCCACCCGGCCACCGGAAGTTTCCATTTGAAACACAGGCGGCAGACCCGAGCAGCATTGCGGCAGTTGCCGTGGAGCATCTTTTGAATCAGAGCGACGAAGACTGCGGACAGGAGCTACTGGCGACTGGGTTCGGCTCTCCTGGGGCGGGGGCCTGGGCTGATGTGGAGGGCGGACGGGATGGGCTGGGAATGGAGGAATTTAACTATCCCGACTCATCCCTGGGGCAGGGGCAGGGTCAGGTCAGAGCAGGGCAGGTCAGGTGTGCAGCAGGGGCGTCAGTCTGCAGCAGGGGCAGGTCGGGTCTGCAGCAGGGGCAGGTCGGGTCGTGCTCTCCCGGGCTCTTCATTTGCTGGAGAAGCGGGCGGGAGGGGAGTGGTGAAGACTGGCCCACCGTGGGGTAACATTCACCTTGCACTTTCCAGGGCCCAGCCTTGCCGCCTCGTCACTATGACTAGCGTGGTTAAGACCGTGTACACACTACAGCCTGCCTCTGTGCTGAGCGGCGGCCCACCCGCAGGTGGGTGTTCACGCCACCCCCCAGGAGAATTTGGAGGATCAAATCAGTGGCCCAGAGTAGGGGCCCCGGGCAGGGGAGAGGGCATTCCATCGGCTCTGACAACCTGCTAACTCCCCTAGAACCTGTCTGTCTAGGTTTATGATGGGAGTTACGGTAAGGGCCATGCAGTAGGATTTTAGACCCGCGCTGTGTAACCGTGCTGCCTTCGTTAGGTTTAAGCTGCTGATTGTTCCACAATATTATTCCCATTAAACTAGGAATCTCTTTTTAAACAGTTAGCTGTTTTATTTCCAGAGTTGGGCTATCTGGAGTGGGACTGGGTTTGTCGTCAGGGAAGAGGGAGTCATTTGAGAAGCAAAATAGGGAGAAAGCACTAGGGTTTCCTACCATGTCAGGTTCACATTTGTATCTGCACAGTGTCTCTCGTATAGTACATTCTTAATAAACACTTGTTGAGTGAAAAGAGAGAGGGAGGGTCAGGCCTAGCTAGAACATTCGAGAGACAAGAAAAAAAAGACATTAAAAATTTTTATTGCTTTGCCGTCTTGCTTTATGCTACTTGGCTTGTAGTTGAAAGTCGTTGCCTAAAGTCAGCAGGTGTCCAGCTGCCTAATCTAGAGATTATAGCACAGAATAAGCTTCAAACATCAGATTTTGAAGCAACTGTTTAAGATCCCTTCCCAGTGACTCCATGCAGCTGGTTGATGCGCAGTAGCGGAATTGATCTGTGAAGTAGATAGGCTTTTCTCTGAAGGCTTAGAGGGTTGTCCTGCTTATGTTGCCTCAGAACACCTGAATGATAATCCTGGCATCAGAAGGGCCCTAGGAGTGGCTGGGGGATCTGGAGCCAATTCTCATCTCCTTACTGACTCTTCCTTAGAGCAGAGGTCCCCAACCCCCAGTTCCAGTACATGGCCTGTTAAGAAAGGGGCTGCACAGCAGGAGGTGAGTGACAGGTGAGGGAGCAAAGTTTCATCTGTGTTTGCAGCCACTCCTAGCATCACCGCCTCAGCTCCACCTCAGATTATCAGGCATTAGATTCTCATAGGAGAACCAGTCCCTGGTGCCAAAAAAGGTTGGTGAACCATGGCTTAGAGCACAGTGTCCCTCTGTCAGTGGGGAGTACTGGCTCTCCCCAGCCAAGTTGAAAATTTTCTTCTCTTTGCTTCCTATCCCTGTTCAATCTTTATGATCGATCATATGTAACCTCAATAGTTTAACATTTTTAGGCCATCTCCTAGGTCTTTTGTTTTGATTTTGACCATAGATTGGTTGTTTTTAAGTTTTATTGTTTGTTTTTTATTACATTTATTGGGGTAACATTGGTAAATAACGTTATATAAATTTCAGGTGAACCACTTTATAATATGACATCTGTATACTCTATTGTGTGCCAAGCACCCAAAGTCTAGTCTCCCTCTGTCACCATATATTTGACCCCTTTACCCATTTCGTCCTCCCCCTCTGGTAACCACCATTCTGTTGTCTGTATCTATGAATGTGGTTTTTTGTTTTGTTTGTTCATTTGTTGCTTTTTGTTTTATATCCCACATATGAGTAAAAGCATACAGTTCTTGTCCTTTTCCATCTGACTTGTTTCACTTAGCATAGTACTCTCAGGATTCATCCATATTGTCACAGGTGGCAATGTTTCGTCTTAATAGCTGAATAGCATTCCATTGTATATATGTACCACTTCGTATTTATCCAGTCATCAGTCTAAGGACACTTAGGTTGTTTCCATGTCTTGGCTATTGTAAACAGTGCTGCAATGCATATAGGGGTACATATATCTTTATGAATAAGTGTTTTTACATTTTTCACATAGATACCCAGAAGGGGGTTGCTGGGTCGTATGGTAGCGCTATTAATTTTTCAAGGAACTTCTGTACTGTTTTTTATAATGGCTGTACCAGTTTACATTTCTACCAGCAGTGTATGAGGGTTTCCTTTTCTCCACATCCTCTCCAACACTTATTTCTTGTCTTATTGACTATAGCCATTCTAACAGGTGTGAAGTGGTATTTCATTGTGGTTTTGGTTTGCATTTCCCTTATAACTAGTCACATTGAGAATCTTTTCATATATTTGTTGGCTATCTGTGTCTTCCTTGTAAAAGTGTCTATTCAGGTCCTCTGCCCATTTTTTAATAGGATTTTTTGTTATTGTTGTTGAGTTGTATGAGTTCTTTATATATTTCGGATATTAGCCCCTTATTGGAGATATCATTTGCAAATATCTTTTCTCCTTCAGCTGGTTGCCTTTTTGTTTTGTTGATGGTTTCTTTTGCTATATAGAAGCTTTTACATTTTTGCTTTAACTTCCCTTGCCTTTGAGGTCAAGTTCACAAAACCCCTCTGGGACCAAGGTCCATAAGTTTAGTGTTTATATTTTATTTTATGCATTTTTTTGTTTCAAATCTTATGTTCAAGTATTAAATTCATTCTGAGTTAATGGTATGAGATAGCAGTCTAGTTTCATTCTTTTGTATGTAGCTTTCCAGTTTTCCCAACACCATTTGTTGAGACTTTCCTTTCTCTATTGTATGTTTTAGGGTCCTTTGTTGAAAATTTGTTGTCCATATAAGCATGGGTTTATTTTGGGCTCTCATTTCTGTTACATTGGTCTGTATGTCTGTTTTTCTGCCAATACCATGCTCTTTTTATTATTGTCACTTTGTAGTATAATTTGAAGTCAGGCAGTGTAATACCTCCAACCTTGTTCTTTTTTTCTCAGGATTGCTTTGGTATTAACCCAATAATTGTTCAGTAGCATATCGTTTATTCTCCACATATTTGTGGTTTTGCCAGGTTGCTACTTGTAGTTAATCTCCAGTTTCATACTGCTGAGGTCAGAAAATATGCTTGGTATGATTTCAGTCTTCTTATATTTATTGAAACTAGTTTTGTGGTTTATCCTTGAGAATGTTCTGTGTGCATTTGAGACTGTGTATTCTGTTGTTTTGGGATAGAAAGTTCTGTAAATATCAATTACGTCAGTGTGTAATTTAAGACTGATATTTCCTTATTGACTTTCTGTCTGGATGATCTATCCAATGCTGCATATGGGGTGTTCACATCTACTGTAATTGTGTTTTTGTCAGTTGCTTCCTTTAGGTCTGTTAATAATTGCGATATATGTTTTCAAGCTCCCAGATTGGATGTATATATTGATAAGTATTATGTATTCTTGATAAATTGTCTACCTTATCATTATGAAATGTTTATCTTTGGCTCTTGTTACCTTTTTTATCTTGAAATCTATTTTGCCTGATATAAGTACTGCTACACTTGATTTTTTTCTCTGGGTGCCATTTACTTGGAATATCCTCTTCTACCCTTTCACTTTAAGCCTATGTTTATCTTTGGCGCTGAAATGAGTCCCCTGCAGGCACTATATAGTTTGGTCTTGTTTTTTAATCCATCTTGCTACTCCGTGCTTTTTGATTGGTGAGTTCAGTCCATTTACATTTATGGTGATTATTGATATATGAGGATTTCCTTTCTGTTTGTTTTTATTTTTTTATTTTCCATTTGTTTCTTTTTCCTTGTGATTCTGTCTGCTCTTTTAGTTTGGTTTTCTATGATTTTTCTGAATTTTTCCTCTTTTTATGTTTTATGTCTCAGCTCTGGATTTTTATTTTGTACATACCATTAAGTTTGTGTAAAATGTTTCATACATACAATGGTCCTTCTGATTACCTCTTATTTTTATTTACCTGTACCCGTTCCTTTTCCTCCTCCCGTTTTATGATTTTATTGTCACAAATTGTCTCTTTTTATGTTGTGCATTTGTTACCAAATTGCAGTAGTTATAGCTATTTTTCAATGCCCTTTTTCCTCTCTTTAAACTTTATGTTATAATTGTTTATTCTATTTTGAAGTAGAGCTGCAATTTTCTGTCTGTTAGTCATCTTACTCAAAAGTTTTGTAAACATTTGTCTTCTTGTTTCTGGTAGAAGAGCTCCTTTCAACATTTCTTATTAATGCAGGTCTTGTGGTGGTAAATTCTCTAAGCTTTTGTTTGTCTGGGAAAGCCTTTGTTTCTTCATCTCTAAAAGATAACTTTGCTGGATATATTATCCTTGGCTGCTCGTTCCTTTCTTTGAGTATTTTGAATAGTTTTTCTCTCTCCTGGCTTGTAATATTTCTACTGAAAAAAATCTGATGATAATCTAACAGGGTTTCCTTTGTAGATTACAGTCTTTTTTCCCCCTGGCTGCCTTGAGAATATTTTCGTTTTGGTCATTAATTTTTGACAGTTCGAATAAAATACATCTTGGAGAAGGTCTTTTTGTATTGATATAATTAGATGTTTTGTTAGCTTCCTCTGGTCTAAAGTGCTGTTCTTTCCATAGGCTTGGGAAGATCTCATCAATTATTTCTTTGAGTAGACTCTCTGTTCCCTTCTCCCTCTCTTATTGTTCTGGCATTCCCATTATCCTTATGTTGCTCTTTGTAATGGAATTGGATGGTTCTTGTAGAGTTCTTTCATTTTTTTTTCTTTCAACTCTTAGTTCTCTCCTTTATACATCACTTCTAGGTTTCAACTCTAGAAGCTGAACTCTAGAATTTCTATTTCATTCTTTTTTATAGTTTCAGTCTCTTTGGTAAGTTATTCCTTTTATTCATTGCTTATTCACTGGAACTCATTGAATTGCCTTTCTGAGTTCTCTTGTATTTTGTTGAACTTCTTCATAACTGCAATCTTAAATTCTCTGTCATTTAAGTCACAGTCTTCCATGACTTTGACTTTGGTTTCTAGAGACGTTAACATTTTCTTTCTGTGCTCTCATGTTACCTTGGTTATTTATAGTATTTGATGAATTGTTTCGTCTGTACATTTGAGGTAGTGAACTCTTTTCTTGTTTAGATACTATTTTGCTCTCAATAATTCAGCAGGTTGATAGGTAGGGTACTTTCTTTTGATGGTGTTATAGGGTAATTTTTTTTCTCTTACCTGCACTATTTGCACCTCTTGGATCATGGTGGAGGAGCAGTGTCGCTGCAGTTAAGGAAAATGCTACATACCCACTGGGATGGTGGGTGTCCCTTCTGTGACCAGGAGGCCTCAGTTATGGGATATCACCACTGTGGTGGGGGGAATGCGACAGGTGGTAGAAAACTGGTTTTGCAAATTCCCAGCACAGCTTTCTTCTTACTAGTGTTCACTGGCCCTGCTGTGTTTTTGGAGGTATCTACTACATTGCCTCTACCTGGTTCTGTCGGGATGGGTGGGGCAAGGGAGACAAGTGATTTCATGGCTCCCTGTGTCACTGCTGTACTGTTTAAGGCTTCCCAGCCACCTCTATCTGGGTCTACTACAATGGGGAGGGGGAAAGGGAGATGCCTTTCCCCAGAGAAACACTGCTTCTGCCCCTCTTACACTACAGGCCGTAGTGAACACTGCAACCTAACTTCCCCACTGCTACCACACTCACTGGAGCCATGGTGAGCACTGGACAGTGGCTGCCGACACAATCCTTCCCCCCATTCTGCCTCCCCTACTCGTTCCATTATGCCCACTTTCAGATGCCCCAATGCGTGGATCTTTCAGGTGTGTTTGTATGTTGAGTTATAGTTGTCCAACTTGTAAATTTAAGGTAAGAAACAAAGAAGCCTTCTTACTCTGCCATGATGCTGATGTTACTCCAAGTTTTAGTTTTTTATAGGTAACAGATACACATGTAAAAAAAATCCAAAGTTAGAAAACAATGAAGAATTTTAATTTTGATCAATTTACTAGTAATACCTTTTTACATAAGAAAGATTTGGTTTTATGAATAACTTACAAATACTTGAGAGAGGAGAAGGTAGATACATTCTCCCAGAGTTACTTTTACTTCAGACAGAAACCTCAAAAAGAACCCTTTTAATATTTGCTTTGTGGGTAAGAGTATGGAAAATAGGTGTAAGTGCCCAGTGAGTATACCTATAAATGAAATAATTTGTCAGCCTGAGAAATTGTATTTATTCTAAACTGTTGTGCAATTAGAGTAATCAAAATAAAATCTTTGTCAAATACAAATACAAAATTTTCTAATCCCTGTGATGCGGTGCTTTGTACCTCATTTCTTCAACTTGATTTCATTGTTTTGGGTCTTTATTTAGGTTAAGCTTGAAGGTGCCATTTTATAGTCAACAAAGTGAAAGTTCGTGTAAACTAGAAAAGCGTGTGCATGGGTGGGTGGGGAGGCAGGTGTGTGCTTAACTCCAGAACAAGTTACTACTTGAATTTGGTATGGAATATTAATGGTACAATGTCAGTGTGTGGTAGAGGGCAGCATAAGAGCTAGGGAGAGAATAATCTCCTCTGGGGAAGAAGAGTGTCATGGCAGGGCCATTTCTCTGGTTGTCTGGCAATAGCCTAGCAAGAAGATGAGAACAGAAGGCCAAATAGAGAACCTCTAAACATAATGATGGATAAACAAATTAAAAGGCTTGATGGTAAAGGCAATCAGCATAGAAGTGGTAAAGAAGACGAGAGGTAGTTTGTGATGGTCTGTGAAACAACCCATGAAACTGTGAAATGTCCCATTTATTCAACAAGCAGGTATTGAACCTCTATTGGTATGTTAGATACTCTCTTAAGCACTGGGGATACAGAGACATTTTAGAGTAGTTAGGGAGACAGTCTGGTACAACTAAGCAGTAGTTAAAAGAGAAACTCAAAGGAGCTTGAGAGTAGCCTTCGGAGAGCGTGCAGAGTGCTTAGGAGCTTAACGAGGTTGTTCGATTCCACTGGTGTTTGATGAAGGATTCAGCTGACTGCCCCACTGCTTATATCAACCTCCACTTTCACATTTATACCTCTGGTCATTCAGTTTGATGTGTCATCAAGCTTTCAGCTACTTTTAAACACTGCACTGTCGCATTTAAGGAATTTTGGTATCTCTCCCCAATTAGCGTAGAAGTCTTCTGAATTAATATACACAAATCGAGATTGGTCAGAATGAAATACAGGTTTCTAATAGCTTAGAATGGAGTCCTGTTAGTTATAGAGTTACAGCTGTTGGGTCACAATGCTTGAGGTTTCACTGTCCTGTTTTCCTTTGCAGACACACAAGCTCGAGCCACTTCTAAGAGCCTATTACCTGTTAAGTCCAAAGAAGTCGATGTTTCCAGACTTCTTCATTCAGGAAGTTCAGAGAATGATGTTACAAAAATCGTCAAATCAAGACGAGACAAGGGGTGAGTCAGATCATTGGTATCCAGTTAGAACATCTTGCTAGAAATTGCTCAGTACCAAGAATGAGAAAATAGTTTTTGAGAGCACAAGACACCTGAACAATTGGCCTGTCTGTAGTCAGTGACCCAGAGAAGTGCAGCATTGCTGACAAGTTTGTCAGGACCCTGTAGATTGATTAGCTCTGAAGCGGCACAGCAAGGATTATGATAAGAAGTATTCTTTCTTTACTTACCACTTGCTCTGAGTATACAAATAGCATTACTGTGATCAAACACCAGCCCTAATTGGGTGTCATGGTGAGTCGGGGCTAGTTGTTAGCTTATGTTGCTGGTCTGAGCACAGTCCGGTCCAGTGTGTGTATGTGTCCCTCCACCCAGTGCTCAGTCCCCACATAAGTGAGGATGACGTGAGATAGCCACGCTATTTTGAGCAGGTTGTCAAAGTGGTCAGGAGGGGAGCTCATTCCCTATTAATAAGCCTTTTTCAATTGTCTGGACCAAAACAAAAGTTCGTGGGCCTTCAGAGCTTCTTAAGCTTGTGCTTTTTGCATTGTATGTAGTCTCTGTTTTTTTCCTCAAAAAACTAGGCTCTTTGTTCTGCTTTCTTCACAACACACCTAACAACATACTGTGATTCTCTGGTTGATTCCTTTGTTGTCGTTTTTAATTGAGATATAATTGACATACAGCATTATAGTTTCGAGAGTATATAATAATGATTCACTATTTATATATATTGCAAAATGATCACCACAATAAGTCAACATCCTGATTTCTTTGTTTTCGCTTCTCTAGTCAGGTGAAAGCTGCAGATATTGCCATCAAGAAGAACATCAAAAAGAGGTGAACATCAGGATAAGTGAAATTTGGCCACCATTTTAGGGTAGTAGATCTCAAGTACATCAGAATCATTCCTGGACTTGTTTAATGTGTTACAATCTGGGTGCCACCCCGGAAATCTGAATGGGATTTTCAGGGGTGAGGCATGGCCAGGTTTGAGAAACACTGTCAGAGCAAGATCAGTGATGCTACAGTCTTAAGTGCCAGACAGAAGCTTTTTGGGCTCCACACCAGGACCGCTACTGACCGGAAATCAAACCCAGCTATGTCCCATCAATAGGAGTGTGAAACCTTCAGGATAGGAGGGGCTGCATGCGGTTAGTGATTTCAAGATGATGTTTCTGGTGGTAGTGCAGGTGCTGGTGAAGGCAAAATCCTGGAGAAGGGTTCATCTTTCTCTTTTTGAGGCTAGCTTGGACATTTTGCAGTCCTGAATAATATAAGCTGAAAAGTTTGTGGAAATACTTTCTAATTCCACATCTGGGCGTGTCTTAAAAGTTCTGAAAACAATACTATCAAGAAGGACTCTGAGGATTTTGAAAAAAAGGTTAATATTCTTGATGATAATGGCTATTATTTATGTTTCAATAGCTATGTTCAGAATTGTACATGTAATTCTCTCTTATCCTTCACAATAATAATATGAGATGTAGGTATTATCCTAACTCTAGAAATGAGGAAACAGCCTCAGAGAGGTTATGCAGCTCACTGAAGGTCATATACTACTATGTAATGAAGCCAAGATTTGAACCCCTGTTTGTGAGACTCTGTAACCCATACTCTTAACCTCTCTATGTCTTCATATAAGTACAATTATCATTACAGCTACAAACCACTGAGTAAGCAGAAATCAGAGGAAGAGCTCAAGGATAAGAACCAGCTCTTAGAGGCTGTCAACAAGCAGTTGCACCAGAAGTTGACTGAAACTCAGGTAAGAGACCCACTGGATCTCTGCATCACCTGCACTGGGTGCTGCATGTGGAATCCTGAGGGACAGCCACTCAGGTGGGAGCAAGCTTGTAACGCCCAGGTACCCAAGAGCAGAGAGTGAAGACACCAGGCTCGTGCCATGGCTGTCCAAGAGCAAGGGAGGTTAAGACCACCCCTGAGGGGTGGGACAGGCCTGATCTGTCTACATGGCACCCCAACAGGGAGAGCTGAAGGACCTGACCCAAAAGGTGGAGCTGCTGGAGAAGTTTCAGGACAACTGTTTGGCAATTTTGGAGAGCAAGGGCCTCAACCCAGGTAAGAAATAGCACATGGTGGCCTTCAAAGGAATCAGTGCACATGCCCCCTCCTGGACTATATGTCAGGAATCCAGCATGGGAGCAGCTGGCCCAGTCCATGAATGGGTTGCCTAGCAAAGCTCTAAAGATTTTGGGGAGCTCCTCTTTGTTCTCTTGTGATGTTGATTGTGCCTGACCAACAGACTTTCAGTGGTCGTGAGAGGATTATCGTGTTCTTAACAGAACACTTTATGCCATTCATTTGGTGCCAAAAAGTATGACCTTGCAAATTAGACCAGAAATGTTTTATTTCTTTCAAGGAAGAGAGCATACAGGTAACTTTCCCAGGTGAGGAGGGAAAGATAATACTGTTTCAAGGGTTCCCATACTGGGTTAATCAGCAGAATCACAGTGGTTAAAATGTGATTCCGGTTCTTACTCTGTCCCTTTACAGAGTCTATAGCAAAGAGGACTGTAAGAGGGCCTCAGGCTGAGTTGAGGGGCCTGAGAATGCCCAGGGAAGGGGCCCAGGCTTCTTTGAATTAAGGAATGTTTTCAGGCCTGAGACAGCTTTTAAAAATAGTTTCGTGTTTTGAAAACAAAAAAATCCAACCTATACTTTTCCTTTGGAGCAATTTTCTGCAGCTGAGGAGAAAGCAGAATGAATTTTGGGTGGCCATATGCAAACCTAGAGAGGAAGAAAGTCAAATATAGCTCTGGAGAGCAGGCATGGGTGACCCTGCCAAGGTGAAAAAGGGGTAGAGGGAGCAGCTACGTGGAGAACTTGCCTTCATGAAAACTCCTGTGCTTGTTCTAGAGGGGTTTTATTTTATGTTTAAGTACAGCTCCCAAAGCAAGGCTGACCTTGTTGTCTCCATCAGTTTTAGGCAGCGAGACCCCGACATCACAGCAGGAACCCACCATGGATCACACGGACTCTATGGTGAGGGCATGGGTGTGAGTGAGCAAAGGCCAAGTGACTGTTGGGCTCTGTGACTTTAAGATCTCTGCCATACAGCCATATGCTCAGTAAACCCCAAGAAGCAGCCTTTGGTAAGCCAGGATAGTGGAAGGGAGCAATGGATGTGTACTCAGAATAGCTTATTTTACTTGGCAGGTGACTTTGTGCTTACAAATATGAGTGAGTCTGAGTTGAAATACTACTTTAAAACACATAATAGGATGGACTTGTATAGAGAGCTTTCTGGTTTCTCTGTTGTACACTTTAACCAATTTTTCTCCTTATTCCTTTGCTGAAAACTGTATGATGCAAAGGTTCAGCTTAAATTACATTTGGCTGCTCCTTGGTTCCTTCTCTGAAGTAGGAAGGTAATTGTTTGAGACGAACATCTTTTGAGCTTCTATGATCTCCTCCCCAAGAAGATCAGTTGTCATTTTAGAATCAGAGAATACCAGATATGGAAGCCTTCCTCAGCTCTCCTAGGTTATTAGTCACACCTTCAATGGCTACTATGTTTTATTCATATTGCCTGTGTAGCAGAGCTGATGGAAAAGGGGTAATCTGTCCATCCAGTGAACTGAGTTTCTCTATGGTGCCCAGCAGAGAGCCTGGCATGTGTGTTTGGATGCTCAGCAAATAACTGAATGGAAGAGATGTTAGCAGTCATCTAATTTATTTCTCCTTTCATTCAAAGAGATTGGTTTATATGAAGAAAATGTTCACATTTCAATAAAGATTTGTTACTACATTGTACTTTTCTCTTAGTTGCTGTTAGAAACTTTGCAAGATGAGCTGAAGCTTTTTAATGAAACAGCCAAAAGGCAGATGGAGGAGTTACAGGTGAGAGACAGACATCACCCTGAGGCAAGATTATCATCATTTCATGCCACAATAGGTAGATCTATGGAGGGTTCTTATTTATTTATTTATTTATTCATTTTTACAATGAGGTATAGAGCCCAACCAAGATGGAAAAGAATGTTTTTAATAAACTATTTTGTAATAATTTTAGTTTTACAGAAAAGTTGCAAAGATAATACAGAGAATTCAATTCACTGAATATTACTATCTTATGGTTCATTTGTCAAAACTAAGAAACCAACATTGATGCATTACTATTAACTAAATTCCAAGACTTCATTTGATTTCACCTTTTTATTTTTCTGTTCTAAAGACTTAGAAATGTTCACATCTGCAGGGCATGAAGCAACATGGAACACACTAGGTTGCTCAGAGTTGAAAGTTGAGACCTGTGTGAAATCCGTGCTATGGAAACTTGATACCTCATAGAAACCTGTAATAGGAAACCCAGCTTCTTAGGTCTGGATTGCTTTGGGTGGCTTGGATGAGTCATGGGATATAACACTGAATCCTAGAAGATTTCATTGTTCCAATTTAGATAGAAGAGTCTGTAGTAGAAAAGGACAGTTCCTAAAATCACAGATAAAACAAAACTAAGATAAAAAATAGGTCAGTATTCTTGTGTTCTTTCTCAGTGGAATAGAAGCATAATGTTCTTTCCTGGGGGTCAAAGTTTTGTGTGTTTTTTGTTTTTTTTGTTTGTTTATTTTTCTTCTTGAATATCTTTCCAAATTCAGGCTTTAAAAGTAAAGTTGAAGATGAAAGAAGAAGAGAGGGCTCGGTTCCTAGAACAGCAGACCTTATGTAACAGTCAAGTAAATGATTTTACAACAGCTCTTGAGGAAATGGAGCAGCTATTAGAATTGTGATAAAAAGCAAGTGGCCACTTGGCTCCCTCAGATAAACTCTCAGAGGAAGCCGCTAAAAGGACATCTGCCTCTTGGCCATGATCTTCTAGGACTCACCATCCCCAGAGTGAAAACAGTTTCTGCAGTAGAATTAAGGACAGTTTATGCTGGAGTGGTGGTTCCTCCTTTAAACAAGTGTTCCCAACCTTCAGATTGGCCAGCTCTTCTGAATCTCACATGTACGTAATTGAGCTCTACAAGAGGAGGGCCTGGAACCTTGGATCAACTCCTAAGCAACAAAACAGCACACCATTAGAACCAAGAGACTAAACCAGCCACGGCCAGAGGATCCAAAATGTCACATTTGATTGTGTGGGAAGAAACCCCTAACCCCTAATTGTACAGTGGAGCGCAGGTGCTCCACAGGAGGCATCGTTAAGGAGCCATGCTGTTCTCTTCTAACTTGGAACACATTCCTTTCCATCTTGGTTGGGCTCTATACCTCATCGTAAATTTATGAACATGAAGTTACTTGAAATGGCTTAATAAATGGGGTAAAGGTATAGATAGCAATAACACCTACCTGAAACAATATACCTTGGAGCTTTTAATCTAAATCACTTCGTTTTTTTTTATAAAGTACTACTTTTAAAATAAATATTTCTGTTACTATTCGGATTACAACATTGAGAAATGAAAATAGGCTTTTAACCTAAAACTGTTCATTGAATACTATTGAGCTAATCTAACAAGTTCTGATTTTACCCAGAATATTTTTCTTCTACTCATTAAGTACTCTGTGCTTACCCACCTGCTCCACCCCTACCCCATCTTCCAGGAATATTAGTCTTCTGAGGGTATTCCCTATTGTGGCAGTGGGTGCCAGAGTCTGTCCACCAAGTTTGTGGCACTAGCCGCCTGTGTTCTCCTTCATTCCTAGGCATGGTTATATACCTGCAATTTGTTTTACACAGCCAATCGTGGACCTGGCCCCCATGGATCCTTAACCAGGCCGACCCTCCTGGTTTACCAAAGGCACGGCCTGGTTTCTTAGTCAAACCAGGCAGGCTTTGGCCAAGTCCCATTTTTTCTGCACCTCCCAGGTTTTATTCACCTAATTCCCCCCACCATTCAGCATTACTGCGGCTACCCAGAGCCACGCCAACAAGCCAAGTAATGCTTCCAGCCTAGCTTAACAGGGCTGAAATTCTTAGCTTTCACACACAAACATTCATGCAGTTGGCTATGTCCCAAATATTTGGAGGTGGAAACCCAGCTAATTCTTGCCAGTGAGATGGGCCGAATGTTTTTTTCCTACCTATTTCCAGGATGTTTATAGTTTAAAAGATTGTTCATCCAAATGAATATTTTTTGAAGAACTAATTGGCTTTAATTAAGCAATTTACGAATCAGGCAGCATCCTATCTAGCAACTAGAAGGGCAGTCCCCAAGTGAATTTTTAATTGCAATTTCTGGCCCCCCAAAAAGTTCTACTTCCTTCTTGGAAAGAGTCAAAAATTCATTTGTGAGATCCTCACCTCCTTATCATGCCTCCCTAGTTAACTCCTAAGAATGTATCTCAATGTCTTGTTACCCATCTTTCCCAATGTAGAGACCCTGTTCTCTCATGGCCTGGTCTCACCAAGGGGCCATTGTCTCACAGTTCAACTTTGTGCCACCAGCCAGCACTTGTGCACCCTTGCCTTTTATTCCTTCCGACCTCTACTCTGCTCCCTCTGCCTATTATACATGTAGCTGTGTTCTGGGTGTTTGATCTGGAGCCTGACCAAATTTATACATAAACTCAGCAAATACTGATTTGCACCCTCCACTTTGCTAGATGCTATAGGAAACTTTAATGTAGCATGACATTCTTAACCTCAAAGATGTTTACAGTCTATTTGGTGAAACAAAACATGCAGGTGATATACAAGTTAAATAACAAAAAAATACAATAGGCTGTGTGGTAATAGTGTAATAACTCCTATAGGAGTTAGTGAACTACAGGCTAGTTTGCTTGGGGAAGGCTTGATGGGGGTAGACCGGGGATTGAAAGAAAAGTAACAGAGAAAGGCCAGCTAGAAATTTGAGGGCCTTCCAGGTTGGCGAACACGTGGAGATTTGAGGAGAGTGGCATGGTTAGAGAGGGCATGGAAGTTCCACATCCTTTCCCCACATACACATCTCTTACATCTGGCTGTTCCTGAGTTATATCCTTTTATAATAAACTGGTAATCTAGTAAAAATGTTTTGCTGAGTCTATGAGGTGCTCTAGCAAATTAATCAAACCCAAGGAGGGGATCATTGAAACCTCTAGGGATAAAATAAAATGAAAGATTGGAAAAAAAAAAAAAAGGGAATATCCATTTATAGAACCGAGTAAGAATACTGGTTGGGCTTATTGAGAGGGTTCAGATGAGAGAGGTTTCTTTATGTCCAACACTTAATTGAGCACTTGTAATATGCCATATGTGGTGTTTATGTTTCTCCTTATGTACATTCTCATGTAATCCTCATTACAATTATTCAAGGTAAGCACTATTACTCCTCTTTACAGCTGGGGAAATTTGCTCAAAGAAGTTAAATTGATTCTCCCAAGGTCAAACAAGCAAGTATTGGAGAAAAATTTGAGCCAGGGAATAACGGTGGGGGTGGGGGATATATGGTGTTACCAGAAGTTTTGAAGAACTTGAATGCCAGGCTAAGAAGTATAGGTTTTTATCATCTTAAGCCAGAGGTTTCCAAACTTTCTCAGTTCATGATGCCCCTAGTGTCTCAGTAATATTTTTTGACACACCGAAAGAAATACCTAACAGTTCTACTCCAAGTAATTATATCCAGACAATAAGTACTTATATCCTAACAATTTAATAGTTATTTGAAAAAGTAATACACAAATCTAAAGAAAAATTTGCTTATATATTTCATTGTTAAATAACCACTTATTTACTAATGGGACGTTGGGCAATGCTTAATTTCTCAAACGTTAGAATCAAATTGGATTGTTACTGCCTTCATTCCCCTGTTTGACATTAAAAGGAATGTAGTGTGATCTGATGTTGAAACTGACCTACTTCAAGCTAGTAGTTCATTTGTTATCTAAGAGATGTCAAGTATCACTGTGATCCCCCCAAAAGTTTAAAATATTCCATGGCAACCCTGTGAGTTTGCTGCCCAAAGATGCCTGGGAACCACAACTCTAGGCAATAAGGAATCACATTTTGAGCAGGCATTCGTCATAATGAATGTTTTAGAAAAATGAATCTGGCATTGGTGTTAAAGATAGATGGCAATGCGAAAAAAACAAAAAGACCAACCTTGAAAATTCTGAACAGACAAAACCAGTTTAATCATATGAACAAAGCTTAATTTAGCTTATTTTGCAAGACTAACTTGACCTGGGTCATTTCTTACTTATGTTTTAGGAAATTATAAGCAAAACTTGAACTATTTCTCAAGGTTGACATAAGATAACCACTGAAAATTCTAATATAACCAATCACTGTGAAGAATAAACAGTCACTGCATTTGTAACCATAGAACCAACTCAAAATGGTTCTATCCTTTTTCTAACAAGATACTGAGTTGTCTTTCAGTCAACAGACCAAAACAGCAAGTCATAGCCAGAGCATGTGCAGAGGAGAGAACTTTGACCAGCTACATCTGGAGCCAAAGTTTCACCCCGCCTCACGGAACCAAAGACTAGGACATGACTGGAAATGAGGAAACTTCTGCAGAAGTGAAGGGTCTGTTGTGCAAAATCTGGCGTAAAAGCCTCTTACTACATATCTTATCATAAATAGCCAGGTTTCAAAGCTCTCCAAACAAAACCCGCACCACCAGTGCTGCATACCAGCCTGTCCCTGCTAACCTCTAACCCTCAATCGTTGCCTTTAAAACCTTTTGATTAAAAGCCATTGGGGTATTCGGGTTTTAAGCGATAGCTTCCCATTCTCCTTGCTTGGCGCCTTGCAAATAAAACAGCTTTAATTTCTCCATTGCAAACCTTGATGTTCAGTGTTTGGTTTTGCTGCACATTGGCCAAGTGGCCCTTGTTTGGTTCAGTTCAGCTCAGTAACACTTTCTCATTATATAAGCTGCTTTATAACAATAAACCCCTGAGCCTCATTCCATGTTTTGATTTGAGAACTCCCAGTTTGCAAACTGTATTTTAGGTGTGTGCACAATAAACTTGTACTAATTACTACTTTGGCAATTCATTGTTTTTATTTTGTCTATTTCTGAACTTTTGAGAGGATTAAGAGAATGGAGTCCAGGACATCAGGACAGATAGCAATCAAATGTTAGGGCCATGATGACAAAGGTATAAAGAAGGATTTGAAATACAAACTATAGGAATTAATTGATGGCAGAAGGGTATGGAGGGAAAGGATCTACATACTTAGAGGTTTTTGAATGAGATGCCAGAATAAGAATTAGTTATAGGCGTGGCTCCATAATGTAGCAGTTAGCACGTCTGCTTGACATGCACAAGATCCTGAGTTCACGCCCCAGGTTTAGCCATGGACCATACCCCGGGTGCACCAGGCCCCAGGTGCATGCTGTGAACATGTGGGAGGGGACGCCCCGCCTTCAGAGAGCCAGTTCTTAAGGGGAACTGGCAACATCCATAGGTCAGGGGTGGAAGTGGGAGGGGGGGTAGAATTAAAAAGGGGGAAAAAAAAAGAATTAGTTATAAAGTTGGGATATTAGAACTTCGACTTGCAGCCCATTCCCAGACAGGAGCTGGTTTGGGATCCCAGCCTACCCACTGTCCAACAAACTCAAAAAGAGTCTGGAGGCTTTGGCTGGGGATAAATGATAAAGATTTCTTCAAGGGTCTCAGGGTTTACAAACTGGAAATAACTAGGCAATATCCAGAATGTTTTGAAGAAGAAAAACTGAGGGTTCTTACAGTAAAAAGTACATTCCTGGAAAGAATCAGTCCTGTATTCTTAGCCTCAGACTTTGTCCGAGATAGTAATCCTCTAAAGCAGCAGTCCCCAACATTTTTAACACCAGGGACTGGTGCTCCTATGAGAATCAAATGCCTGATGATCTGAGGTGGAGCTGAGGAGGTGATGCTAGTGCTGGGGAGAAGCTGCAAATACAGCTGAAGCTTTGCCTGCCCTCAGCTCACCTCCTGCTGTGCAGCTCTGTTCCTAACAGGCCATAGACCAGTACCATCAGCGGCCCGGTCATTGGGGACCCCTGCTTTAGATGACTGGAGCTCTGGATAATGGATGTCAGGTGGTCTGGCTATGTGAACAATCTTTCCTTAGCCCTTCAAGGGATAATCAGAGGGTTGTTTGGAGATTTGATGTATATCCAAGCAATGATGTAGGACTGGAAAGTTCATAGTTTAAGTTCCCAAGCTAATTGAAACAAAAATAGAAGTGTTTTTTCATACCTCATTCTGCTTGATTTCAGTAATTTAGCTACTTGACTATAGTGACTCCATCTTATTTCTTCACTCTGTTCTTCACCACTAAAAATTGATCTTTGGCACATGACTTCTCTAATTTTTTACTAGTAAAATAGAGATAATATCTATCTTGCTGGGTTATTGTAATATCTTGCCAGTGCCTGGCAAAGGTATTCAAATCCTGATGATGATGATTATTAAAGTTCAAATTTTATCTTGACAAATGATTCCCTTCAGAATCTTGCCCTTAACTTCCACTACCATGATGGTGCTCGCTCTCACCCTCTTCTTCTGTCTCTGCTCTCTTTAGTGCCCTGATTTTACCATGCGTTTGCAAACCTCAGATAGTGAACTTCCCTTTCACAGGGATCTTCAGCTTTGACTCAGGCTCAAATCATAGCCATCTTAAAAAAAAAAAAACAAGTAAAACACAAATAAGTCATGGGGATATGGTGTACAGCACAGGAAATACAGTCAATAATATTGTGATAGCGTTGTACCGAGTCAGATGGTTGCTGGACTTATCATGGTGATCACTTCTTTCAGCATATAAATGTTGAATAACTATGGCGTACACCTGAAACTAATACAATATGTTAGCTATATTTTAATAAAAATCTTTAAAAAAAAAAATACAAAGCATCCATTCTCATCCCTGCCAGCTACCCTGTATCTTCTATTCACAGTCAAATTTCTCAGGAAGTGTTTTCACTCACTGTCTTCTTCCCCTTTCAATTTGGTTTAAAGACAAAAACAATTATACAGGATACCTAGAACAGGCAAATTCATAGAGACAGAAAATAGAACGGAGGTTACCAGGGGTTAGATAGAGGAGGGGACAGGAAATTATTGTTTAATATGCACAGAGTTTCTGTTTGGCATGATAAAAAATTTTGGAAATGGGTAGTGGTGATGGATGCACAATATCGTGAATGCCAATTTAAAATGGCAAATTTTATGTATATTTTACTATAATTTTTAATGTATCGAGGCTTATCAAAGTACACTAACCTTAATTGTACAGTTTAATAAATTACTGGTCCCCTCCAGAGAGGAGCTCTATTCTAATGGAAAATCACCATCTATGAGTATTCTTTTCTTGAACTTTATATAAATGGATTTGTCCATTTCATCATTATCAAATGTGTTGGCATAAATTGCTCAAACTATCCTCTTTTTCATAGTTATAGCTCTGAAGGCTGTCTTCTTTTTCTTAATGTTAGTAATTTGCAATTTCTCCTTTTTTCTTGATCAGTCTTTTTAGTGGTTTATCAATTTCATGTTGTTTTTCTTCATTGTATGTCTGCTGTTTCATAATTCCTACTCTTATATTTATTATTCTTTCCATCTATATTTGGGTTTTTTATTTACTGTTTTATTTTCTTAAAAGAGAATAGATAATTTCATTTCAATTTTAATCTTTTAAAGTTGTTAAAAAAAGAAGCAACAGGCCAAAATGGAGTCACTTTTGCTAAGGCACATCACCAAACCAAAACTTAATAACTAACCTAACTGCAGTTTCAGACTCTCCCAGGAGTGGAGTTTTTAAACCAGTCTGGAATTTCCTGGTCAGCACTGGTGAGGTAATCTACCTGATATGACCAGCCCCCCAGCCCCCTTCCCCCACCCCCATCTTCCCCTTGAAGGTGTCCTTGCCTGAAATAATCCATTCTTTTAACTTCTTAGTCCCACCCTCTTTCTGCCTATAAAAACTTTCCATTTTGTACAACTCATCAGAGCTCCCTATTAGTTGCTAGACAGGATGCTGCCCGATTCATGAATTGCTTAATAAAGCCAATTAGATCTTTGAATTACTCTGTCAAGTTTTGTTCTTTAACACAGTATATGCATTGACAACTATAAATTTCTCTCTAAGGGCCAAATAGCTGCATCCCACAAGTTTTGTTATGTCATATTTTATTTATTTAGCATTCTGTTCAAAATATTTTCTAATTTCTATTGTGATTTCTTCATTCACCAATGGGTAATCTGGCTTCTTGTCTCACTACCAACACAATCTTTGCTAAGGTCACCAATGATTTACTTGTGAGTGTGTAAATCCATCAGACTTTCAGTTTCATTTTGGCTTTTAAGCAGCTGAGGACACTATTAACTACTTCCTTAAAGTTCAAGGCTCTTGGCTCTGTCAGGGAGGAACTAACTTTCCTCTATCTTCAGGGTTCTTTTCGAAGTTCTAATAATCAAATAGACATGAGACAGATTAGCAAGACAAAATAACCAAATTTAATACATACCTGTGTGTGGGAACCCCACATATATGGACTCTCAAATTTAATTCCATGATACAATCAGGTATTTAATAAGAGGCATCTCTGTGGAAACAAAAGAAAAACAAAGGTTGATAATTGGAGCAGACTATAATCTTGATTTCTGAGTTCTGAAGGCAGGCAGTTAAGATTTTTAGATGTCTGTCTTGAAATCATTTTAAGATGGAATGAAAGCAGGCAGTGACAGTCTGATAAATTCTGGTCTGCAGTTTGAATGTCGCTGGTGATCTTTCTGAAACAGGCACAACGATTTCTGTAGATAAGCTGTTGGGATTTCTCTGAAGTCTACATGAAGTTGTCCAGCTTCAGCTTTCATAGCTTTTGGAAAAGGGCAGTTTTAGTCCTCAATGATTCAGAGTCAAAGGATGGGAAAATAAAAATGTTAACTCAGAGAGAAGCAGCCAAATACTTAATAAAACTAGAAAAATTCAGGGTCCAGTCTGGTTTATAGGTAAACAATTTTTTTAAAAAAATACTAAAGACTATGAACAGCACTAGACTCTAATATCCACAAAAGTATATTACAGCTTCTCTTGAAACAATTTTCCTCTCTAAAATCGCCCCCATTTTAACCAAAGATAGATGAATTAGACTAATTTATTTGCAAAATAAGTCTAGTTTCAACAAACTCAGCCTGATTATTTGTATAAGTCCAGCAAGAATAGTAATTAACCACATAGGCTCTTTTAAATCTGCTTTGCTGAAATTTTTCATAAGGAATCTTCAGATTGAACTTTAAAAGGTCTTTCAAGGCTAAGAAACAAACCATATACTTGCCATCAAACTTTACCTGCAATATCTATAGATTTGGAGTTAATTCTCCCTTCTCGAAGTACCCAATGTATCTTGAGCCTCTTTATTTGCATCTCCCAGGAAACAACCTTTGCTCCTTACCTGGAAAGTCTACTGTGAACCATGTAAGCAAGGTACCAGGCTCTTTTCCCGAAGGGTTTTTATTAGCTTTCAAAGTAGATCTTAATTCCTTAAAGCTTTCTGGTCGTATTTGAGTCTATGCATGTCTTTCTCAAACATGACATTCTAGTCAAAGCCTTGGTAATAAAACCAGTTTCCAATTGTGTCCTATTATAAAGAGAACAGATTCTTAATGAACTTAGGCAAATAAAAATATTGCCATGAAAATAAAAATATTCATTGAGAGTTTCCAAATTCTAGAGGGATTAGGTTGAGAGAAAAAAAATAAATGTTTTAATTCTGTTTACAAAGGTATAATGTACCCAATTGCTCTAAGTCGTAGTTAGCTTAAGAGAAAGAAAAAAACTCCTTATATCTAGAAAACAAAAGATTTTTTTTAATTAGCAATATTTCAAATAAAAAGTCATAAAATTTTATCATTCTCATCAATTCATTCAGTCCTGTGTAATTAAACTTGTTCTGCTTGAATCAAGTTTTCCCATTAGTTCTCTCAACCTTGTCTGATAATTGAGGGTGATAGAGCCCGTGATAATTACAAAAAGTTTGCAAGGGTGTCCATCAAAGCTCATGTGATTTGTTCAGCGAGATGGGTGTCCCAATCACTATAGATTGTGGAAGGTATACGCCAAGTGGGATACACGTATTCTAACAGTTTCTTTGCTACTGTGAGGGCATCAGCCTTGTGGAAGGTTAAACAACAAAAACATTTTTAAAACCCAGACTGGGTTTTCAAGAACATCAGGATGGCAAAGTCTGGCAATGAGGGGTCATTTTTGCAAAAATGGAATGGACTTCATCCACATGTATCACCATCCCATACTCAGGTTCAGTCTTTCTAGTGTGTGCCCCAATTGTGATGACAGACATCTTATGTTAGGACATTTCAGCTTTCCAGGAATTTCACATAATCTCTGGAACACTTATAACATGTACAAATACAAATACAACATAAGGAAGGCTCAGCATTATTTCTTTTTTGACAGTGCTTCCCATGTAATTTCAATATGCCAAAATAAGCCTTATTAGTGTAATATTTCTCTTTTGTAAAGAGAGAACACAAATCTTTTGAGGTATTTCGGAGTTATTTCTGGAATGCCTCAAAGTTATTTCCAGGTCAAGACTCTGTTTATAATTTAAATTTTTGGAAGTTTATCAAAATATATCAAAAGGTTTAGACTTTTGACTAAATAGGATAATAAGTCTTTATGAAGTGGTAATTATCCATTTAACCAAAGTGACAATAAAAGATTTTAAAGAAAAATAGAAGTTCACATAATTGTTAGCAAAACTTAGTTCTTACTATTGAGGAGATTCAGTTTTCTTAAGTAATGAAGGTCCTGATTAAGACAACATAAAACACAGAAAGTTATTTTGATAAAACACAAACTTGGCTTTTTAGGCAGGAAACTTGTACACAATATCAGTAGCAGACCAGTAGTTTAAGAGGATTTTGTCCTTTTTAGCAGAAAGAGAAAACCAAACTCTAAACTTTTACCCACTGACTTTTGATATTTAAATTCACTTACTTGATTAAATTTATTTCAATCCTATTCAGCTTGACTTCATACAAAATTTCCTTTCTTAAGACTCCTTTCTCATAAACTTTCCACAACTTTCTGTGTCCTTCTTAGTATGGAGTTTTCTCTCACCCATTCAGAAATAATCAGGATAAAATTATTTCACTTCCCTTAACAAACCGTATCTCATACCTTTTTTTTAGCCAAAACATATTCTAGTTTTCTTGTATATACAGTTCTGTTCCCCGTTATGATTAATTTCTGTAGCTTTGTTGCAGAAAAGTTGCAAAAACTCAGACCAGCGAGAAATCAAGCAGCACCTGGAGGTTTGGAGTAACTCAATTTTATGACGCCGGTGGTCCCAGAAGAGCTAGTGCTCTGAAAATCTGGGCCCCAAACTTAGGGGCAATTTTATTTTTATATTCGCATTGTTACAGTTGGCATGGGCTGATTTACAGACTTCTGAAGTTGCTACAGGCAGTTACAGATCATAGGATTTTCTATCTAACAAGCACTAAAGTAATACATCTTTAGGGGAGGATGAGTTCTCAGTTGACCTTGAGATCTCTGGCCTTGCAACAAGCATTTTTACAGAAGCAGAAAATTGCTGATTAGAAATGTTGGCCAGTTAAGAGAGAAATTCCTCTTCAGCTTTAATTACAAATATTAGAATTCTTAATCTTTAAAATCTTAATTTCTAGTGAAAACTAAGTAAGCAATTGTGAACCGTCTTTTACATCAGTATTCTTTAGATTGATACATTTATGAACACATTTCGTAATTTCTAGAAATATATATTTCCTCATAGCACTAAAAAATTTTTTTTCAAATGTGGCACAAGACATGTTTACTAATGAACCCAAATATTTTTAGTTCCTCTTTAATTAGCAAAAAGTAGATAAATCTATGTTCGGTAATTAATGTTTCGTTATTGTCTTATTTGGAAATGCTCTAGATGTTCAATGAATATTCATCATTTAATTTTGCTGGCAAAACTAAAGTTTCAGGTTACCAAAGAGATTTAGAAAAACACTTTAAAGTTGCTAAAGAATAAACCTAAAAGAAACTTTTTATCCCATTTACATTTATTTAATTTACTTGCTCCTAACAATTAAGTTTAGATTCCTTCTGAAAATTTCATCATACCAAGTTATTTTTCTCACTGGCAACTTTTGCAATAGAGATAGAATGAACTTATTTTGTTGTAGCCGCCAGCCCCCGAAAGACACACGGACCACCAGAACTCAGTGAGTTATAGGAAACACTTCTTGTAGCAAGTTGCTCTTTATTCAGCCAGCTGGATCTGCCAGGGGTACACAGATTCCAAATTAAGCAGCCCCAAAATGTAAAGGTACAGGGTTTTTAAGCCCTAAATCCCATTCCTCATTCTGTCTTAAACACAAAGGTCTATTTTTCTCTTATTCACTACCTGTCAACTCACAGGTCAGGTGTGCAAGCGGGGGTACAGAAGCAGAAAGCTTATTGTTAGAATGTTATGTTCCCGTGGGTGATGACCTATGTTCCCATGAGCGATAGCCTATGTTCCCATGGGCGATAGCCAAGCAGTAATTTTCCAGCCAGCACAATTTAACTAGTAAACCCAAGTAGAATAAACGTATTATTTAACGCTGATGATTCTAAAATATGCCTATTTATCCAAACCAAACTCAAATCAGCTTTAATATCAAATATTTTCCCAGATCACATCACATAATTCTCAAAAGCATTAAGGTTAGTTTTTGTTATGATTTTGAGAATGCTCATGTAAGTGCTGTTTTTTTAAGCCAATTAGTAGAGAGAGCACACACACACACACACACACACACACACACACAAATTAACAATACCATTCAGAAGTAGAAAATACCACACAACACACATGAACATACAGACACAGAGATCTTTTAGTCAAGAGACAGGCACCACAATGGAGAAATTAAAGCTGTTTTATTTGTAGGGCGCCAAGCAAAGAGAATCTGAGCAAATTGATCTGCTCAGAGGGCTAAATTTTTTAAAATTAAGAATTACTTTACTGAAATTTGCATTTTAAAAGATGGCCCAGATAAGAGTTCTTTGAGACGACCAGCTATTTACATCTCAAAGGTACAAAGAAAGAAATGCAAGCTTCCCCTAGGACTTTGGTTTCATAAAGCCAATATTTATAAGTCTTTGAGATGAATAAGGAGGTTTTGAGAAGGTAAAAAGAATTGGTGGGCTTTGAATTGTTTCTGGAGCCACACATCTGCTCTGGGACAGACTTCATTTGTACAACAAGGACAGTCGTTTTTTTTAATAGTTCAAGAGTTGCAAAGGACTGACAAATCCATCCGCCCACTGTTGGAATGTTTCTTTCTCTGATCTCTGAGGTCAGTGTTTCCAATCCGGCCAAATTTCTGATCATAAAGCTATTAAATCCTTTCAAATATCTTGTTGTGTTTCAGCTGGGATAAACAGTACATATTTCTGGCAGTATTAAACAATCCCATGGACCCAGGAGGGCACAAAAATTATTACCTTTTCGAGCCTTAATCTCTGATAGCCAAAAGAAAGACTGACAGACCTTAGGTCAAAACAATCTGTACCACAGAAGCACTTCTTGTAGCAAGTTGTTCTGAAATCTCACACCTTTAAGTCTTCGCTGGTGGAGATACCACCTCTGTTTATATAATACAATGAGACAAAAGAGATGCAATCAATGAAAGTTGATCTAACATTTTTTAACATAAAGCCTGTCTAACTTTCATAATTTTATCTATCCTTAAATTTCTATATTTTTAAAATCTAACTGTAGCCCAAGCCAGGGCTTCACTTATGGGTTTTGGTACCACAGTTCATGAAGTCCCGTATCAGAGAGTCCTGAAAATTTATTTTTTCTATCTCCTAACCATTTTATCCACTCTTGAGTTAAAAGATCTTTGGTCCCCAGCAAGAAGTCAAGCTAAGGGACCTTGACTCTGTTATCAATCTTTAACTTGATTTAATCAGCCCGATGGTCATCCTAAGTGATTGCTGGTAAGATTTCCCACTGTAATTGTTTCCTGCCAGTCTTTAAAGTTTCTCCAAACTGAGGTAAATAGAACAGATTTGTTTGGGGCCTTTTAGTGTTGGGGGACCAACAGGGAATCAGTTTGGCCTTTAGTAGTGCTATACTAAAAGTTTTGTTTAAACCTATCAATGACCATTTTATTTATCTCAAATTTTTTTAAACTAAAGATTTCCACTCTGCTGGGAGGAGTCGTGAGACTCGACTTTCTCTTTGTTTCGCCCTTATTAATATTTAAAAATAGGTATCTCACTCTGTTTATTTCATTTGAAAGCCTTGGCTCTTTTTTTAATTGCACACATATATTTAACAATACAATTTTACATAGAATGCTGAGTACTTCCTTCATATATTTCAAAAGGAGTTAAAATATGGACTTTCTATTCATATTCATACCGTAGCATGGTCAAACCTAACTCCTAAATAGATGCATTACAATTTGTTTAGGGTTTAAAGGCTTAATGGCAATAATGAGGGGAGGAAAAAGCTTAGGTTTGTTTTACATAACCAAATGAAAAATAAACTCAAGAAATAGTCAATAAAATTTCATATGGCTTCATGCACCCTGAAGGAGGATGTGGTGCCCGATTTGGAGGTGTGACTGCTATGTCCAAATAATCTCCTCTCTGGAACTTCTGCGACTGCAGGGTCATGGAACTGTCAGTCCCTTTTCTCCCAGACATGGTACTGCCAATTTCCTTTACTTGATAGCCAGGTCTTTTAACATCCGTAAAAACAACTCCAAAATTGAAGTGTGTGTCCTTATTTCTAGCTTCTGAGTAGACTCCTTTCATAAAACTAGTCAGTTCTTTCAAGGTTGCCACAAATTCTCAAGGGAGAACTCATCCATGTGGGGTTGGAAGGTCACTGGTGTGAAGACAGATAGCAGCAAGTGGGCACTTCTCTTACTCTATCAGCTTCTCCTGCTCAATTTCCTCCTGGCTAACCTGCAACTCAACTACCATCTTCCTCCTGTGGCCCACCAGAAGCTCGCTCTGGAAGCCCTTGCTTTTCAAGTACACATTTAAATGATCTAATCTAATTAGAACATTCCTCATAGTAGCTATTGTAATTTTAGAGTATAATTTCCTTGAAGACTGGCAGCAGTTTGGTAGAACCCTAGCTGTAAATGAAGTTTAGCCCACATTTCCGACTGGCCATATGTGGGAGCTTTTACCAAGCTAAATTCTCAGGACATAAAATTATAGGTTGTCTTTTAGCAAGATTTTGTCATTCTTTTTCTTTCATATTTCTTTTTACGTGCAAGACAATTGTACTTCTATATTCCTGATATTTTACAATATCTGCAAATATCTAAAGGCAAATAGGAAGAGGTCTGAGTGGACTTTGATTTTTGTTGTAATTTGTCCTTCCTCCTTATTAGGGGATTCTTAATGACTAGCTATTATAACAATATGAGGGCTTTCTACAATATTTCTTTTTTTTCAATTGGGAAATTTTTCCAATTAAAAGGACCATTGTCTGTCCTTGACGGTAGACTCCATAGACTCAAAACCAATACTGTGGATGCAAAGGAGAGTGGAAAAAAAGATGCAACCTTCACAAGATAAAATTATTCCCAGAGTTAGCCTAAGAGATGGGGGGTGGGGAAAAAACACTCTTTAAACAACTGTTCCAAAACACAAGAAATCACGTGCTTTCTCCCTTGAACAGAATAAGATTTAAGATTCCCTAAGCTTGGATCCACAGCCTATTTGGCTGCCTGCCAGATGCATAGGCATCATCCAGCTGGTGGAAATAATAGACCATCTCTGGGAGGAATGGGATAGACAGAAAACTCTGGAGGGCTGACTTGGCCAGATGGAGAGCAAGGTACACCTTAGTAAGTGCGCCCTCTAGATGGTAAAAGCCAGAGAGAAAATATTCTCATTCATCATAAGGCCAAGTTCTCAGGACATACAAGACGAAAGGAAAGAGACAGAGAAAAGCAAAACCCCATGAGTATTCATACCAAGTAACCAAGAGTAGCTAACTCAAGAAATGAGTTTCACAAATATTTTCTCCTGCCAATCTAAATTTAGAAGATCCTCACCACTTTTCCTTCCACGGGATCCTTCAGGTAAGGCGCCTTGGGGCCTTCAAAGGGTCATTGCAGGATGATAAGAACAGATGTTTAGTAAATAAAAGTTTGCCCTACCATATAGGTGGGTCAAAAATGTTATTGCCGATAATCTCTTATGGGCAAGATCTCTAATTTAAGAAGTTTCTCTTGAGCCTGAAGCTAAAATTGCCTTCACATACCACAGAAGCACATCTTGGGATGACTAGCTCTGAACCCCCACAATTCTCAGCTGGGTTGTGCTCTAGAAGGTGGTGGCATAGAGTCTTGGAGAAATATTCTATCCCTTTGGCTGAGCTTTGGCCCTTGAAAACAGGGCAAGGTGAAGGGTAAGACCATGTTTGGAGTCTAAAAGGAGAACCTCTTTTTGGTGTTTAGAGAGGAAACACTATTCTTCATCTATGGTAGACTGGCCATGTACAAGGGAGAGAGGTAAAGAAGAAAGCATTTCAGTCTGGACAAGCTTATTGAGCCCAGCTTTTGTCTTGGCTGTGTTTGGGACCTTGGACTGATGGGTATCATAACAATGAACAAAAGTGTTGTCATTAAATATGCAATCTCCTTTATTCTTCTCAACAGTCTTGCAGTAGTTGGTATTGTTTTCATTTTATAGATGATGAAATAGAAACAGTAAAGATACAAGAACTTGCCCAAAGTCCCACAGCTAGGTAGTGGGACTGTGACACTTAGTCTTTGGGCTCAGGGCGCACAACTACCTGAGAAGAACTGTTCAAGGCCATTAGCCCACCACAGAGGAGGACGGAAATAGCAAATGAGGCTGAATTCCATCAACTCTCCTCTTTCCTCTCGCACACTACTTTTCCTTTCCGATCTCCCTGTGCTGGCTGGAAAATTACTGCTTGGCTATCACCCATGGGAACATAGGCTATCGCCCGTGAGAACATAGCTCATCACCCATGGGAACATAACATTCTAACAATAAGCTTTCTGCTTCTTGTAATGGCCTGCTGAAATGTGAAAGGGTTAAAGAATAATTAAAACCTGAAACTGGACAAAGGAAGTCTATAACTTAGGCCTAGTTTCTGGAACCCCTAACCACATTCTGTTAATCATGAAACTTGTAACAATGAGCTCATACGCTAACTGCCAATTTTAGCCTGTGTAACCCTGCTTGCTTGCGTGACATGAAAAATAATCAATTGTATATAAGCTGAAAATTACTGTTTGGCCATCGCCCATGGGAACACTGGCTATTGTCCATGGGAACATAGGCAATCACCCATAGGAACATAACATTCTAACACAAGCTTTCTGCTTCTGTACTTCCCGCTTGCACACCTGACCAGTGGGTTGACAGGTAGTGAATAGGAGAAAGATGGACCTTTCTGTTTAAGACAGAATGAGGAATGGTATTTGGGGCTTAAAAACCTTGTATCTTGGCATTTCGAGGCTGCTCCTTTGCAAGGACAGCCGCTGGCTAATAAACTGTCTCCTGGTTAAGAGCACTCAAGTTGGGTCTGGTTATTCTGGACACAACACTTCTGTACCCCCGCTTGCACACCTGACCTGTGAGCTGACAGGTAGTGAATAGGAGAAAAATAGACCTTTGTGTTTAAGACAGAATGAGGAATGGAATTTAGGGCTTAAAAACCCTGTACCTCTACATTTTGGGGCTGTTTAATTTGGGGTCTGCGAACCCCTGGCAGACCCAGCTGGCTGAATAAAGAGCGTGTTTCCTTTAACTCACTGAGTTCTGGTGGTCCGTGTGTCTTTCTGGAGCTGGTGGCTACAACATCCCAGCCCACCTCACATCTGTTAAAAAAAAAAAAAAAAAGGTGCTGCTGTTCTTATTGTACATTAAGTAATTTAGAAGACATCAACCTCTTAACAACAGCTTTCCCATAAACTTCGACTCAAAATCAACAAACCCCGTTACGTAATAAAGCAAATTTTAATGAATTATAATCAGTGTGCACACTAGAGCAAGCCTAATTTCCCAGTCCAAGCTATCCTAGGTTTGCTTTAACAATTTATTCCCAAGCACTGGGCATTTGGGGAGTTTTCTGTTTGCTGTTTTAACATCTGTTTTCCCACAGAGATAGACTTCTGCAGTTACCGACTGCTATTTCCACACGGGAGTGGGAGGGTGGATACTATATCCTCGACTCAAAAAGAAAACACTTTTTTTTGCCATTCTACTTAAAGAAGACACACCCCAACGCTGACTAAGGGGAGTACCGATCCCCGGGAAGCACCTCCACAGAGTGAAGTCTGTGGTCAGGAGTTACCACTGATTGGTTCGTGTCTTGCCAGCGCAGGCTTCAGCAGGCAGCGAAGGGTGATAGGCTGCTTGGACATCCACCCCCTCGCCGATTGGTGGGGGCAGCGAAGCCTAGGATTGGTGGAGCCCAGAGCGGGGCATCCTAGCTGCTGCGGCTCCGGCTCCCTAGCAAGGCAGAAATGGCGACTATGGCGTGGGGGCTAGGACGGCGCGTGGCGAGCCGGAGGCTGCAGACATCGCTGTCGCCGCTCACCGGCCTCGTTTCCCAGCGGACCCACTCGTTGTTGCCCGTGGACGATGCGGTCAACGGGCTAAACGAGGAGCAGAAGCAGGTAGGGAGCCTGGCCGCGTTCCCGGCCCCAACGCCTCCAGGCCTGCTTTGTGCTCGTGCTCTCCTGCCCAGTGCCCCACTCGGCCAGAGTTAGATGAGGTGTCAAAGACAGGAGAGCTCATGGGAGACTAATGGTGTTTTGGTGGAGGATTGGCAGGGGTCACCTGTATGTGGCAAAAGGGCCCTCGATCTGTCCCTAAATCCTTTTACACCTAAACACTGTCCAAGGCTGTGGTTCTCCAATCTGGTTAATTATGGATCCCAGGAAATCTTTTTGGCATACACACCTCTTGGGTTTTGAAAGACACCGTCTAATTTGATCCCACTGAGTTAGAGCACAAAGTTAAACAAAATATTTGAAAGATGCTATTACAAATTAAGTTGAACCCGAACCCTTCAAGGAATAAGGACACGGTGTTCACATGAACAAAGTCCTCCGAGAATGTTATTCTAATGTTATTCTGCTGTCGCTCTGAGCAAGTGCCTGCACCTCCCTGAACTCCAAAGCCCATTTCGGTTTACGATCAGCAAACAGAGCTTTAAATCACCCCGGAGAGAAAGTGTTCAATCCTAGTTCTCAAACTTTCCTCTCAAGAGGAGTTTCTAATCATTTTTAGCCAACTGTCAGAAAAGAGCCTGACAGGCGCCTAGAAATGAAGGCAGTGTGGCTGGAGCTCAGTAAGTGGGGGTAGGGAGAGGTACTGGGGAAGGCTGGAAGGGTCAGCGAGGGTCAGCTTGTGCAGGGCCTTCTAGGTACAATGGAAAGCCATGGAATGATTTTATGTAGGGGCGTGGCATTTAAAAAATAATCTTCAATCTGTCTAGATTGAGAACCTCAAGAAAGAGGGATGAAGATCATCTCTGAGGAAGCATAAACTAATGGGGCCTCTAAGTTTCAGTCTGATGCTATTTGGTGAGGTTACTTGTGGCCTGTTTCCCTGAATGTGCCCTCAGTAGTGGAGATGCTGTCCTCAGCGGCAATAATGTACTATTTCATAGACATCTGTCTACCTCTTTCCTCTAGCTTCGGCAGACCATGGCTAAGTTCCTTCAGGAGCACCTAGTCCCCCAGGCCCAGGAGATTGATCGCAGCAACGAATTTAAGAACCTTCGAGTGAGTCCTGAGGCCCACACTGGGGAGGGGGGGTGTTGGTAAGAGAGGGAAGTCTAGGAACTGGGCTGGGCTGGGCCTTGAGTTGCACTGCTGCCTAGAAGGGCTCAAAGTCTTCTGATGAATGAAACTTCCCTAGGAATCCACCTTTCTGTGAAGCATTTGGGTCTCCTTGTTCCAGGTGTCCAGGCCCCTGTGAGTGGCTGCCTTCTCACAACTCTACTATACTCACTGCCTTCTGTTGACAGGAATTTTGGAAGCAGCTGGGGAACCTGGGAGTTCTGGGCATCACAGCCCCTGGTGGGTATAGTTTCTTTCTCTAAAGAAAACGTATCTTGCACACTCTTTAACACCAATTCCAAAAGAAGCAGGAATGGAGGGGATTATGCTCATAGAAACCCAGAACTTTCATCCCTTGGATCTAGAAAGTGACCATGGACTGTCAGCCCAGAGAAGACTACGTCCTTCTCTTTGTACTCTTCTGTTTCTTTAGGCAGTGACCTTGATAAGACAGATTAGGTCAGTGTGGTTTACTACTTGGATCAGGATCACTCAGACTCTTGAACTCTGCATGCTTAATAAGTTCCTCCAGGTGATTCTGGTAGTTGTTTTAGTACCTCAGTGTTATTGCCTCCCCTAATCTCAAAGCTCTGCCCTACTAGTAGCATCTAGGTACGACTACTCAGGATAGGTATGTCACTGTGGGGACTGCTTATGTCCTCTGCCCACAGCTTGGCCCTGGAGCTCATTTGGGAGCAGATAGCAGTGCGGAGGAGAAGGATGCTTGTGTCTGAGCCTCCACATGTGGTGGCCAGATGATGTGTTTAATAGGCTTTCCCTGGGCCTGTCCTGTGTCCCCTGTGGGTCTTATTGTTTTCCAGGGATAAAGGGCAAGGGGCTGGTGGGCTCTGGTTTGGATGTTGGCCTGTGAAGGAGAGGCACAGCCTGGCTTGCAGTACCCAGTAAATAGATGAGCCGGTGGCCTCACCAGACAAAGCTTGAATGGAATACCCTGCTTTGACTTGTATTCACTGGACATTGAAATAGAGGTGGAATTCAATATACTTGTCCTTACATCTTCCCCCCACCACTTGGAGACAGCTCTGGGTTTTGAGCCTATCATAGAAAGTTACATCATGAGTAATGATAAAAATGAAACCACTTAAAAATTAATTTGACCATCTTAATGGAAGATGATAGGGGGAAGGCCACTGGGAACTCCCAAACAAGACTCTTTCTTCCACTGTGTTTTTGGGGGTTTGTGAACACACATAGAGAAGATGCTTCTGAATCAGATAGTATTTAATGGAAGAAAGAGGCAGTTAGAAATCAGATGAAAACCCTTCCAAGGTGGAACCTTGAAAAGAAAGCCAGATATGAGTTCTGGTTTCCACATGGTTGTCATGGTAGCTGTTTACAGTGTCATCCACCTGTGGGCTTTCCTTCCCAGAATTGCAGGAGTCAGGCCAGCCTTTCTCTGGAGCTTCTTGGTCAGAGTGAACATGTGCAGAAGGCCTCCCAGGGTTTACCCAAACAGCAGGGCAGGGGATTGATACCAGATGACCCAGCCACTTAGGTTTTGGATCTGCTGCCAAGGAAAAGGCATGTTTTTTGTGAGGAGTTCTGAAACTCCCTGCCAGCATCTCTTCTGCCCTCTGCTGTACTGCTGTCCCAATTTTCTCTCAGACTATGGTTCTCCTGTCCTCTGTTACTAATCTTGCTTTTTATTTTATTTTATTATTATTATTTTTTTTACTTTTATCAGTGAGATATAATTGACATATAATGAACAATGTGTAAGTTTATGGTATACAACATGTTGATTTGATAGTCCTGCTTCTTTAGGTCCAAATCTATGCTATGTAACTCTCGCCTTCCTCAGGCTATTTACACACACATTCTTTGCTTTGTATCTATTCCTTGTGCTTTGATCCTCCATCTTTGATCAGCGTGTGTTTCTTAGTAAAACTCCAAGTCCTCTTTCTTCATTTATTCATCTGCCTCTGCACTTCTGTAGCTTTCCAAATAGTGAGTACTCAGGTCCTCTTGTCTTAAGAGGTCTGTCTGGATAAAACAGGAGCTGCAATGACCACACCTTAGCTGACAGAGGCAGCAGACAAAACCAGTTCTGTGTGTTTGTAAGCAGAGTCCATGGCATTCGCCTGTTGAATTTGCTGGGGGAACTTTGAATAGGTGCTACAAAGGTGTTTCCCTGCTGCTAATAAATGTAAAGTTCCTGTCAAGGTCATAGTTTAATCTGGGCTGCCTTTTCCACTCTCCCGAACAACTTCCACCCCCAGCCCAGTATGGTGGCTCTGGCCTGGGCTATCTGGAACACGTGCTGGTGATGGAGGAGATATCCCGAGCTTCTGCAGCAGTGGGACTCAGTTATGGTGCTCACTCCAACCTCTGCATCAACCAAATTGTGCGTAATGGAAATGATGTCCAGAAGGAGAAGTACCTCCCCAAGGTGAGGAAATGGGAATGGAGAAACACATGCTGATCTCATGGGGTAATCACCAGCCATGAACCACACTGGCAAGGTCTGGTCAGACTTGCTTTCTGTAGCATGCTGCCCTGAACCAGATATGGTTAGTTTAGGAAGGGGTTAAGGATTTGCTTTCAAATATTTCAGTCAAAAAAATTAAAAATTGGGCCAGACCTCCTGAGTTTTTCACTGGACAACATTTGCAGAGAGCACTTTTAAGAAATGGAAGACTAGGACTTGCTTGCCTAGCACAGAGAATGGGAAAAGGAGAGAGATTTTCAGCCTTGTAGATACTCAGCTTCTCTTATAGGACTTTACTAATACCTTGGTCTGGAGAGACGTTTAAGGGGTCATATGAACAGGCAAGCAGTATCTGTGAGTTCCTGTAAGTACTTCTGAAGACGTAACCAGGCCCTTTGGGATTTTCTTTGTAGCTGATCAGCGGTGAGTACATTGGAGCCCTGGCCATGAGTGAGACCAATGCTGGCTCTGATGTTGTCTCCATGAAGCTAAAAGCAGAAAAGACAGGTGAGGCCTCTCTTGACTTAGGAGCTGAAATGGGCAGAGGGACAGACCTTCTTGGGGTAAGGGAGCAATAATTGAGGGTAGCCTCTGCTAGGTTTCCAGAACTGTTTCCCAGCTGGGCAGCTTCCTGCTTAGCCGCAGGTCTGTGGACTAGCTGGCTGAGACGGGCCAACACAGTTAGAGTAAGTAGCCAAATTCCTGTTCTTAGGAGATCACTACATCCTGAATGGCAACAAGTTCTGGATCACCAATGGCCCCGATGCTGACATCCTTGTTGTCTATGCCAAGACAGATCTCACTGCTGTGCCAGCTTCTCGGGGTATCACAGCCTTCATTGTGGAGAAGGTGAGTGTGTGTGTGTGTGTAGGGGGGGGTTGCACAGCAGGGGGCTTTTGTTTCCTGCCAGTGCTGCCAGTGCCAGATCCCTTCATTGATCACAAACACGGTCAATATTGTGTACTCTGCCAGGGCTCCCTGGGGCAGGGGTGAGGCAGAAGGGCAGACTGAAAGGAGGGTGGCCAAAAAGTAGAATCCAGGGAAGATGGTTCAAGTCTGAGATCAGTGGAGCCAGCCACAGAGCCAGGTCACACAAAGAGGGCCAGGAAGTTGAGGACTGAAAGGAGACAACTAGATTTGACAGTGAGGATGTCATCAGGGGGTGCTGAGAGCAGCTATGGGAGACTGAGCTGGGAGTGGGAATGCGAGCGAACACTGAAGACTGTACCTTCTGAATCTTGACAGTAGAAGCAAGAGGGAGATGAGCAGGCGTTAGAATGAAAAGTTAGGACTTTGTTTTTAAAAATGGGAGAGAACTGAACAAATTTTTTGGTAAAGAGAAGAAAATAGGAGAGAGAGAAAATAGGAGAGAGAGAGAAAACACAACGGAGAGTTTAGAGAGACGATTTAAGGCTGGTTTATAGGTGATGGGGGAACATGTATCTAATGACTTTGAGGTGGGAGACCAGCGCACCTGTGAGGGCTGGGGACCATGGGGGTGGGGGAGTTGGTAGAGTTTCGTGAGTGAGTGTCCTAGAGGTTGGCAGTACACTCCCTAGGGAGAGGGAGAGTAGCCAACTAGGATTGGAGGGCAAGAGAAGTAAGTAGCCCAAAGGGCCTGGCTAAGATTAGGAAATTCAAGGTGGTTTAACACCATTTTCATCAGCTAGGAGGTGAGGGGAGCATCCCGTGCGCTCCGCCAGGCATCTGCCAACTCACACTGCATCTGATTAGTCCAGGTCAAAGCACACAGGTGGTTAAATTTATCCCAGGTGAGACTCAATTAGGTACATATGGCAGAGGAACAAGGGGGCAAAGGAATTGAATGAGCTGGTGGGTGTGTCTTGGAAGTGATTTCCCTAAGGAAAGGAAACAAAGCCAGGAAGGGTCAAGAGGACCCCAGGGATCAGATGTTTGAGAGAGAACCGCTCCTGTGTGAAGTGGGGAGAACACAAGCTGGCAGCAGAGGAGGCTGGGGTCGAGGTGGAGTGTCAGGGCCGGAGCTTCCAGGAGAGGAGCAGTCGCACACAGGGTCGGAGCCCTGGGAGTAGGATGCGGCTGTGCCTTCGAGTACAGGGACTGGATGGGAAGGTGGGCATTTTTCAGGGGTCTTCCCTTTACTAGGCCCCCTTGGGGACCTGGTCTGTAATCAAAGCCACCTCTTGTTTCTGTAAAGAGTATGCCTGGTTTCAGCACCTCCAAAAAACTGGACAAGCTGGGGATGAGGGGCTCTAACACCTGTGAGCTAATCTTTGAAGACTGCAAGGTTCCAGGTGAGTCTGAAAAAGGGTGAGCCCCTGTCTTGACACCTTCATAAGCTGAGAAAGCCCGTCTCTGGGTTGGAGAGGTTCCCCATTGTTAGCTTACCAATGACTTGTGGCTAGCCAGTGAGCCTGCCACTGCTGTCCTTGCCCACTGGCCCATACAAGTGGAACTCTGGGGCTGCTGGTAGCTATTCTGGTATGCCTGACTGTGGCTACGATGAAAGGTGGTGTTTCCTTGTGTGAATAGTATGCTGCCAGGGGTCAGATTCCAGGATCTAGGGTAGAAAGATAAGACCTGCCCTCACCCATAATGTCTTTCAGACATCCTTGTTTGTGTGTTCCCCTATATAGCCTTGGTGAAGTGTTCATTAACAATGCTAAAACACCAGTACAGATCCTTGTCAGGAAAAAACTCCAGGGCCATCCAGGGTCCTGGCTTCCAGGGTAGAGAGGTGCTCAGCAGTTTCTGTCACTAATGCTGAATGGCCCATCTCCTGGACAAAGATTCTTCCATGGACCACTCTTGGAGAGGAGCAGGTGGGTGATACTGGATCAGAACAGGCTAGACCTGGGAGAAAAAGTAATCATGGACACAAGTTAGAAAAACTAGGAAGGGGTTGGATGACTTCTAGACCAAATTAGCTTTTCTTCTTTCTCATCCAAGGCAGTGGAGGAAGAGGAGAGGCAGATCTGACGATCGAGCCTTTGTGTCTGGTCTTCTGGATGTAGTGGTGGTAGGATCCATCCAGCATGCTCTACATCTGACTGGGAATGGTGAAGTCCACCCTTCAATCTTACCCAGAACCCTAGTTGGTCAGGTGACATATTTTAGTGCCTTGTGTGAGAGCCATGGTGCCAAACCTAGTAGCTTTTATAAAAGTAGGGAATTCGTGGACGGCCCTTTTCCCTCTGACCAGCACTTTCCCCGGCAGCTGACAACATCTTGGGCCAACTAAGTAAGGGTGTCTACGTGCTGATGACTGGGCTGGACCTGGAGCGGCTGGTGCTGGCTGGTGGGCCCCTTGGGTGAGTGTGAGTTTCAGTGGGAGACAGGGCTTTTGGCCTCCTTGGCAAGTGGTTCCCTTGCAAACAGCAGCTGCAGCCGTCCCCTTGTGAGTCAACACCTTCTGGCAGATGTACTTTCTCTACTGGAGACAAAAAGAATCTCCTCCTCCCTCGTATAATTTCTTCACACTAACGGGAAAAATCACGTCTACAGCCATGCTACCCTGAACAAGCCTGATCCCGTCTGATCTTGGAAGCTAAGCAGGGTTGGGGCCTGGTTAGTACTCAGATGGGAGACCACCTAGGAAGACCAGGTGCTGTAGGCGTAAAAAATAAAAAAATAAGGGATTGTAACCTGACAAGGTCCTTGCAATCTGTGAGGTCAACCAAGGGTTGCCTTGCCCAAAAAATAAATAAAATAAAATAATAAAATAAAAATAAAGGGAAGGATCATTAGGTGAAGGCCAGAGGAGCAATACTGCTTAGTTACCCAAGATGTGAAACAGGATGCCAGGGCTCTAAGTCCCCTCTGTGCCGGGGTCATGCTACTCTGTCTGGTCTTGGGGGACAGGGCACAAGTCCTGGGCAGTCAGTGCAGTGATTAAGCAGGGGTGACAAGCGTCCTCACACTCCTTAGTTCTCTTCCCTAGAACTCCACCTCCTTGTCTCACTGAGCTGTCCCCCTAAGGCCTTTCCATGCTGGCATTTTGCCACCCCGACTGGCAGTGGGAGGACAGCAAGGCACAGCCCTTTCTCCTCTCCACAGGATCATGCAGGCCGTCCTTGACCACACCGTTCCCTACCTGCATGTGAGGGAAGCCTTTGGCCAGAAGATCGGCCACTTCCAGGTGAGTGGAATGCTTTGTTGAAATGTACTGTCATTGGGCTCAAGTTTTCGTTAACAAATGAGTACATAGGGCATGTGCTATGGGGCATTTATTATCCTTCCCCAAGAAAATGTGTTTGAATGCTTGGAATACAGCCTTCTTCAGCACACCTGGCTTTGGAAGTTGTCACATGTCACCTCACTTCCTGTTTGAGATGAATGAACTAGGCATTGTAAGGGTGGAAGGCAAAGTGTGCAGGTTGTGGGGAGGCATGGGGGAAAGGGGTGGCATTTCTAATCACTTTCTGGTCTGAAGATGCTGCAGGACATTAATGAGGGTGGTAGTGGGTAGAGGGCCATCTCAGCGTGTCCAAGGCCCTCTTGCCTTAAGTCCAGACCCACTAACATCTCTGTGATCCTGGGCAAGTCCCATCTCCTTTCCGTGCCCTGACTTCCTCATTCCTGGCTGTCAGGTTGCTACTGCTGACCTGCTTTCAGTAACTAGGGAGAGTGAGAGGAGGGTGGCTTCAGCATGTTGACTTGTGACCTCCCTTTGTGCCCAGTTGATGCAGGGGAAGATGGCTGACATGTACACCCGCCTCATGGCATGTCGGCAGTATGTCTACAATGTCGCCAAGGCCTATGATGAAGGCCACTGCACCACCAAGGTAGGGGCCAGCCCAGAGGAGGCAGTGGACCAGCTGCTGGCACCCGTTTTCTGTGTGGCCTTGGCAGGGCTCTGCTGACCCCGGGCCTCCTTCCACAGGATTGTGCGGGTGCGGTTCTTTACTCAGCTGAGTGTGCCACACAGGTGGCCCTGGATGGCATTCAGTGTTTTGGTAAGTAGCCCCTACTCCCCATTCCCAGGGCTACCCACGCTTCCAGAGGTTTCCTCTTTACCCCTCTGAGCTTCAGCTAGCTGCAGCTGAGCTGATGCTGTTTGGCTCTTCCTGCTCCACCTACAAGGAGGATATGTAAAAGCAAATGAGAAAACTGCTAGAGGCCATAGATTGCTACTACTTTCAGCATTGCTCCGCTCTCATCCACCCCCACCTCCTGGTCCAATGGACACTGGGAAGTGGGCAGAGAGAGATGCCTCAGAGGTAGGACAGCCTCGTTTCAATGCTGCACAGGAGTCAAGTGCACAGACTCAAGCCAGGTGGCCCAGGTTAGAATCCTGGGTCTACCACTGGCTGGCTTTGTGACTTGTGCAAATTACTTCACCTCTCTGGGCCTAGCATTCAGTAAGTGCTATTCAGTATCTCCTTGTCTGTCCCCTTTCTCCATGTCTGCCAGTGGTCATCCCCTCTCCCTGCCTGTTATCCTCCGTACTCTGGGTGGTCTCCCAGCCACTTGTCCACCCACTTCCCAACTAGGTATTCCCCACACTCTTCCTGCTTGCCATCTTTTGCTGCTTCTCTTTAACCAATCTCTCCTCCTTTGGCCTGTTTCTATATCCTTGGAATTCTGTTTGTCCACTACTGATCACTTTTCCTGTTGTCCTTTCTTCTCTCCCCAAACCCTGGCTACAGGTGGCAATGGCTACATCAACGACTTTCCCATGGGCCGCTTTCTGCGAGATGCCAAGCTATATGAGATTGGGGGTGGGACCAGTGAGATAAGGCGGCTGATCATCGGCAGAGCCTTCAACAAAGACTTCCACTAACCCCAAGACCCTTCACCTCTCTTCCCAGCACCTAGAGGCCTTTGGAAGTAGAGGTGTGGCAACACTCTGCCAGAGGCAGGCCCTACTGTTCAGCTGCCCTTCTTGCATCAGCCTTCTGGCCTGGTTGAGTTCTCCACAACAGCTGCCAAGCACTATGGGCCTTAGAGCCAGGCCAGGTAGCCAGCCCAGGAAAAGCCATTCAGTGGTTTAAAATGGACTTGGCAGGAAGCATAGTGGCTTTTCTGGAGCTGGTTGGGATGGGCTTTGGTGACTCTGTGTTCTTGTTCTCTAACTTCCAAACCTGATGCCTCCCACCATCCAGGGTGGGCACCTGGGGCAGGCAAGCGGCTACCCTTTTTTCTTGGGTGAGCCCGTGGCAGGGATCCCTCTGCTGAAGTATACCGCAAACATTGACCCTGTCCATTTATTTGAACTTGGTAGCCTCTTTCAGGGGAAAACCTCCTAAAATCTAGCCCTTGTTTCTGCTGATTTTGAGAGGCATCAGCAACCAGCAACTTATGAGCAAGGGCTCACCCTACAGCAGCCCATCTGTCTCTCCAGGGCTTCATGTTGTAGGGCTGAAATCCCACCATATTAGATACAACTTTGGGAATGGGCATTTCAGAACCCCTGTGTTATACAGAGTCCACTGTGGAGCAGAAGCCAGCATGCTCATGGAGGGTCATCTTAATACTGGCCTCTGTAGCAGCACCTCTGACCCCTTTGGCATTGCTCTCCCACCGCCACTGTTCAGTCCTGGCCATGCGACAGCCCACAGATTACTGGACAGTAGTCCTGCATTGTCTGGCTCGACTCCAGCCAAGGCTGCCTGTGTACATTTCTCTGGACACCCTATGGCTAATTTTGTTACAGCTGCACAGCAGCTGCTGCCATTTTGTATTAAACATCTGCTTCTACACTGGTGGTTTTGAGGGAGAAGCAATCTACTGGCTATTGTCTCCTGTCTGGCTCCGGCCCCTTGTCTTTGGAGAGTGGCTGATCCAGGTCCTGCTCCTGCTCTCCAGTATACTCGTTAAGGACAAAGGGTTGGAATCAGCCTTTAGGAGAGAGGAACTCTCAGCCTCCCTTTTCCAGATCTCCCAGGGATTTTTAAAGGAAGGAGGGAGCCCAGAGTGGTAGAGCTAAAAGGAAACTCCTAAGTTTCTGGAAACTATCTCCATGTTTTTATTTAAAAAATCAAGACAATTTGATTTTGTGAAGGTTGGAGTTAGAGCTAGAATTCAGATCATCAGAAATAGGGGTTCTGAGAACCTCTTGGGGCCAGCCTCAGGCCCTACTGCACAGCTGCCTGGATGGAGCATAGTCAGAGTGGAACGTTTTGGGGTTGTTCCACTCCTATCTAAGCTCCCTGAAAGAGAATTGGTTTTCTTGGCTCTCACTCAGCTCAGCAGTGCGTCTTCTGACTTTTGGTTCTGGCCCATATAGGCAAGTGCTATTCTATACCTACACTAGCACAGTTCTAGCCTGAGGAGAAGACCCAGGGCTTATGGCCCTGCTCCTTCACTTCCCCACCCTGCCTCCTGTTATGTTGGAAATGAATGTGGCTAAAATGGTGGCCTTGCTGCCTTTAGCGTGTGGCTGGAACAACAGGCTTGGAGACATTCAGAATGTGACTGGGATGTTTTTTCCAGTGAGGCGGGGAGGGGGTGGTTGAAGCCTGCCACCAACTTAGGGAGAAAGTGATCGTTCTGATGCTATATGTGAAACAGATATGTTTAAAAATAAAAGTACCCCCAAAAACCCAGCCTGAGTCATGAATGGATGAATGGAAGGGCAGGGGGCCCTTCCACTGTTTCTTGTGGAGTTTTTGGTTGTTTATATGCATTGTGCAACTCTACAGCAGCCACTGCTAGTCCTTCCTGGGTCTGCCTCTAATTCCACTCCAGTTTTAAGCAGGTCACTATCAGCCCAGCTCCCCCCGTTGACAAGCATCCCTGTTTTCCTACTGTTTGCCCTCTATAATAACGGCCTAAGGGAATGGCTCTCCGTGTTGTCTGGGCACACCCTTTATCAGAATTTGGCATCTTATAAAAAATGCAGATTCCTGGATTGGCCCCAGACCTAATCAATCTCCAGGGATAATTCTGAGGCACAGGCAACCTATTAGAACAACTGACCTGGGCTGAGAGGATGCTTCCCCAGAGGCCTGAGTCCCAATGCTAAACCCATATAGTCTAGTAATGGGAATCCCTTACCTATGCTGCCCTCTCAAATCTCATTTTGACGTATTAGCTCTTTGATCTTCGAGACAACCCGGGGCGTGACACGTTTGTACGGGGCCCCCTTCCAGGAGATGGGTAAGGTGAGTTGACCAGGGGAGGCTAGGCAAACAAACAGCGGGCAAACCAGCCCCGCCCAGACGCTGGGTGGAGCCAGAGCTGGTGTCAACGCGGCGTGGGGGCTGGGGAGGGCCGCCCAGTTCACGTTCCGCCGGGCGGAGACTGGACCCAGGACCTAGGCGGCGGTTAGTCGCGACTCCCAGTTAAAGGTAGGTTCAGGGTCCTCCCTCTGTCCCCATCCCCCGAAGCATCGCGCGTCGCGGAGCTTTGGTCAAGCTCTCTGGCTCCGGCTCCGGCTCGGGTTCGGGCGCGGCTCAGCGAGTCCTGCGTGGAGCTCGCCTGACCCCTGCTGGCCGCCTGCAGGGTCGCAGGCGCTCAAAGCCCGGTGTTCTGGCCTTTGCCCGGTGCTGTCCTGGCGGCTCCCGGCCAATGAGTTCAAGATGCTCAGGGCTCAGTGACGTTCTGTTTTGCCAAATGAGGACAGTAAGGGGAAAAAAAAAACAATAAAAGTAGAGCCGGTTATTTTATATCTTGTATCATTTTTTTTTGCAAGAAAGGCCACTTTTAGCAATTAAAAAAAGTAGGACTCAAGTCATTTTTAAAAATTTTTGTATATGTTTTATGTGCATGGGTTTTAAAATGATAGTTTAAAAGGCTTATTTAAAAAAAGAAACCTTCCATTACCCCCACTGGACGAAACCACTTTTGAATATTTAAGAAATTTCTTTTGGTGATTCACTTTGTGCTTTTCTAAGTGATACGCTTACTTATTGATTTAATTGCAGACATTTCTAAGGATAGTTCTTTAAAGTGCATACATTTGACTTTTAAGAAGCTCATTACATGCCCATGTTTTCCTCACTTTCTCAGGCCAGTCCAGTTCACAGAACAGCATTTGGGAGCCCTGGGATCAGATGGCGCAGAGTCCCATCCACATCTCTAGCTGTCCCCTTCCTCTGCGCACACTTAGTGCTCTCCAGTACCCAGAGCCCAGAGCCACACTAGTTCCCGGTGGGAGCCTGCCTCTCCCTGTGTGTGCTCTACCTGGTCACTCTGGCAGAGAACTTGTTCTTAAAACCGGCCTTTCCTACACCCACCACTCACTCACGCTCAGACAGCTAGCCTGTCTAAATATTTCTTGGATCTACAACAACCTGACAACTTGCCTGCTTTCTTTGAATCCACGCCTCTCAGCCCTTCCTCTGTACTGGGCCAGAGTGAACTACCAAGCTCCCCCTAATTCCTTCTGGGGCTTCTAGCACCTATAAGAGCTAAGGTTTGGCAAGGCAAATAGGACTCATCTGCCCCTGTCTTCCCCTCCAGTGGCTCCTCTCCCCAACCCCACCAAGGACTTCTGTTGCAGCTGCAAATAGTCCTTCCAGTGCTGTTTCTTATCCCTGTGCCTTTGTCCCAGCTGGTCCATCTGTGGAGGATGTCCTTTTAGCCCTTTGTCTTACCCTTGCCTCCTCATCCCTAATGCCTCAGTTCAGGAGCTATCTCCCTCAGGAAGATCTTCCTTCTCCACTCTTTGGCGCCATCCCAACCATCCTGAGTGGGGCCCCTTCCTGCTTCTCCTTGGGCATATCTACATCAGCAGGCTTGCCCCACTGTTGTATTTATCTCATTTATGTGTCTATTTCCCCTACATTAGGCTAAGAACTTAAGGGCCAGGATTGTGATTTAACTGCCTCTGTATGCTCACCATCTAGCATGGTTCCTGGTGCATAATAGGTGCTTACCAAATGTTTATTGAAAGAGTAGGTGGATAGTCATGTGACACTCAGCTCACATTTTGCCTGTACCATAGTTTTTTGTATATGTGATCCCTTCTGAGTATATTGTCAGATCTTTGAGGTCAAAGACCATTTCTCACTTATCTGAAACCTCCCTACAGCACCCAGTGCTCACGGTAAGCACTCAGTGGCTATGTTCATGCTGAATGAGTGAGACAACAGGTGGGCCAGAGCCTTGGCCTAATCCCCAGAGTTGGCAGAAACAGCAGAGCCAGCCGGCCTCTCCTGGCCCTGCTTTCCCCAGGCGAAACCTAGCGTGGCCAGGGCCCAGCTGCAGAGGTGAGGGCTCCCCTCCCAATATTTCTCTGACCCACTCAGAAACAGAAAGGAACTGTGGTGAGGGATAGCAGCCCCTCTTCTGCCAGCTGAGGACAAGAATGGGAATTGGATGGAGAAAGGGGACAGAGTTAGAGCACACGCCATCCTTTTTGTTTCTTGAATTAAATGTATGGTATATACAGAAGCGTATGTACATGCGTATGAAGTGTAAAGAACAATAGTAAAACAAATTCCTACATACCCAGCACCCAGGTCAATGAGGAGAATATTCCAAGTAGCTTAGAAGCTCCTGCGCCCCTCCCCGATGCATTTTCCCCAAAGGAACCATCATCCTAAATTTAGCGATAGTCCTCTCCCCACTTTTCTTTATGGTTTCCTACCTGTGTGTGTATCCTTAGTATTGCTTAGGTTGCCTGTTTTTAAACTTTCCACAATTGGACTCACAGTAAATATATGCTTCTGCATCTTGCTTTGTGGGCTCATCATTGTATAGTTTTTAAAGATTGTCTGTGTTAATAAGTAGAGCTGTAATTTGGTCAACTTTTTTTCTTGTACGGTATTCCATTGTGCGAAAAGACTTCAATTTACTCTCCATTCTTGTGTTGATGGACATTTGGGTCGTTGCCAGCTTGGGGTTACTCTAAAATATTCTCTATGTTTCTTCTGGTCTATGTGTGCTAGAGTTTCTCTAGGTACATTGCCACGAATGGAAGTTCTGTGTTATAGGGTATACACCTGATCAACTTTACTAGGTTATTCCAAATTGTTTTCCAATATTTCCTATATTTTTTAGAGCAATGCCACTAGAGGTAACCCAGGGAAGAAGTGGCATGCCAGCCCCAGGGCCAATTCCATAAGCTTATTTTCAGTAAGGGAAAGAAGTCAGATGGCAGAAGGGTATGCATTACTGCTTCCCTGCTCAGGCCCATCAACCACTTGGTCAACAAACCTTTATAGACCAGCTAAGAGCCATGCATTGGACCAGGGGCTAGGAGACAGCATTGAGTTAGCTCAGACCAGCCTCAAGGAGGGACAGTTATGTTCGCACTTACTTTGCCAGGCAGCCTGACACAACTTTGCCTTGGAAGACATAGGAGAGTAAGGGCTGAAAGGGTGAGTGAGTGTTTCTTGAAAAGAGAAGCAATATTCCAGGCCCAAGATCTCTCAGCACAGGCTATATCTTCCTGTTCAGAGGAAGACAGTGGGTCAGTGGAAGAAGGACAGAGGGCTGCCCTTGTAGCAGTAGAAAGAGGAAAGGAAGAAAGAGAAGATTGGGCTGTACCTGAACCACAGAGATAGATAGATATCTTTCCATCTGAACACACCTGTTTCCTTGTGCCCATCCAGGGGCAAACACAGTGCACACACACATAGAGATACACATAACTGCACACATCAAGAGACAGTCTTTAGACATGCTGCAGAAGCACAGGCCAGGAGTGTGAGCTAGCAGCTGCCCTTGGGAGATAAGTGCAGCATAGGGGCCGCCTGCCTTGGCACATCCGCCCGGGCTTTTCAGGACAACCTGGGGGCCCCACCCCAAACGCCTCTTCTATTTATGGGATTGGGGTTTCAAAGGCTCTTAGTCAGTTCTTGAGCCCTGTCTGTCTCATGCTACCAGTCTGGGTAGGGTGGGGGGTATGCAGTAGGTCCCTTTACTTGGTGAAGTAAAATTGTTTAATCAAATTTACTGTAAGCTGAATCAAAATTTAAAATAGGGAGAGGAGGACTCTTAAATGAGGAAAGGCTAGGGAGATGAAACTCTGTGTCCTTTCATTATTGGCCGGCAGCCTGCCCAGTTCTTCTTTTCTTTCCAGACTCCCTCTGTTGGCCCAGAGTGGAAGGGTGGGGTCTGTTGACCCAGAGTGGAAGGGTGGGGTTGGGGCCATTGCAAGGTTCTAATTAAGGCTGGAGGTATGTGGATTTTATATGACTGCAGTTTCCTGGGAGAGCGAGGCTCTGCTCCCAATGCTGAGACTGCTTCCAGTAGCCCAGCTGGCAACAGTTCAGGCTAAAGAATCACCAAGATATTCAGACCCAGCAAGCACCAGCCCCTCTCACTACTGCTGTCCCTGTCCCCACTTCCCTGGTGCCCCTGAGCAGACTCTCCTCTTTGGTCCTGCGAGGTTGATAAGGCAGATTGGCCTTTGGTATCTCCATCTTCCTTGGATATCTCCCTCACTGGGAGGCTGCCTGACTCCAGAATGAAGGAAGGTGAAGTCCTCACTGGAAAGCAAGTGGGGCCCTCTTTAGTTTTCTCCTTCTGTGCAGGATGCCCAGATGCTTGGAACCTTGCCACTTACCGCTCTATGCACCATTCACTGACCCCTAGGGGCCAGTCAGAGAGCGTCATGATGCAGTTTTTCTGCTCTCCCCACCCCCCACCCCTTGCTCACCCACTCCTCCCAGGGGCTAGAACCTCAGGTCCTGGACTCCTGAGCCCTGGAGAGAGGCCATGGGGGTCAGAGAGAGCCCTGAAGGTGCCTCAGAGTGTGGAGCCTGTTGTCAACAGGTAACAAGACAATCCGTAAGTGAAGCTGTTAGTGCTCCCCAAGGAAGGAAGGGTCAGAAAGAAATGCAGGCTCCTCAGTTTAGCTCGGAGGCATCTCTCTCACTAATGGGTACCCTTTCCTATCCCATAGTCTGCCTTCCTAAAACTTCCCCGTTTCCCTCTGCCCCAAGTGGCCACTCCTGTGCTTCCCCACAAGGTCCTCTGATAAGCCCCTTCCCGCCACCCAGCCCTCCATCCCAGTCTGCCCCTCTCAGCAGGAACGGCTTCCCAACCCATTTCCCTGCTGCGTCTTGGAAACTTCACCTCTCTGTACCTCAGAGTCTGCATGGGGTTTCCTGCGGCCCACTACGCAGTCCCCAGGCAGTGGATGGACCTGCTTGTCCAGCTTCCTGCCCCCAGCCAGCGCACCTCAGCCCACTGAATGAACCATCCCTGCAACCACCAATCCCCAGCTCAGAACAACCTGCACTTACTGAGTGGCCACTACGTGCCAGAGGTGCTGGGAATTCAAAGACCAGTAACAGTTATGGGGCCATAGAAGCTTACAATACTTGAGGAGAGAGGTATAAAACAGATAAGTTGAGTCACTCTGGTCAAGTCTGATGTTATTCATTCTTTAAGACCTAGCATGAGCACTGCTCACCCAAACGTTGCCTGTCTCTGGTTTGCTGCTGTATCCCCAACATTAAGTCTGGCTTAATGAGGTGCTTGCCCAAGAAAGACTTGCATGATGAATGCCTGCCCTGGGGGGCTGCAGGAGGGGACCACCTCTCTTCCTGTCTCCTTCCACCAAGCTTATCTAAATGAAATCAGATTTAACCGAAACATCAAGGGCAAACTTGCAGTGGGGAGGAGCAGAAGTGGGCAGAGGAAATCCCAAGGCTTTTACCTTGAACTAAATTCTCCAATCTTTTTAGTAGCAACTAAAAGAGCAGGATTCTGGGGCCACAGACTCTAACTTCTTGGAGAAGCCATCTGGACTGCCAGAACCAGAACTGTAACTTTTATTTTCCAGATTTTGAAGAGTCTGCTTTGTTGAACCCATACTGTTAGAATCCAGTCACTGAATTTATCAAGTCAGTAAATTTTACAGTAAAAATACACAAATCACAAAACCCATGCATGTTGGAGACTCAGAGGCCAAGGTAGCATCACAATTACTCCCGAAAATACGCAAACTGGGCTGGGAAGAGTGAGTCTAAGGGCAGCCGGCAGAGCCTGGCACGCAGTGTGGCTATAGGAAGTGGTCTTCCAGCACTGTGACTACGTGGCAAAGCAAACTGTAGAGTCTTGGAGGCATAGACAAAGGCTTAATTTCTCTTCCAGTCATTCATGTATTCATTCATCATTTAGTAATTATTACCGAGTGCCTACTATGTGCAGGTACCCTACCAGGCTGTGGGGAAACTGTAGGACCCAGTGCAGATGTCCCTACCCTAGCCTAGTCAGGGAGACAGGCTTTACCTAGGAACCACTCCCTTGCCAAGTGGGCTTGGGAGGGAGAGAGAGGAAGTTACGGGTTCAGGATTGATATGAGGAGACAGGAGTATAGGGATCAGGGAGTCTCCTGGCTGAGGCAGCCTCAATTATCTGTTCGAGATCCAGATCTTTATCCCGACAGCCAGTAGGAGCCACAAAAGGGTTTAAGCAAGAGAATGATATGATGCGATCTGTTTTGGAAAGATCCCTCTGGCTGCTGCGTGGAAAACTGTCTAGGGGGGTGGAGAGGGGAAGATCTGTTGCTGGAGACCAGGGCTGCTGTCGCTGGAGTGGGAAGGAGGAGGTGTGAGGAGTGGAGGTAAAAATCAGTCAGGCTGTGGTGATGCATTAGATATGGGTGGTGGCTGGGGAGGGAGAGGGAGGTGCCAAGGATGACTCGCAGGTTCCTGGCTTTCAAAACTGGGTAGGAGGTGGTGCCTTTACTCCCAAATGGAAACACTGGAAGAGCAATGGTTTTGCCTATAGTTAGAAGTTGGTCGAAGTGTATCTGATGTTCCTGAAAGACCACATTGTCATTTCAGTGTCAAAACGAGTGCAGAGGGCAGGGAAAGGGTATTTTTGATGAGACTTTGCAAAAGGAATATTCTTTTTACAAAGAAACATGGCAATATGCTTGCAACATTTTGTCCCCCACCCCCAATCTAATAGTGAGATGAATGTGGCTCACAGCAACTTCCTGTGTAAAATCCAAATGATTTGCTAACGGACGATTGGAAAACATAGGAACAGAGAATTATTTGGGGAAGCTCATTTAACAACAAGCGATGGAGGACCAATTAAAAATGACAAGGCTAGGATCTGCTACTTATTTGCTGTGGGACTCTGGGCAAGTTATCAAACTCTTTATGCCTCGGTTTCCTCATCAGTAAAGTGGGAATAATAACTACCTATTTCATAAGACTGGTTGAAGATTTTAAAAAAGTGTATGAAGAATTTAACACAGTACCTAGCTCATGGAATCTCTTCAGGAATTTTATCTATCACTACAAACTACACTCCAACAGTGAGAAACAAATGAAAAAGGCAATTGCTGACTTCCCCCTCTGCTTTTCAATAATGAAGAAAAGTTGTCCATATAACTAAGCATGATTTTCACAAGTCCCCTTGTTAGATTTTTAAAAATAGAATAACATTCACAAATTAGAGGAAAAAATTTTGTCAGACCTGCTGCCTGAGTCTTGGTATCACCTACCCAGGTATTTATTGTTTGGCCCAGTCTTGCTTGGGTTATATACTCTTTGCTGAGTCTTCAGTTTCAGAAGGTGTCTTCTCTGCTGGGCGGAGTGGAAGCTTTCCAATGTCAGAAGCAGTCTTATCTGCATCACCTTCCAGGTCCTGTTGGTGCCTGAACAGTGCTGAGTGTGAGTGGTGCTGTGGTGGGTTAGCATAGTCCAGGCTGTAGTTTGGAAACTTCTCCAGGGTATATCTTGCTGAGAGGGACTGGTCCCTGCCTCTCATGGGTTGAGATTGACAGAAAATGGCAAAAGAGCCACAGGTGACTCTCTCCCTCTGCTCTTGGTTTTGAAAGACTAGAGAGGCCAGTGGCTATGGCTGGAAGCCTGTAGGAGATGGAGCCACTTCACCTTGGGAAATGCAATTAGGGATGCCACCAAAAATCTTTCCAAATGTAGAGGAAGATGGCTGGGTCACAGAGACAGCTCTGGTGTTGAGAGGGTGGAGTGAGAAATCCATGGGGAGGGAAGCTGGCCCCTCCTCCAGACCCAGCAAAAGGAGGCATCCAGCCTGACTAAGGCCAGAGTGGGACACACTGCAGCTGGGTGGACAGACTACAGCCATGGACACCACGTGGTAGGGACTCCACATGGGAGACAGAGGTGGCAAACAGGGGTTGCAGGACTGGATTCCAGAAACAGGGCAGACTGCAGGCATGGCTGGAAGGAAGCATGATGAAGTAGATTCACAATTGCTAATGTTTGGGGGGCATTTGCTAAGAGTCAGGCACTCTTAAGACATTGTAGAGCCAGAACTCCAACTCAGGAAGTCTGGCTACAGAGTTTGTATTCTTTAAAAACTTCATTATGTGAAATCTAGAAAGAGTAAAGGTTTTAGACCTACAGAGGGTTAGACCTCTGTTTAACCTTTATGCTAACTGCCATTTTTTAAAAAGCAAAGGTCTGGAGCCACTCCAAGCCTTTGTGATCTTGAGCAGTTACTTAGATTCTCCAGGTCTCAGTTTCCTTATGTGTTTGTAAATTTGAGAATAACATTTAGCTAAAACGGTTGTTGAGGATTAAATAAAGAAACGTGTTTGAGTGTATGCCCACGCATTCTGTAAGACCCCTGGCTTTGGAAAACACCTCTCATTCCAGATCTGGGTGTCCCCGTCATCCCAGGACTCTGGGAGGGGTCCTCTCTGATATATTCCCGTTTGATATCTGAGCAGACAAGTGTCTTGAAAGCAGTGACCCCAAGGAAGCTAAGGTCCCAAGCGACCCACATCCAGATCCCAGGCATTTCATGCTTCTTGTAACAGTCTTCCCTTCACTATTAAATTATTCAGTTGCTATTTACCAATCATTTCCTATTCAGTTAATCCGATATTATTAGGCACCTGCTATTTGCATGTTCTCAAGAGTAGTCACCTAGAGGTGCCCGCAGAGACTGGACCACGTTTTATTTCCCATCTCATCTCCAGCTTGGGTCCATGGATCTTGGAGAGTGCTGAGTAAACATCTGCACTCAGGGCAATAATAAAGGCATTATTAGAGATGCGCTGTGAGAATACAACGAGGCTCTCCAAAGTAGTTTCAAGGGAGGTGGACAATCCAAAGGTCTGGACCATAACACACATCCGTGTCTCCGTGGCCACAATACAAGGATCACAAACTTGAAAACTTTCAGGGGTCAGGCAGTTCTCATAAATTCCCAAAGAGGGCAAGTGAGACCATGACAAACTAGAGCATGCCTTCCCCATAAAGATGGCATTTGTTTCTTGGCACTAGCCTGTTGTTGCAAGTGGAAACGTGGGTCAAAGGTAGCCAGATCTTCCGATTTTTCAAGAGAAACTGGAAATTTGACTTTTTATTTTAAACCTCCAAAAATTTCATCATTGGCTCCTAATTTTAATCTTTTTTGAAAGCCCTGTGAGACAAGAATTTATCAAAACAATACTTGCGCGCCTGCTGAATTCTGCTCAGAGGTTGTTATTTGAGACCCCTGAATGGATCTCTGCAAGGGGAGAGGTAAAGGACTGTGTGTCCTGGGGCCATGGTCTGAGGAACCTAGAATGCTGTCCTTCCTTGGGTATAGGGATATGCCAGACACAGGAAGCCGAAGCCATAGTCCTGCCCTCCAGGGATCTGTAGTGTCATCAGAGAGACCCAGGCAAAGCAGATGGTCAGAAAGGCATAGCAGGAGACAGTGTGGAGCCCCTATGAATTCAGGGCATTGGGGAGCAAGGTGGACCTCACTTTGGGAGACTTTCACCTGAATTTGGGATACCTTTCTAGGAAGTCAGGCTCGAGACTCTGAGCATGAGGATTCCAGAGGCAGAGTCCAGGGAGCTACAGGAACAAAAATGAACAGGCACGACCTAAGCTAGGGACCCCAAAGAAAAGCCATAAAGAGTTTGCTTCCAGATGTTGTGGGAAAAGGCTTGCTGGAAAGGGCAGGGCTATATAGTATGAGGCTTCACTGACACTCTCACACCTTGTCCTGCTCTATCATGGTCGTGGTCAGAAAGGGCAGGCAAGTGAGGCAAAGCTCTCCAGGCTTGTAGAAAGCAGTGCTGTGGGCTGGAGCCAGGGGGTACAACCATGACCTGAGAGTCAGGCAGACTGGCGTAGACCTCACCTATGTAACTTGGGACAGGAATTAACTGCTCTAAGCTTCAATTTCCTAATCTATGAAATGGTGACAGCATTCCTGTCTACCTCCTGGGATGGGGGTGAGGACAAAACCGGCTTCCAAAAGTCAAGGGCATGCTGTCTGATGAGCCAGCCCCAGAACCCCAGTGACAGACGTTTGTTGGTGTCTCTATATGGTTTTTATCAGCAATGTCTGATAATTCTGGTCTCAAATTGGGTGGGAAAGAGCACCTGGAGGGTGAAGCTGGTCCCCACGTTTGCCATCTTTATTGTTGCATTGATTATGGGAAGGCAGGACTGCCTAGAGGGGTGAGGGAGAACATGGATGCAGTGAGTGCTCCCCACTCCTTCCTTGGGGAGGGAGAAGGTAGAGCCCCTGCCTGGCAGTGGGAGCAACCCTGAGGGATGACTCTTCCCCAGGGATGGACCCTTTCTGCCCAACCCCCACCTGGGAGTGGGGCAGAGACCCAAGATTAAATATCCCTCGGGGAAGCCAGCACTGGATGGAAAGTGAAGTGCAACATCCCCCCAGCACGAGCCACACCAACCTGCTCCCCAAACTGCCTCCCCAGATCTCTGCCAGACACCATCTGACCAGGACCTTCCTTCCCTTAAAATCCTCCAGTGGCCCCTAATGCCTTTAGGATGAAGATCCTCCGCAGGACTTAGAAAAATTGGGTGGTCCCAGCCACCTCTCCACCCTTATCTCTTGCTTCATCCCCTATTTCACAGCTCTGCACTTTTGCTAAAGCCGGTATCCCTGTCTAGGATGTCTTCAACTTTTCCTCCTACCAATGTCAGGTCTACGTGAAGAATGCCGGCTCCTTCATAAAGACTGCTCGCAGCTTAGCCCCTTCTCAGAACATCCTTGCACCTCACTCCAGCCCCACACCAGGGGCAGACCTGGGCACTCTTCCCTTTGCTTTCTCAGCAGCCATTCCATGTTGCTGTCACAAAGTTATGTTTATCAAGCTGTTTTCTGTCTGCTTGTCCCTCTGCCCCCAACACATCCCAGCTCCCGACTGAAAGCTTCTTGAAAGCAGAAGAAGTCTTGTTCCTCGTGGTAACCCAAGGGCTAGCGCTTTCGCAGGGGGCATTCTAGCCACTCCACAAGGGATGGACAACAGGCGGGGGCACTGGTGAGTGGGCGGCTGGTCGGAAGAACTAAAGCTGCGGATGGGACTGCTTTTTTAGAACCTGCGGGGGTGAGGGTGGGGTGAGGTTAGCACTTCAGCCTCTGCGGTAGGCTCCCTCCGACCCCAGCCCACCCGCCTCACTTCCCGCTCCCGGAGTCCATGCCCACCGGGCCAGGTGATCTCGAACCTTCTCCCTCTCACACCCCGACAACAAACAACCCTCGCTCTCCCTCCGGAGAAAGGAGGTGGAGCCTGACCTCAGCCGGAGGCTGTAGCAGCTGCCGGAGGGAGGTGGGGGAGGGCTCGGAGCTCCAGTCCTTGGGGGAGCCTCTCCTCCAGGGAGTGGCAGGGGTGGGAGCCTTGGCGAGTTTCCAAGCGCCCGGGAAACCCTCCCTCGGCAGATTCGACCCTCCTTGGGCGAAGGGAGGAGGGGCAGGAGGGGTGGCTTCAGTGAGCGTCTGCTTCCGACTCTGTCCCTCTCTCGGTCTGAAGTGCCCTCGGACCCCCACCCCCACCCCATTCACACCCGCCCTTCCTCGAACCCTGCAGCCCCCCAAGGGCAGTGAGAGACTAGAAGCCGAGTAAGCCGGAGGGAGAGAATGCAACTCTGAGGGGCTCCTGCGAGCCGAGGTGTGCCCATCCCCCACTCCCTGGGCTGGGGTGGGGGGGAGGGCAAAGCGGGGGATGAGATGGACCCCAGAGACATGCCACCTAGGGCAGGAAAGAGCCTGAAATGGGATGTGTAGTCTGGAGTTGTTGGGGCTTTGATGGAGGCAAATTGGATAAGGGTCAGAGACGGTATCCCGAGGGGAAGGCCGGGGGTCCCAAAATGGGTAAGAGGGAAGAGTTGGGAGAGAGGAAAGGAGAATGTAGAAACAGCTTTTTTCCAGGGAGCGGCAACTTGCAGACTTCCCCTGGCCAGCAGTCTGGAGGCTAGCACTGGACAGATGGGGGTTTTGGACACAGTGCCATGGATATGTGTTCCCCAAAGTCTGAGTGCATGTATCCCCCGCCCCCTACGTTGTTCTTAGGAAGGTACGGGGCCCACACAGAGCCGGCTGATCTCCCCCAACCCCACCCCGGGCTGTGGCAGTGGCTGCCATGAGAGGAGGAAGAGGTCCTATTCTTTGCTGGGCATTCCAATTCAGAGTCCCAGGAGAGCATTTCTGCCTCCCCCATCCCTAGAGAAGGGGCCCCAGCAGGTAAAGACCAAGCAGACAGCTACACTTGCATTTGCCTGGGGGCAAATAATTTCTGGAGATCCCTTTAAGGAGGGGGTTCTGATCCCTTTAAGAAGTAGTGGGTCAGATAGAAGGACTATAAAAGTCCAGCTTTCATTATTTCCCCCACCCCCGGGGGCTTCCTATGATGGGGGAGGGGGCAACTGCTGCAGCCGCATTTAATTGGTGCCCTGGTGTACCTCCCCGGAGCTCCCGTTTGTCCAATGGGGCTTAAAGGCCAGGTGGCTAAGTACGTGTTCTTGGGACCTAAGAGTTCAGGCACTTTTAGCGGGCAGGGGAGCAGCTGCCCCACACCTTAGAAAGATGGGACCAGGGTATGGAATGTAGGAAGGAGAAAGTGATTACTGCCACCACTACAAGCACTGAGTTGCCGGCTGGGGTGCCCTGCCTGGTGCCAGGTGGTTGGAACCCAGAGCAGGCGATCTGCAGGGACTGCGGAGGGCAGTGGGGGAGGTGCCTGATGACTGGACTGGAGATGACTGAGCAGCCAGTCTGTCCCTGCTGTCAGTCTGGTCGTAGGTAGTGGGGGAGGGGTGTGCGCGGGGGTTTTCTCAAAGGCTTGGATGTTTTCCTCTCTATATCTCCCTCTCTCTGCTCTCCTGCTCTGAGGCAGTTAACCCTTCCTAATGGGTCTAGAGGCGCCTGAGTAGAGAGAGCCCCCCTGCCTGGAGGCAGGGAGGAGGTGGCCCTGGAAACCTGATGGATCCATTCTTCTCTCCAGACCAGCCACAAACTCTTTTCAATGGGGGACCTCCCAGCTGCTGAGTGTGCCAGGGTGAAGAAAGGTGATGGGCCCCAGGTATTGGCACAGCTGCCTTGGTGGAGTCAGTGAGGGCAGCACTTACTCAGGAAAGGTTAGAGGAGCTGAAGGAAGAAGGAAGAGGTGGAGCCCTTTTTAGATGTGGAAGGGCTCTGGACTGGGAAGGAATGAGGCCCAGTTGCAGAGGTCTCTGGAAGCAGAGTAGAGGGGAGGAGAGGCTGAGAGGTCTCTTGGGGGATAGGCAGGGTGTACATCCCAGGACCTCTTTTTAGTTGGCTTGTTGACCAGCTATATCAAAGGGGTGTGAGGAACAGGGGTAGGTCTGTGGACTGGTATAGGAGGAACACCAAGTGCCTTTAGCCAGTCTGTTTCTCAGAACCCGGCCCACTTATTCTGAGCTTCCTGGAGCAAAGGAGACAGCTACCCACATGGGGGAGGCTCTGAGGGTACAATTAATCCAACTGCTAGGCAGAATAGGCTGGAATGGGCTCTCAAGACCACTCTGCCTCTTCTCCAATCAGTGTTCCCTTTTATCCCCTCCCACCAGGGCCTCATATAAAGATAACTCTCTCCCCACTAAACCCCCAACTTAGGGATACTGGATCTTCACTGCTGAATGCTGGAGGAAAGTCCAGTCCTCCAAACTCACCCTATGACCACTTCCTAGGCTGAGCATAGGCTTCCTGTCACTTAGGTCCTTCCCCATTACTAGGTACCTCTCTCTTCCGACCCTTTTGGCCTCAATCCCTGCATGAAACCAAGGTCAGTGCAGGCTGATCTGTTGACAGGATCCCTGTCCCCTCAACTGTCTTGGCTCCAGGCTGCCAGTGGCCACTGCTGCTGTGACTTCCTATCACCTGTCTCTGATGAGAGGTAGGGGACATCAACCCATGGGACAGACCGTTACAGGGAGAAGGGTACATTTTGTGAGGTGGGGGTAAGGCTGGTCTGGTGATGGTGGGGGGACTATTCGGAATCTTTGCCCTGGGACACTCAGGGAGGGGAGAAATCTTCAGTTTCCTACTTTGATAGATTTTGCTTTTCCAAAGAGTGGGAGGTGAGAGAAGTAGAGGCAATTGTCCTAGGAGAACCTGACTCTTTTGAGTTTCCCTGCCAGTCTTAGCTTTTAGCTTCCGTTCACACACTTCCCCTGCTGGGTGGCCCTCTCCTTTAAATGGGTTCCCCAGTACACCTAAACCTGCCTAGACCCCACTGACAGCTCTAGAAGTAGATGGGGAACTATCTTTCAGGGGTTTATTTCCCAGCTATAGGGGCTAGAAATCTTGATTGTCTTAAAAGTTGCCTACATTTAAGGGTTTGAGTCTCAAGGTTTAGGAATGGCTAGACAGCATGTGAGGTGCAGGAAGAGCCTCAGCCATACTCCCAAGGCTGGGTTTCTCCAGACTAGGCAGCCCCAGCAGTTGAGGTGCTTCTTCTCTCTGCTAGAGGCCATCCTTGGCCCAGCCCCTCCCTGGGCTGCTCCCAGGGCTCTGATGACTTGACACTACCCTTCTTGCTCCTGCTGTTGCTTTAACCTCTCAAAGCTCTCCTCCCCCTGCCTGAATAGAGATTGAGGCTTTGTTCTGGGGTGGACTCAGCATTTCCCAAGAACCTACTATGTGCACACCCAGTGCTGGTTGAAGTGAATCCTTATGTCGCCTCTGGCGTTACAAGGTGCCCAAGACAGCCCCTTCCGCACCTCACAGGGACCTCCCACACCTCCGTGTGACCTCAGCCTGCTGTGCCCACCCACCCTGCTGACCCCGCGAGCATGCTCAGGCTTGGAAAGGCACGTCTGTGGGTGTGAGACGGAGCCACAGCATTCAGTGACTAGCGGGAAGCCAGGTAAGTGTACACAGTTGGTCCCATCCTGGCTTGGGGACGCGAGAGAGGGAGTCCAGCCTGGGCTGTCAGGCTGTCCCCCACCCCCCACCACGGCGCTCCCCCGGATAGCTCCGATGTTCTCCGCGGTGGTGCAAGAGGGTCTGTGGGTGTCAAGGACTCAGGACTCTACTGTCACATGGAAATGGATGAGGGTTCCACACTCTGCTTCTTAAATTAGGAGCTGGAGTGTGGGGGGCCGTAGGTGAAGGGGAAAAAGAGATGCGGGTGAGGGGTTACCGAGCCAGGACCGACCTTGCTTGAAAGGAAAGGAGACGTGGCAGGCCGGGAAGTCGGAAAGATGAAGCAAGGGCGGGAGGGGCTTTTCAGCAGTCGGGGCCCTTTCGCTGGAGTCTGGGGCCCTTTCTGCAGGAAAGGGGGGTTGTTCTCGCTTGATTTTCGTCTGGTCTTCTCGAAGCTTTGCCCTAGGGGCAGCAGCCGCCGGCGAGGGTGGGGGTGTTCCTTAGCCTGCAGTTTTCTCTAGTGGGTGCTAGGGAAGAGAAGGGGTAAGAGGGATGTAGAGGGGTGATCATCAGGGCGGGCGAGATAAGGTTTCCTCAAGTGGGGGTAGCAGCTGGGGATTGGGGCTCCAGGGTCAGTCACCATGGGATACGGGCTCAGGCTCTGCAGACGAAGAGAAAAGCCAAGAAGCCGGCAAAGAAAACCACCACCCGCCACCACCCTTGGCACCGTACCCCTCCCCCCAGGCCCCACCACTCCCCGCACCGCCTCCCCCAGCCGCCTCGTGCTGCCCCCTGCGTTGGGACGACCGACCCACGGTTCTGATTGGTCGGAGGCTGGGAGGGGGAGCCGAGGGCCGGATTGGCTGGCGGAGCCAGCGCAGGGCGGGGCGGCTGATTGGCGGAGCTGCCCGTGGAGCGCTCCGCTGATTGGCTGGGGACGAGGAAGCAGGAAGGAGGGCGGTGGAGGCTCCGCTCTCGGGGAGTTTGTGGGGGAACCGCGAGCGGCGTAGCGGATCCCGGAGCCCGGCCCCCGCCGCCCGCCCGTCCGGCTGTCTGCCCCGCCCGTCCGGCCCCCGCCGTCCTCCCGCCCCGGCCAGGCGCGCCCGCCCCCCCGACGGCCCCGCCCGGCCGCGGCCCCCGCTCCGCCCGCCCGGCCCCGGCCCCCAGGAGGAGGCGCTGACGCAGCAGCGTGGAGCCCGGGAATTGAGCGCCCCCGGGGGGTTCCAGCCGCCGGATTCCAGCCCGGCCGGGGCCTGCGGGCGCCCAGAGCCGCGCCGTCCGCGCCGCCGTCCCGGTGAGCCAAAGGCCGGGGTCGAAGAAGGGGGAAGGGGCGAGCGGGCGGGAGGGAGCGAGCGAGGAAACGGACGAGTGAAGGGGAAAGGACCGGCCGCCCGTCAGCGCGCCCCACCGAGCGCGCCGCGCCGCCGCCCCCGCCAGCTCGGGAAGGGACGGACGGACGGACGACGCGAAGCAGGTGCGGCCGCCCGCTCGCTCGCGCCGCCTCCTTCCCCCGGGTTCAGCGACACGGTCCCGCCATCGGGGAGCGCGGCACGCCTCGAGGTGACAGCCCCCCGGGACAGCCCTCTTTGCTGGTCGGGGGCGGGGTGGGTGGCGGCCTCAGGGTGGCAGCTCGGCCGGGCGGCGGCGGCGCGGGCGTCCCGGGCCGCGGAGGGCGGGAGGACGCCGGTTGTTTCCTCGCAGCGGCGTAGCCAGCTCACCTCCGAATGCGCGGGCGGCGAGGCCCCGGCCCCCCCTGCCGCGCCCCCTCCCCCCCCCCACTTCGCGCCCCCTCCCCCATCGCGGTCCCCGAGGCAAGGGGCCGAGTCTGGGGGCGGCGCCGCGGGATCGCCCGCTCAGGGTGGGGGGCGCCCTCCCGCGCTGGGAGCTGACCGGTTATTGCTGGATGGGGGGCAGGGATGGGGGCCGCGCTGGGGCGGGGGGTAGTGTAGACGACCGGATCGGGCTGAGAGGAAGGGAGGCGCCGAAGACGGAAGGGAACCGGTTCGAGAAGCGAGTGTGGGCCGCGGGAGGCCCGGCAGGGACCGTGCAGAGTGGCGGCCGAGTCCGAGGTGGGGCGGGGGGATCGAAGTTGTCAGACCGCCTCCAAGTGACAGCAGGACCCCGTGCTCGCTGCCCGGCCTGGTCTTGCCCGGCCCGGCCCGCCGCCGCTCCTCTAGGGCCGGGGGCCGGGTCAGGTCGGGCCCGAGGGGCCCGCTCGCCGTTGAAGAGCCGGACAAAGGCGGCGCCGGAGCGGGCGCAGGTGGTGGCGTCGGGGAGGGGAGCGGGTCCGAGCCACCCACCCCGAGGGGCGGGCGACAGTGCCGGACTCTGCCCCGGGGATTGCGGGGGCCGGGGCGCCCGCCGGGAGGAGCTGCGGCACTGGTTCATCGCTCCGGCCGCCGATCGCGGCTCTGGGAAGAGTGGGGTCGACCCGGCCAGGTTGGAGGGGCAGAGGGTTAGAGGTGCGAGTGCACATCGTGGGCCTGGCCAGTGATGACCAGGTTGCTGGACTTACGGAGGTGACGGTCCGGGGAGCTGTTCTAGAGTCTACTAAGAATAAGGGGTTTCAGCAAGCAGTCTGCCCACGGCAGAGGTTTAATTCCACTGGGGACATCTCCCAGTCGCCCATTGTAGACAGTTTTAAGAGAGCAGAGACCAATAGAATTGGAGATTAGGAGACACCCTTCAATGTGGGCCAGCAATCCGTCCACAACTGCCTTTAGCACTTTTATTCAACCAGAGAAGGTACTCACGTAGGGAAATATAAAGCTTAGTTTATAAATCCAGGCAGGAATTTAATGATTAAATAAAAAAGGTTTTCAGTCTTTTTACTTTGTGCCACCTGAGAAACTTTCCTCCCTACCTTCTCCACCCGCATGTCTTCCGGGGGCAGGGGGAAAAGAAAAGGGCCCCAGAGGGACCACATGTTCTAGAGGGACACCACTGTCCTTGGCCAGCTGGAGGACACGTGGGAACCAGTGGTTCAAGCTGTGACTGCCTCTAACCCCATTAGTGATCAAACTCTATGCTAGAATGCTATTTTCCCGTTTTTAAAAACCCATTCAGAGCTCTTGTGCCCCCTCATATGACACCGTAATGAAAGAGATGGGAGCACAAAGACAGGGAGACTCAGGCTATTTAGAATGGGGACTTTTGCTGAGAATCTGGATTCAAGTCACACCTCAGGAAGGTGCTGTTTAAGAGCTGCTCCCAGCTGTGGTTGGCTGTAATCTCACTCTGGGCAAGCTGACCTTAGCCTTGCCTTAGTATGGGCATTAAGTTAATTCATGGTCACCCACCAACCCCCTCCACAGGAGGGTCTAGACCCACCCCCAGCTGGGTGGAGTTGAAGCTTGTGGGAGACTAAAGTTTGTTCGGAGAGAACTAACTTTAAATTGTCTAAGATTCAGAGAATGATGAATCTAAAGGCCCTCATCCCTTCTCTGGGGCTACACAGTATGTGATTTCTTTTGGTGGCAGTAAGAATGGGTGACCTGGTCTGGCCACTGGAATACAAAGGGGAATTACCAAAACAATAGTTTCCCTCTTTGACAGGCTGTTACCTGGCAGGAGTCTCATGTCAGTCAGATCAAGTGTTATAAGAGAGTTTGCTCTAGAGAGTTTAGCCAGTGAAGAGGTTCGCTATCGCTCTCTCTCACTTTCTCTTTTTTTGTCTCTCTCTCCTTTTTTTCCTTTCTGTTGCCTTGCTGTCCCCATGTCAGGCCTTCACTGTTGTCATGGCCCCTCTTCCCCTCCTGCTTCCTCTGGTTCTGATCCAGTCTGTACACAGCTGCTAGATCATTCTTCCTAAAGTACTTCTTCCCCCGTGGCACTCCTCTATTCACAAACTTGCAGTGGCTTTCTTTTTCCCACTGACCAGAGACAGTTCCTCTTTGACTCTCCCCTATCCGTACAATGCCCATTCATGTCCCTGCATCTTTGCTTCTGCTGCTTTCCCCAGTTGTCTCCAATTGAGGTGCCTTTTGCTTTCCTCTCCTCCTGCCCAAACCCTACACATCTTTCCTCTTGGGCCACTCCAGGCCAACATTGCTTGCCTCTGTGATTGTGACCCTGAATTTTACGACATGGTGTCATCTTGAGAGGTTTTATGGGTTGAAAGTTTCTAAAGGACAGGGACAGTACAAGTGTTAAACCTGTGTGTGTGTGTGAGAGAGAGAGAGACAGAGAGAGAGAAAGATGGGGCGGGGGGAGAGAATATTCTAGGATTTTTGGTAGAGTGCTGTATACATTATTTAGTTTGATGAATAAATACAGTTGAGTAGGAACAGAGGGGAAGCCTTCCCTTCTGCTTCCCCAGAAATGCTCAGTATGGAGTCCTTGGTGGTTTCCAACCTTTTCTGTCAAAGACATATAGATGAGGCATGTTTAGGGTGCTTTAGCCTGGGAAACATGAAATTTAGCTACTATTTCTGATATTCTGGCTGGTGAAGAGTCTGTCTTGTGAATTGCTCACATGACACCATATAGACATGAATTGGAAAAGGGCTGTAATCCTGTTTTCCTCCTACCCCACCAGGCCACTCTCCACCCGGCTTTGCTGCTCTTATGCAATTTTCCTTGTTGTCCATGCTAACTGAATCCATATGTTTTATCTCTTCTTAATCCCGGGTGTAAATGAGGGAGAAAACACTGTTCTGAGAAGAGAAAAGGAAAAGATTGCTAGGCCTGGCCCATGGATGGGACTTTGGGGACTTGTGTTGGAAGAGGTGTTTATAGGGGCATCACTGATGATCACCCCCACACTGGACCTATCAGAAAGGAAAGCTGTGATTCCAGCTCTCTTGGAACTTCTGTTTTTGTTTACCATTAACCCTGGACCATGAGGGAAATGGGAAAGAGGACTGGTGACTGGTTTGCGTCTAGGCAGTGAAAAAATAAATTCTACATTCATCCCATTTCCCCCAAATCTCCCTTTTGTGCCCCAGTTTGATGATTAATGGACCAGCATTTCCCTTCTAAGTGAGAAGGCCACCCCTCACAGTTGCCATGGCAATGTAGACCGCTCCCTGTCAATTAAAAAAATCTCCACTACTCTCCTGGCTTCCACTGTAGCAGGAGACAAGCTACCTCAGAATGTAGCTCCTGGGCTCTCCTCAGCTGCTCAGGCGGGTGTGCTAGAACATAGTCCTTCCTCTCTTTCTGGGGTTTGCCTGAGTTCCTTCACCCTGAGCAAGTAGTGCCCCTCTTGGATCTAGCAGTCCCCTGAAACAGTTCTATTAAGAAGCAGAGAAAATTACTATTTTTTAATTCATCTGTCATGCAATTTAAAAACCAGAAAGAGCCCTCTTCTATCTTTTACTTTCGAGTTTAAAAAAAAAAAATCCCCCTCCATGCCATCTCTGCTATGTAAAGGTATAAGTTGGGGAGCATTTTGACAGCCATAAAGGAAGTTTTAGTAAACCAGGAAGGAATTCAACCTGTCAACATACTTATTTCACATTGGAGTTCTATGGGGATTTTCAGTTTATTTTCATTCCTCCCCACCTCTCTGTCCCAGCATTCAGGAGGACTTGCGTGTTTTCATTTTATCTGTTCTTATTCCTCTTGGCCTTGCTTCGGCAACATCTGGCCTCAGCACCCTGTCGCAAGGTGAGTCATTAAAGAGAAAAAATCTTAAGGGAAAAAAGTCTCTGGAATTGAGAAGTAGCCTGTGTTGAACTAAGACTGCCAGCTGAAGCTGCCAGGTTTATGGAGCATTATACAAATGGCCCCAACATTAAAGGGCCTCCTTTTTATGAATGGGTTGTGAAGAATGTAAATAAAGCAGCATCTCTCAATGGGGAAGCATTTTACACTAGCAGTACTACCCCAGCCCAAGTATTTATGGGAATTTGCTAGCACAGTCTGGCAAGACTCACTTCCTTTGTGAACTTGCCATTGTGCCGGGGACTTTGTGGGGATAAGGAGAATGTGCTTCATATTTAGGGCAGACTGAGCACTCGTGCTCTGCAGGTCTCTGGCCTTGACTTGATGGGCCAGCTCATGGCGAGGAGTGCCTGTTAATCTTGAAAAGATGAGAAATACAGAATGTAGTCAAGAGCTCCTGATGATTAGAAGCATAGGCTCCTGACACCTGGGGTTCTGAGATTCTGCAGCTCCTGACCCTTCAGGCTGCATCAGCTTCTCCAGGACAGGGTACAGGGAGGACCTGGATGATGAAATCTGGCCTGGTTTTATGAGAGGCACCTAACTGGAGTAAAATGGACTGGTTTGAATTTCATCTCCTTTATGTTTCCCTTGCCCACCTCCTGGTATGGCCACTAATGAGCAGTAAACCAGCTAACAGGAGGAGGAGGAAGAGCACTGGTGATAGGGAGGCTGCAGATGGCTGTTCTCGGCCAGAGAAAGCTGCTGAGCACCAGCAGGGCCTTAAAGTTTCACTGGGGGGATTGGCGCCCTACCCTAGGCAACTTGGTCTAGAAGCTGGGGACCAGAGGACTGGGTTTGGTGAGCAGGCCTCAGAGCAAAGTCACATCCAGAACTTCGTATTGTGTCTTGGGAAGGATTTTCATATATCCCAGTGAGAAACACCTGCAAGCATGGTTGGTTTTCACCTGATTCAGCGTCTACCCCGCCCCGCACCCCCCGACACACAAGATAAATAACATTGTTCTTGAGGTCCTCTTCAGGTACAGTCCATCAGGAATAAAAGAATGAGTTTATCTCTCAGCCTTTCTGAGATCTGAAATGGGAACTTTTTTCTGAGGCGCCATGACTGAGGTACCTGAATGAAAAAATGACAAGTGATTCTTCTTAGTTAACAGTGTGGATGTCGGCAGGAACTTGGGGTCTGTATCTTTTTTCTCATGTCAGTTTCTTTTCTAGTGGATTGCAGGGGCAGGGCGCAAGGTACTTTGACCACCCTGTCCTCTTTTAAGGATATGAGACCTGTTGCGTTTCTGCTTTTCCTCACCTCGGGATCTCACCTGGAGTGGTGCTCACTGCTCCGACTTCTGGTCCATTTCTATTCCTGTTTGGGCCCCCTACCCTCCCTAGATGCAGCTCTTTTTGCTTCCTGCCTGCAGAGGAAGAAGAGGTGGCCCACTCTTAGGCTCTTCTTCAACTGCAGCTACCTGCCTCAGATGGGGAAAATTCAGTTTTTTAATCACGTTTTTATCTGGCCAAGTGGTTTAGAGGTGAATTATTAGTTTTTAGAGGAAGTTTATAGAAATCATAAGATATCAGGGTGCTGCTTGATGTCAGGCTATCCTGACGAGTATGCCGGAAGGGAAGATTCACATTTTCACTATAGCCCCTCCTCAGAAGTGTGGGTCTGTCCCCCGCTGTGTGCCTAGAGGGATTCACACAATTTGGACATAACGTAGAAAAGAATTATAAAATTGATGAAATGACTATAAGAGATGATTTTCAGAGAAAATTGAAAGGACTTAGATTTATTTGGCCCAAAGAGAGGTAGCCAAGGGGCAGTTATGCTCTGTCTTTGAACATTAATATGGTTGTTTGGAGTGTGACCAAATTTCAGTCTTCATTATAGTTCAGGCTAGAGGAAAGATATTTTACCTGCTTCAAGAGATGTGGTTAGATGCGTGGGGGTAGTCTAGACTTTTCTGGATTTACTGTAAAATCATGACAAATCTTTGAAGTTCTTAACCGCTTTCTAGGACATAAAATGGGTTTGTTTCAAAAGTGCACGTTAAGAGTTTACTGGGAACTTTGAGCAGGCTTTTCCGTAGAAACAATTTGTAAAATAATGTTTATGTTCTCTGGCCAGCCCACTGATGTCATTCAGTTGGAGTACATTTTCAGTTCCTTTGTGGTGGAAAATCAGGAAAAATTAATAATGTGTTAATGCCAATAATTAAATCAACACAGAAAAAAAATGTGCAAGTTGTTGGTCTGACCCAGCAGCTGTCTTGTGTTGCAGTGGGCATGTGGGCTTTGGGACTGACCGCAGATGCCCCACCTCTACTCTCGACAGCACAGGAGTATGGTCAAGTTGCTTTATCTACCTCTCTGTACCTCTTTTTTCTCCTTTTTTGGATGAAATGATAACTACCCCATGAGGTAGTTGTGAGAATAAATGAAAGTGAATCTAGTGTGCTTAGGGTGACACTGGGCACATAGCAAGTTCTTGACAAACATTAGCCATCTCGTTAGAGTAGAAGCCTCTGTGGTAGATCAAGAATTCTCTACCCAGGATCCTTATGAGATTTGAGAACTAACAATGCTAACTCTGGTTCTTTGCTGCTGAGTTTACCTAAATATCTGTGACATTGTTTTGTCTTGATATAAGTATGCCTCTAGTGCCAACCTTGCTTGCTTAATGGTTTGAGGTACGTAGAATGAGAAGAATATTTTCCTGAGATATCTGGGTAAGTTGAGAGAGAGAAGAAAGAGGATGGTAGTTAAAGAGGGTTGTGCTGTATAAATATGAGATTTCCTAAAGTAGCCCTATTGAACTGTTTTACATTGAGGAGGGCATGGTTGACTTCCGAGGATGGGGGAGAGTTTGGGGGTCAGAGTTCTTTGTCCTGGGCTCCAAGTAGTGCTATCAATCTAGGGTAGAAATGGTATATGGGGTGGGGCAGGTGGGCAGATCTTTATTCATTCAGTAAGCTCTTATTAAGCCCTGTGGATGGGATTTAGTGGTAAGGAAGGCAGAGCCTGCCTGTCTCCATAGAGCTTGCATCCTAATGAGAATGGCACTAATCAATTAGGTATGAGATATTTGGGTTTGGTGCCTATAACTCTGGTAGGGACTGCCTTGTGGTTCTGCCTGTGCTGGTGGAACATTGAGAAGGCCGGGTCTTGGGTCTTGTTCCTCCTAAATGGCTGGATCATTCAGGAAGTTAGCACTCTGCTGGGGAGGCTGAGGGCGGAGCTCTCATCCAGCCTGGCTGGCCAGTTTCTTATGTTCAGGACAAGAGATAGCAGCACCTCCAGTCTTGGCTAGCCATCGTAGATATCTCAGTTGCTGGTTCCTGGAGTTTCCTGGTGGTTGAACCAACACATATCCTTCGCCACTCCTGGGCAGGTACCTGGAGCAGGCTGATGAGCTATTGTCATGTTTTTTGAGGAATGGTACATCAATGACATGAGGTTTCCTCCTGATTCTGCTAAGGGCCTGTTGCTGAGCTTTGGTGAACCCAGCCCTATTCTTGTGTTATTTCTTCCACACTGTTCACTGCCCAGAACAAATAGGTCCTGTTCCAGGAAATTTGTTTCTGGCTCAACCTGGGCACTATGGAGTCTGGGTGGTAGGATCTGAGGGAGCCCTAGCCTAAAACTCCATTGTCCTCAGCCTGGAGTTATCCTACATGGAAGCAGTAGGGTTGAGTCTGAGAAAAGGTACATTTGTCTTCTGTCTCAAGACTTGAGCTTTTGTCTGTTGTCCCTTCCTGCATCTAAATGTTCTGAAGTGATTTCTCAATGCTGCTCACTCCCCACTGGGCTTTTGTTCCCTCAGTACACCTGGCATGAAGGTGGCCCTCAGTAAGAGTCTGAATGAAGTCCTGGCTCAAGAGTGCCCTCTGCGAAGCCACCTTGGAGCCAGAGCTCTCTCCACCAAGCTCCGAGCACTCCATTACAGCCCCTATCTCACTTTCTTGTCCTGTGTTTTCCTGTTAGCCCAAGCTCCAAACTCTTTGTCTTTTGTATTTCATTTTTTTTCAGCACTTAGCCTAATACTTGACATGTAGGGGGAAAGAATGAGCTTGTATTGAGTACCGGTTGTATACAGGCACTCTGCTAGGCCTTTGACACACATTCCTATTTAACTTGATTCTCATAACAACCTTGCTGTTTAGACGAGGAAACCAAGGCTCAGAGAAGATCAAGGCAGTGACCCAGCCCACTTAGGTTTAGCAGTTGCACAAAGTGACTTCCAACCCCATGTGGGTCTCGCCTTCGCTGTGTTGAGCTATGGCAAGGGACCAGCAAATGTTGGCTGGCTGAGCAAAGGTCACAGAGGTACTCTATGCCTGGGAATGAGCAGCGGGTGCTCTGCCTTAGCTGGAGCCATGCCTGCAGGTACAGGTCTACCTCTAACACACAGGAGCCGTGCACTGGGAAGAAGCTAAGAGAAGGCAGATAGCTTAACATAGGGGCATGCGCCTTTAAAGAAAGCCTGTAAAGACTAGTTTTGTGTTGCCCCTGATTACCTCCTAATTTGTCAGGTTGGAGTTTCTTAAAGCAGAGCACTATTGTATGACTAAAATACAATGCTTTCTGCTCACTGCCCTCTCAGAGGTCTGTGTGGATATACTGACTTCTAGATCTGAGGGGTACACTGTCTCTCGCTCTTAGCGCCCTGTGAGAAGGGCCTTGCTCTAACATTAGGGCACTCGCGGTTTTCAGTGAGGAGGAGATTTTGCCAGCTCTATCATTAATACATTCCTGTACTTAATTGCAATTCTAATATAAAATGGGGGGAATCTGCTTTATTATAGTCTGAGTTAAAACTCCTCTCCCTCCCCACTGAGATTAGTGTTCTTTTACAGTTACAAGAGGTGGAATGCCTGGATTTGCATTTGCAGCCAGCATTAAGTGGAGGTTCTGGATGCTTGGGTGCAGCTCTGGGCCTTTGTGTCAGGGCTTTCCTGCTGGAATGGGCACAGTGGACAGGAGTAGCTAAAGGCGGGGCTGGCCATGCCCCAGACCCAGGTCGGGTGGGTATGGACCTTCCCTGCAGGGCTACTCCCTCCTCTCTCAGCTCCCTTGAGCTTTCACTGTGAAGTGTAAGCAGCAGGTGGACTGACAGGCCGAAGGTAGACTTGGTGCCTTCTGGGGGTACACCCACCTCCTCAAATGGCTGCCAGTCCTGAGGGCAGTCTATAAAACAAGCTGTGTTCAGAAGAATCAAGTCAGTTCCCTTTGGTTGGGTGCCCCATGCTTCCGTTTGTAGGATCCCAGCCTAATTGTGGAGTTGAATGGAGAACCTCCAGTGAATGAGTTTGAATGGGCATCATGGAGGTGGGGCAGTGCCCCAGGGCTTGAGCTCTGAGTTGTGCTGGTGCTGACCGGGACTTCTGGGTGGGAGGCGGGGGCTGCAGAAGCAGCAGTCAGATGGCCGAAAACAGGCAGAACATAAGCCCTCTGACCCCATCCTCTAGGCCTTTAGCATCTGAGGAGTTCACTTTTCACTGTAGAGTTGAGTGTTTCTTAGAGGCATGGAGCTGCTATTTAGGGTCTTTTGGGATACTGTTTCTGTCCCTGCCTTCTCACCGCGTTGTATACTGAACACCTCACACTGGGTCCTGCACGGCAAAGGAGCAGCGTCTCCATCTTTCCCTGGGGTTGACACTTGGGTGTTTTCGGTGGACTGGTAGCAGAGCAGAGTTCAGGCGCAGTCCGGGTTTTCAGATTTCTCACAGCAGAAGTTGGCTTCCCAGCCACTCTGGGCTCCTACTGTAGGAGAACTGCCCAGGAGGAAGACAGGCTGCCTGCATCTGTCTGTGGGTCTGGAATAGAGGAGTGATGTTTGCGCCCCTGACTCTTATCCTGCTAGGCTCTTCCTGAACAGTGACTCTGTCATCCTTACCACCACTCTTAAGGAAAGTTCACTTCGATACATCCATTTTAGATAAGGAATCTGAAGTTTAGAGAAGTTGAGTAAGTTGCCATGAGGGCAGGGCTGGCATTTAAATTCATGTCTGCCTGACTCAGCGATTTGGTTCTTTCTGCTTAACAGCTCTTGGAGATTCAAGAGATACAGCTACATCTCTTTATTGGGCATTATCATAAGAATCTCAGCAGCTTCACCTCTTTGTTTTCCCATGAAATTTTATCAACTAAATTTAAGTGGGCAGGTGCCTGCCTTTGTGCTCTTGCTTTTTTTCTCTGATAGAAGATTCAAGAAAGTCAGTGCTCATGAGAAAGTATTATTCCTTCAGAGGAGGAGGGAGGGAGGTTATTCCAAGAGAGATTTGCAGAGGACGGCGGTGTTTAACTCAGTGCCAGTTGTGTGGCAAAGTGGCTTGGGTCAGGGCCCTTCTTGGCCCTCACCCAGGTGACCATCAAGTCTCTCCTTACCTAAGACTTCCCGAATATTCCCCTCCAATTAAAATAAACCAGAAAGCCTGAAAAGCAAAATTTAAAATGCAGTGTGTAAGAGAGGTTTTAAGAAGGGCAGTAGGATCCCTGAGTCTGGAGGTGGGGGAATGTGGCCTAGAGCTGGGTGCATAAGAGGAGAGCAGTGGCCAAGGCTAAGGCCATCTTCTGCTTGCGGAGAGATCTGGGCTTGACCTGCCTGTCCAGGCCCCACCCTGATTTTCCTCAGTGGTGCCCACACTTTTTCAGGCCTCTGACCCTCCCTTGCACGCAGTACCTTGGGTATGCTCCACCTGTGCTGGTAGAGGTGGAGGTACACAGTGCCGCTGCAGCTTGAAGGGTAAAAAGACAAGTCCTCCCTCCCTTTCTTCTTCTGTGGAGATAACTTCCCCTATCCCTGGGCAGGCTGAGGCTGCACCGAAGCCCAGACCCTGCCTTAGCACTCTTGCTGGACCTGATCTCCAACTTGATTTTGAGACCCGATGTGCCTGGGGGCTGAGATGACCTGTTGACTGTCTTTAGAGTACACTTGGGATTTTGGATTCAACATGTAATTTGCTGGTCTTTGGCCTGGAGAAACCACCAGTGCCACTATCCTCCATGGCAGTAGTATTCCCTGGGGAATCCCTCCTAGGAACCTTCTCCTGAGGGGGCCAGGTCTACCTGTGCCTGGGAGGACAGGGCATCCCAGAGAAGAAGAGGGTAATGCTGAGAGAACCCAGGCACCCTTGTTTCTTGGCAGTGGTAGAAGTTCTTGGTTGAGCTGGTGTATAAATGGGAGGGACAGGATAGCAGGAGGACTGGCAAAGCTGGTATGGGAACCAAGCCTACTGCTTTCCAGGATCTTCTTTCCCCAAGGAGCTGGGCCTCCTCCGACAGGCTGGGAGCCCCCTCTCCACTCAGCCCCACCCTGGGTGGAAAAGCTGCAGCAGAGGTTCTCACATGTCTAGCTTCAAAGCATGACTCAACACTTGCTCTCCTCAGTTTGGAGTGTAGTGAGGCAGGCAGCAGAGCCCCTAGCCTCTTCTCAGGTTGGTAAGTGACTGTTGCCTTAGGCACCACATTAAAGCTATGAGTTGTTTTGCAATGGGCTTCTGATGGCCTTGGGTGTATTTGGCGGGTGGTAGGATTTGGCAGAGTCTGGGGAGACTAGCAGGAGGCTCTTAACGCCTGATTTGAAAATGTGACTCGCCCTCTGTGATTTAGAGGCTTCACTGAGAGTCAGCTGGATAGTCAGTTCATCAGCCCAGGGCCAGTGAGTGTCCCTGAGGGACTAGAGGGCTGAATGGGAGATGAAAGAGAGATACTCTACTGGGAACAAATTCCCAGGTTCTCAAGCCAAGCTTCTGAAAGTAGAAGGCTCCCCTCTCAACCTCTTCCTGCTTGAGACCTTCTGCATGTTTTGAGGGAAGGACTGAGTAGGGGGCAAGTGTTCCAGAATCCCAGGACCATCCATCCATGAAGCTAGTCCACTAGAAAACTGTGTGCAGGGGAGCAGGCCAGTCAACCCAAGCTAAGAGCTCTTTTGCGCTTTTACTTACTGGGCCGGAAACCTCTTTTCCCTGTCCACCCCCTCCTTGTTCTGTTCCTGTGTCCTTAAAGGCCACAAGCCCAGGTGATCTCAGCCTTGGCCTCCAGCCATTCCTACGCCTGACTCCTGATAGCTTGGGGCCTGTCGAGGGGCTTTGACCTCTGCTCAGATGTGTGATCTGTTCACTCTTCTCCATCTTCAGGCCCTTTGGGGAAGGTCTGGGCCTAGGCTTTCCTAGGAAGTACAGATAGGATTCTTGTCGCTGCTCCTCCACTTCCAGCACAGGGGTGCCCTGCATTTGAGAAAAGGGCCTGTGGGTTGTAAGCAACTGGGATGCTTTTGAGAGTGAAAGGATGCATTGCTCATTAGTATGCTGAGCAAGCAGGGATGGGTGGTCACCTTGATTAGAAGCTGGAATCTTAGGGAACCTAGCAGATGCCTGGGATTTTTTAGGAGTTCTCTCTGTGCTTTAGGAATGAATGGATTTACCTTCTGTGACTCTGTGTCTTGCCTGGGGCCTGGTCTCTGGGTAGTGGCAGGTCCCTGCATGGGGCCAGAGGCCAGAGCAACGCCTGGCACGCTGCCTCCCTTTTCCAGTTTTCCACGTCCCCTCTCAGGAGTGAGGGACACCCACACTGCCCTCATCCTGGTTTTCCGAGCATTCTGTCTCAACTATTGCAGCACGTCTCAGGAAAGAAGGTAGCCAGTGACCCCAGCCACTGGCCCAAGGCCACAGGACCTAGCTGGGAAGGGCTCTGGAATCCCTGGGAGCCCTCAGGCCTGGGATTTTCAGGGTTAAACCTGGCCCAGCAGGACTGCTCTCGGCTCCTTGGGTAAAGTGAGTGTGAATAACAATAGCAGTGGGGAAATTAAGCTGGAAAGCCTGGGCCTGCTTGGGGGTGGGGGGTGGTCCACAGGGTACCAGCCACCTCTGGTACCTTATTTGGCAGCACCTTGCTTTGGGTGGTAGAGTAGGTAGAGTGAAGAGCTCAGTAGTCTCTGGCCACCAATCTACCCCACCCCCAGTTCATCACTGCCTTGGCTATATCAGCTTCTAGCGTACAGCCAGCTCTGGCCTCTCTCATTCAGGATGGGGAAGAGGTAAAGGGCAGGCACCCCAGGTGTATGTTGGTGGTTTGTGTGTGGCAGGGGTGGGATGCAAAGTAGGGGATGATGCCTGGTTATGATTATTTTCTGTCAGGGGCTCTGGGTTTCCTAGCACCGCTGCCATTCTGGCTCCTGCCTGGAATTATTGCCTACTAAGAGGGAGACCTGAGGAATAGAGCAGGACTAACAAGGCAGCCCCTGGTTAGGCCCGAGTTCTTCTCTCTCATATTTCCTTTTCCCAACTCTTTGTGGCTGGTGGGACGTTAAAGATGTACCTCATGTAGAGTATGGCCCCTGGGTTTCCTATCCAGAAATGCTAGCCCCAGCTTTACCTACATCCCTTCCCCAGGCACTGGCACTATTTAGGCTGCCCTCTTCTGGAATCCCATGAATAAAGCTGGGTCTGGCTCCTAGCCCTGGCTGAGACCTCCTTTGACCACGGGCTCCTCAAAGCCAGGCCTTCACCCTTCTGGGTCTTTTCTAGCAAGTCCCAGGTATAACTGTCCTGCTGTACATGCTGGGCAGGTCGTCATCACAGGCTGGACTTTGCCTCCTCTGCAGCCCAACAGGCAGGTTCCTCATCTCACCTCCATACTGTCCTCCTTTCATCCTGTGGCCAATCTCAGAAGCCGCAAGATGAGGGAGGAGGGTTGGTAATATTTTTGAAGGAATAAATAGGCTCCCACCACCCAAGCCCCCGTTCTGGCTGGGTGTCTTCAGAGCCTCCTCCCGGCCTGTGATGAGTATGTAGTGGGAGAAGAACAGCAAGAGAGAACCAAGAGTTTTACCCCCAGCTTCTTCTGTCTTCTGACCTTGGGGTCTGCATTGCTCTTTAGGCTCTCTAAAGCTTTAGTTCAAGGGGCCCTAGGCTAAAAGAAGAGCAAGGCAGTTAGTCCTTACACAGCTGCCAGTACCCTGACCCCATTGGACCTTTGCACTCCCAAGAAAATCCAGGCTGGAGATGGGATGAAGATAGGCCAGAGATACTACAGGTAGGGCTGGATGGGCTGCAGTCGGGGAGAAAGCAGGCAGAGTGAGCTTCTCTCATTACCTGCCTTCTGTCTTACAGATTGGCTATAATCCATGACACACACTCGGAGGAAGTCCCTTCCCTTGTTGAGTTCTGGCCCCACTGGCCGCCAGGAGCCCCTGCAGATGGAAGGCAACAGCATGGAGCAGGAGGCGGAAGGTATGGAGCCAGGAATGCCTGAGAGCCCAGGGCACCTCACAGGGCGCCGCAAGAACTACCCTCTGCGTAAGCGCCCCTTGGTTCCTGAGAAGCCCAAGGCCTGCAAAGTGCTGCTGACCCGCCTGGAGAATGTGGCCGGACCACGGAGTGCAGATGAAGCTGATGAGCTGCCCCCTGACCTGCCCAAGTCCCCTAGCCCAGCCCCTTCCAGTGAAGACACTGGCCTCACCCAGCCCCGCAAGCGACGCCTGGCCTCCCTAAACGCCGAGGCCCTTAATAACTTGCTGCTGGAGCGGGAGGACACGAGCAGCCTGGTGGGCAGCCGACGTAGCCGAGGGGGAGACCCCCACCGCAGCCGGGACCGTGACCGGGCCACTGGGGGCTGGTCTTCCTCCAAGAAACGGCCCCGGCTGAGGGACCTCGGCGGAGGAAGTCGGGACCTGTCCCCAGAGCCAGCACCAGATGAAGGTAGCCGTCGAGATGGTGACCTAGCTCCCAAGAGACTGGCCAGCCTGAATGCAGCTGCTTTCCTAAAGCTGAGCCAGGAGCGGGAGCTACCCCTGCGGCCACCTCGTGCCCACCCAGAAGTAGATGGGCGCTCCACTGAGCCACCAACACTGAAGGCCCCAAGGCCAAAGTGGGCCAAGGTCAATGGCAAGAACTATCCCAAGGTTCGGCAGGGACCCAACTCCGGGGAGGCTGTAGGTCCACTAGGCTGGCAAGGGTGCCCCGAGGAGCCATGGCTATCCGCCACCCCTCGTGGGCCATCCAGCCAGCCACCTTACCGGCAGCCTCTGAGCCAGGCTCTGGAGAGCCCCTTGGGTCTACGCCCCCATCTGCCTCTGCTGATGGGTGGGCAAGCAGCCCTGAAGCCGGAGCCTGGGCGCCCAGGAGAGGAGTCACCTGCCCCCAAGCAGGAACTGCATCAACCCTCTTTTCCCACACCCCAGCTGTCCCTCCTGCCGATGCCTGGCAACCCTGCCGACTACAGCGGCCTGTGTGGTCGGCCTGAGCTCACTGCACTAGGCAGCGTCTACCTATACTGCCAAGATGGGCTGCAGTGTGGGGGCTATTCTCCCTGCCCCATGCTCCCTGAGGGTAAGCTGTCCCCAGTGGCGGCACCTACCGAAGGGCTCCTCTTGGCCCCGAGACCAGTGCCCACAGGCACCCCTTTCCAGCACCCTCCTTGGAGCTCTCGCTACTGCTCCAGTGGGGAAGCTGGAGTGAATGGCTACAGCATCTGTGAAATGTTACCCCCTTCTCTTACCCACATCGGCACTACCTGTGGCGGCTGTTCCTACAAAATGCCTTTTGCAGCAGGTAAGCCTTCCTGGGGGTGGGATGTACCAGGGAGTCTCTGAGACATGGTGTTCTAAGAGGTTGGGTCGTGGAACAAGGTGAGGCTCCTTGGGGTTTAGGTACTGCAGAGAAGGTAGGGGGCTTTGAGAGGGGAGGACTCCCCTCATTTTGTACCCCAGGCCTAGGAGCACTCCCAGGAAGTGGGCCCATGTTTAGCTCTTAACAGCCCTCTTCTGTTCCTGCTGTCTGTGGAGTTTTCTTGGCCTGGCAGGCAGGTAGGTAGGTAGGTAGCATTGTGGTAGTAGAAGGGGTAGGGAAGGCTGTTTGTTTCTCTCCATTGGGATGCCGTGCCCAGTCTTAGACTGTTGAGTAGTAAGTTAGATATTGAAATTAGGGTTTTTGCCAAGATCTTCCCATGTCCCTTCTGCCCTCCTCAAGGAAAGCTAGAATTCCTTACTTTCAGGAGCCCAGACCATCTGCATACTGGCAAAAGGTAAGCATTCATGGGAAAGAGTGGGGGGGTTACCAGATCCAGTAGCTGGTGCCACCTGTAGTAGGACGGCTTCTTCCTAGCCATACAGGCTTTGAAAGAGAAGTAGTGCCCAGAGTTAGCATCACTTTGCTAGGGGTGGATGGGTGGGTACACTCTGAGAACAGACAGAGTTCCCTGGCACAGACGGTGCTCTCAGGGCCTGTGGCTTTGGTGTCCGCCTTCCTGGCAAGACCTAGACACCTGAGAGGCTTGTGCTGTACTCTCAAATTGGCAGGAGTGTCCTCACATGCCTCTTTGGGCTCCCTTCTAGGCTTCCTGGTAGAAATGAGGTGACCAGAGCCATCCTGGTCGGCAAATCTGCCTTGCTTGTGGTGAAATGAGGGGCCAGGCCTTCCCAGGGCTCTCCCCTCCCCCACAGTCCTCCTTATAGGGGTCTATAAAACAACTTTATAGACCAGTTGACTGGCCAGACTGGTTTTCAGATTCTGGCGTGAGTTGGAGCTCTAGGAAATGAGAACAGGCTTCTTCCTGGGCTTTTCCTCCTCTTTTGTATCACTCTCCAAATCTAGACACACAACCCGTGAGATCCAAGACTCTTACCCACTTGCCCCTGGTGTTTACACCAGTAAACACCATGTGCTAGGCACTGTTCTAAAGCACTTCACATATGGGAGCCCACATGGCATGTAATTGAACATAGACTGTAGAACCAAACTGCTTGGAGCGAAATGTTCTCCACTTCCCTAGCCACGTGACTGTGGGACAAGCCAGTAACTACTACATGTCTCATTTTTCTTAATTGTAAAACGGGAATAGGGTTGTTATAAGGTTGAGATGAGTTAATGCACCAATTTAAAAAAAAAAAAAACAACTCAGGACAGACTACATGATAGTTGCAACTACTATTTCCATTGCAAAGCGCCGAAAGGTAAAGTAACTTGGCCTGATGTTACATAGCGAATCAGTGTCAGGTCTGGGAATCATATCCTCGGCTGTCTGATTCCAGCTCCCCTGCTCCTAAGCACTATGGAAGCCTTGGAGAAGGTTAAATCAAAGCTAGAGAAGCTGTTCCCATTACCCACCCCCTTCTTTCAAGCTAGAAAGAGAAATGGAGATGTCTGTGAGCCAGTCTCCAAGGTCAAGAAACACCCTTGGCTAGTCACTCTGATGGTCCACCTTAAAGGCCCCCAATCTGACCCACCTGCCACTTAGAATTAGGAGCAGACTCTGAAGAGCTTGGGGGAGGTTACTGTTTGTCCTTATCTGCCCTGACTCCCTCTCTCCTTTTTCCAGAAGGCTGCAGGTCCCTGGGCCAGCTGGAATTTCCTCTCCCGGAAGCTGGCCACCCAGCCTCACCTGCCCACCCCCTCCTGGGGTGCCCTGTGCCCAGCGTGCCACCTGCAGCAGAGCCTGTCCCTCATCTTCAGACACCCACCTCGGAGCCCCAGACAGTAGCCCGTGCATGCCCTCAGAGCGCCAAGCCTCCTAGTGGCTCCAAGTCAGGTCTGCGTACAGGTTCCAGCTGTAGGCACACTGTGAGGAGCAAGGCTGCCCGCAGGCCAAGTCACCCCAAGCAACCACGTGTCCAGCGCCCACGCCCTCGCCGCCGTCGACGCCGCCGCACTAATGGTTGGGTTCCTGTTGGAGCTGCTTGTGAAAAGGCTGTCTATGTCTTGGTGAGTGTCAGCTCTTAGCTGATGGGTAGAATGGGTGTGGCATTGAGGACATAGGACCTGTAGTGAGATATGCGGATCCCAGGAACCCCAGCTCTAGCTATAGTGCGAAGTGACAAGGGGCTCCAGTTCATTTGTGCTCCAGGAACCAAGTATGCTGGCCCAGCCTGCTCCCCCAGCCCCTACTGATCCTATACTGTCCACCTTGGGGAGGTCAGGGCACGCATACAGTCACAGCTGGTGGCTACCATCTCTGTCACTGACACTCAGAGGGGCTCTCTGAAGTGTCTTCATCTCTCATTCCTTCTCATGCTGTTCCTTCTGTCCTGGATTATAAAATGGACTTTTGTGGAGGCTTTTTGGATAAATTTGTATAGGGGAAATTGAGATTAGGCAGAGAAAATCAGTGATACAGAACCATCTGGGATGATGAAAAGAATGTCAGCTAAAATTTATTGAGCACTTCTTAGGTGTCAGAAGCAAGCTAAGCACTTTGCATGCATTATCTGCTTTCATCCTCACCGCTACCCTATGAGGTATGTACCCTGTGTTCCTGTAATTATCCTCAATTCACAGATGAGGAAACTGAGGCTTAGATTAAGTAATTTGCCCAAGGCTATGCCACTTGGCAGTGGTGATTTAAGGGTCAAACCTAGACTGTCCCATTAGGAAGCCTGAGGACCTCCCCAGTGTTGAGAGTTCGGAGTGAGAGAGCCAGCTGTTGGGGTATGGTGGTCAAGAATGCAGCCCAAGAAGCTTTGGGCCACTTTCCCACCCTTGTTCCCATTTCTTATCCTTTCTCCAACCATGAGGACCCCCATCCCATCATGCCCCTGAAAGCCAGGCTTAGGGAGAAGGGGCCAACATGTAAATTCCTTCTGCAGTTTCCCATTCGTAGTGGTTTTTATTGCCCTGAGGAAAATAGAGAGAGGGTGTCATTTGTTCCCTCCCTCCATCTTCATTTTGAGTGGGGCCTTACAAGCCTGTTTGTATCATTGGTTTGTTGCTCAGGATGAACCGGAACCAGCCATCCGAAAGAGCTACCAGGCAGTAGAGCGGCATGGAGAGACCATCCGAGTTCGGGATACCGTCCTCCTCAAGTCAGGCCCACGAAAGACATCCACACCTTATGTGGCCAAGATCTCTGCTCTCTGGGAGAACCCCGAATCAGGTACCCCCTGTCTGAAGTCTGACCTAGCACTGTTCTTGGCACAGTCTGTCTTCTACTTAGCCAGGGTCTATCTTTTGCGGAGGGCAGCAGGCGGCCTTGTAACTGGATTGCATCAGCTCATTAACCTTTCCAGTCACAAGGACCTGGACACCTGTCCCCCTTCCTCACCTGTCAGTGCTTTTCCCCTCTTCTTCCTCCATGCTTAATAGCATTCCAGGCCACAGAATGCCAGGCTTGGCCTGAGACAGAGGACTCGGGTGGTTGGAACCTGCAGGATTGGCCCAGCATTAGAGATGGATGAGCCTCCAGGGCAGGTGGCCAACTTGCCTGCCTAAGTAACTCTGGGGTTGCCAGCTCAAGTCATGATTGCTTCTCTTGACCCCCAGGAGAGCTGATGATGAGTCTTCTGTGGTATTACAGACCAGAGCACTTACAGGGAGGCCGCAGTCCCAGCATGCACGAGGTGAGCTGCCTGGCAAATGGGTAGGGGAATGCAGGGGTGGCAGAGGGGTGAGGTCGTGGCATAAGAAGGTGGTTTGGGAAGGGCAGCTATGGGCAGTCAAGTCCCTAGACTTGTTACCTGTGATGTCAGAGAGCCTGGAGAAGGGCCTGGAGAAGAGGTTTCAGCCTCTTTTCCCAACCGTGCCCTGGTTCATGTTTCAAAGGAAATAGTACTCAGTCTTGAAAGGGGGGCAAAAAAGGAGCCTTTGAGGGCAGGGGCTGCCAGAATGGGAGCAAGTAGATGTATCCTCCTGGTGACAGGAAAGGGGAGGTGAAGCTGCACACCTAGTCCCCTTTGATAATGTCTGCAGCACGAGAGGGAGATGGAAAAGGACTCCTAATACCTCTTAGTACTCTACCCAGTGGTGTGCTAAGAGTAGTAATGCCCCCAGGGTGTGGTCCCTTCTCCCCAGTCCGGACTCCCTTTTACTCTGGTCTCCCTCACTGGGACTTTCCAGTAGACTTTGATCAACTCTTCTCTCCTCCCCTGGGCTGGCTGGGCAGGCAGGGGTGGGGGTCAGGAAACTAATGACCGGCTGGAGGAGGCACCTGGCTTCTCCAGAGTAGCATGGAACCTGGGAGGAATGCCTTGGGGTGACAGGTGGCAAGCAGTTAGACTCACATTTCTGGGAAGCTCTCTGGCTTTCTAAGCACTAGTTGGAGTTAGGTCAGGAGTCTCAGGGGGGTTAATATCCACCTTGTTCCTGGAGTTAGATGTTTCCAACCTTGGTAACTGATCTCCTCCTGCTCCATGCCTTTGAGCCTTTGCAGAATGAAGTCTTTGCATCAAGACATCAGGACCAGAACAGTGTGGCCTGCATTGAGGAAAAATGCTACGTGCTGACCTTTGCTGAATACTGCAGGTGGGTGGTGCCCTGTGCCTCTGGCTAGCCTCTCCCCTCAGATCCCCCAGGGCTGTTTGTGGGCTGCCTATGACCCTCAAAGGGATCTTACTGAGCCTTACCTCCCAGAACTTTCTTCCTTACAGCCTGCTTTTACTATTTGATTTTTTTTTAGAAGAAAATAAATTGTTGCCTGTCTGAGGTAGAATGGTTGGGCAGAGTCGGGGTTATTGTACTGCTCTTGGAGAAAATCAAGAATTGGCAGGTGGTCAAGAGGGAGGCTCTAGCAGGTGTGGTTCCCCAGTGACAGAGAAGGTAAACTGGCAGTTGGCAGAGAGGGTGTAACCCCTAGGACAGGGATGGAGGCAACACAAGCCGTTGCAGGGATAGGAGGAGACGAGACATTCTCACTCTCTGGACCTGTCCAGAGAAGGAATTGGAATTCCTGCAAAGGTGGTTTTGATAAAGACAGTGGACGGTATGTCGTCGCAGATTCTGTGCCATGGCCAAGCGCCGAGGTGAGGGCCTCCCCAGCCGAAAGACAGCACTGGTGCCCCCCTCTGCGGACTACTCCACCCCACCACACCGCACAGTGCCGGAAGATACGGACCCTGAGCTGGTGTTTCTTTGCCGCCACGTCTATGACTTCCGCCACGGCCGCATCCTCAAGAACCCCCAGTAGCTGCCTCCTGCCCACACTGGGGCTGCCCATGGGCAAGTTGGGGCTCAGGGCAGGGGGCACTGCTTGAAGCACAGCACTTGGTTAAGGGGCCACAGGGGCCTGAGGTTGCTGGCCTGTGGTTCTCTTGGGGGGAGGGCAGGGGTCCCTATGAGTTTGGGCCCCAGGGGAGGGAAGGGGAGGCCAGGATATAAGAAAAGCATCATAGCCCTCAGCTTGGCCCAGGGTACCTCTCTGTGGTCCGTGGGTGGAGACTCCTGAAGAAGCAGTCTTCCCTGATGCTGAGCCAAGCCAGAGGGGCATGGGGCCCGGGGGGGTGGGGGGAGGTCTTTCAGGAACCAGGCCCAACAGACCTTTCTTTAGCCTCCCCTGGGCTCTTCAAGAGGGAATGGGAGCCAGCTTTACCTCACCCACTGTGACCCACTGCTTCCCTATCAGCCTAGGACCAGGCTCTTTCAGATTCTAGTATAGCTCTGAGCCCATTCCTTTAAGGCATAGAGAGCCAGAGTCTGGTTTCCAGAGCATCGACTTCCTATTCCTGGATTTGGGGCCTTTCCCTGGTTTTCCTCCTTGGCCCCTGCAGTAGCCCTTGGTGCTGGGACAAGTTACCTGGCCCTCATTGTCATGGGTGTGGCCCACTTGTGGGAGTCAGCTTCCTGTTCACCTCCTGGTGAGGGGCCACCCAGCAGGTCTGGCTTCCCAGAAGTTAACTGATCAACATGCTGTTTATCATGTCTGGGAGGGCAGAAGGGAGCTGGGAGGGGGTGGGGGGGCAGGGGGCAAGAAAAATTGCTACCTGATTTATTGAAGACTTTCTCTTGCCTTATACTTGGAGGTTCTAGGAAACCTCTTGCAGAACTTCACACAGGACTCTTCAAGCCACACCCACCTGAAATCAAACCAAAGGAGTGCTGTGGCTCCCCTTGCCCTGCCACCCCTGACCCTTTAGTCTTTTGTAGATTGCACTAATTTACATCCCAGCGAGAATCAACACTGTATCAGTTCACAGACCTGCTGAGCTGCAGCCACTCTAGGAACTAAAGACTGAATTTCCAGTTTGTTCCTGTTGCCCAGGGGCCCTGTCTTCACCTCATGCTGCTCCCCCAGAGTAAATTAGGAGGCTCAGCTCCTTGTCGTCCTGGCCAGGACTAGGCCCTGGCCCTGGGGTTCTCTGCAAGGGGGCTAGAACAGCCTGGTTCTTTCCTATTTGTACCAAAGAGGAGCATGGTAGGGAGGAGAGGAGCCCCATGTGGCTTGGGCCTGGTGCTGGGAACCTGCTCTTGAGCACTTCCACAGGGCACATACCCTTGGGGAGCAGGAGCCAAGGAGGGTAGCACTGGGTCGTCTTCCCCCAGAGAGGGGCAGACACCCAGCAGGCTAAGCAGATGGCACCGGATGAGGACAGTCAGGCAGGGTCTGCAGAAGAAGGTGGAAGTGAATGCTGAGTACTTCCAGCAAGCCTGTCGCTGTGTTGTCCTTGAGAAAACGGGCCACTCCTACATGGTCATTGGGATGAGGGGGGCCTGGAGGCTTCAGAGGTAAATTTACATGGGAAGCCCAAACCCGAAGAGAAGGGACTCAGGTTCCCTTGTATGGAATAAGCTGTTTGGAGGAAGGTATCAGTCTGGGGCTGGGGGGTGTGCAGTAGGAGAGGTTGGTAGAGTGGCTGTGGGGACTTTGGAGAGCCAGCCGTGGAGCCTGTTCATTCCCAGGGTGCTGGGCCCTTGCTGCCAAGGAGCCTAGCCTCACCCAGCAGGAGAGAGATCAAGGCCCCTCCTCCCAGGGTCTGCTGCCCAGAACTTAAATGCTTTTGAAATCTCTTAGATGTTGAAATATTTTTTCGAACCTGAAAATGCAGCTGGTAGAATTTCAATGGAAGCATAATTCATGTAAAATATATTTTAGTTGATATTTTGTAAAATGCACTTTTTGTGTGTGTCGACCCCGGTTTCTCAGATCTGTATTTCAGTGTTTACAAGGGAGGGAGGACCTTTCCTCACCTCCCTTTTGACAGAGATTAGAAGTACTTCTTTAAGAAAAAATAAATTTGAGAAATTGTATTGATTTAGAAAAGGATTATTTCCTGTGTGTCCTGTCATCTTTTTATATGTGAGTACAGAAGGGCTCACTTTATCTTGGGGCGGTTGCTCTTAATACCTAGAGTGCAGGGGCTCACTAGTGCCACTATGTGAAGAGGGCAGGAAAGTAGGGGGAAAGCAGAGGAGAGGAGACAGGGAATGGGAACTTGCAGTTGACTAATTAGCATCGTGGTAGCCGGAACCACCTGCCTGGGCTGTGTGAAATCCTTGGGTTTCTGGCCTTCACCTGGCCAGTGACCTGAGAACTGGTCCCCACTTAGGTGCACAGTGAAGATATCACCTCATCACCTTGGGTCATGTCCTTGGGAAGCTGGCCAGCAGAAACTGGCCTAGGGTCTCTGTCTGTATCTAGCAATGGGCACTCCTTGCTGAGGGAATGAAGGCTACATCATAGAGCCAAGCGTTTGTGACTGCCTGGATCCCTCTTCACCACAGCCCCAGCACCTCAGTGTTGACCATGCTCAAGGTGGGGTGGCTGTGAGGCCATGGGAGTTCCTAGGAGGCAGAGTATAGCTGCCCAACCCTCTTGGATTTTGGTAAGGACGTGGGCAGATGCATTTTCATAGAAGTTAGGGGGGCATGGACAGCACCATGGATCTAATAGCACCACTATCAGTGTGCTGTTCACAGGAGTCCCCTGAGATGGGTGGTATCCTATCATTTCACAGACAGGAAACTGGTGAAGACAAGTACCTTGCCCAAGGACTCCCCCAGAGGTAACTATTCCTGTACTCATGCTGCCTCACTATGACTGCTAACAGAAAAACATGCAGAGAAATAAGTACGTGCCAAATTAAATCAGTTTTTTCCTTAGTATGAGAGGTACATATTTTTTTTTTTAAGTTTTTTTCAGTAGAAAATGACCCCACTACCAGAAATCTACCTTCAGTGCCTTTGGGAGCAAGGAGCAGTTTGGTGAAGGTTGAACACATGCAAACTTCTAAATCAGTGAATGGAATGGCATCCTGAGATGCACCTCAGCTTTCGGGCAGTGGGGTGTGGGGAGCCTACTCTGAAGACCTGGGAGGACACCAGGCTTCCCATTCGTTGCTCTAGCTCATAGTGCGTGCTCTCACATTGGTAGGATTGGGGGGGTCATTCAGGAGCCCTCTAGCTTTATCTCATTCCTCAAAACCCCTCATCCTGAATTCATCTGGTCAACAGCGTCATTCTCCCACTAAAATCAAATCCTCTGGCATCTTCCCCAGTTCCATCACTCCCTCGGTACAGCGTGCAGGCTGCTTCCTCCCAACCATTTCATGTTTGTGCTCCATTCATCTCTGAAGGACTGAGATTAGAAATTTAGGTTCTAGAATCAGATTGACTCATACAGAGTCTCAGCTTCCCTGAGCCTGTTTCTTAAGCTGTGCAATGGGAATGCCCATAGTACTAACCTCCCAGGGTGACTGTTACCTGAAAAAGAGAATACAAAGCACTGAGAAGGCACCTGCCTCAATAAATGTGAGTTCTAATCACATCACTACTGTTTCAGAGCCTCCTTGGCTCCCCACACATAATGAGGTCTGGATACTTAGTGAAGTGCCCAGTTCGGGTGGGAACAGGCTGACCACTAACATTTAAGGCATTCCCATATCTGCCTCTAGCCCATGTGGCCAGCCTGGTGCCAATTAGCATGTTTGGCTCCAGGCAAGGAAGCTGCTGCTCAGCCTCCAGCTCCTCACCCTTTAAACTCTGTGCTGACCACATCAGTGGTCAGTTACCAGGCACCTAGTCATTGGACCCTCACCAGAGTGTGCCAGTTATCCCACCTTTCAGGCTGGGGAAGGGAAGACAGATGGGAGAGATTCCATTTTCAGACACTGCAACATTACCAGTGGATGAACACTAATCTGCCAGGTACTGTTAAATCTAAGAGTCACCATGGAGATGAGCCTCTGGTCAGTGCCTGACAGCCTTGTTCCTCTTTACTGGAGTGGCTGGGACAGGGTGGGTAAGGGGAACACACTGGAGACTCTGCTTCAAGCAAGAAAGATGGGCCTCTCCAAAGTCTGGATTCTAGGAGAGCAGTGGCGGGGCGGGGGAGAGGGTGCTTTCTCCAGAGTCACTCTTCGTAAGGGCGGACTTCGCCAGGTCTGAGTATGCGGCAGTGTTGGGTGCATGTCCTCTCCGTCCAGCTACTTGAGGGCACGCGCCGCGGCCTGAGTCTTTTCTACCTTCGGGACCTCGGAGCTTTTGTCCCCGGAACCCGGAGGACCAAGACCGCCCTGGTTCAGGCGCCCTCTCCCGGGTGGGGGTCTGCTTACGCCCTCCCAGCCTGCTCCCTGCAGGGCGCCCGCCCCTCTCTCCGCCCCCGGCTGGGCCCGCCCCCGCGCCTGTGTGACGGCTGGGCCGGGGGAGGAGAGCTGCCGGGCGGGACATCCGGCCCCGGTCCCTAGCCGAGCCCGCCCGCCGCCCGCCGTCCGCTCCGGCGCCTCCGCCTGGCAGCCGGTCACCCCTGCGCGCCGGGGCCTCCCGCCAGCGCTCCTCTCCCGGATCCTCTCCCGGAGCTTGTGGCCCAAACCCTCAGCGCCCGCCCCCAGGCCAAGCCCCACTCCCAGCGGACAGCCCTCGGATCCGCCCGGCTCGCGCAGGCCCCCACCTCCGGAGCACAATGTTCCCCCGCCCGATGACCCCGCTGGCGGCCCCAAATGGCGCCGAGCCCCTGGGCCGGGCGGTGAGGCGGGCCCCACTGGGCAGAGCCCGGGCAGGACTAGGGGGCCCTCCTCTGCTGCTGCCGTCCATGCTGATGTTTGCGGTGATCGTGGCCTCCAGCGGGCTGCTGCTCATGATAGAGCGGGGCATCTTGGCTGAGATGAAGCCCCTTCCCCTGCACCCTCCCATTCGCGAGGGCTCGGCCTGGCGCGGGACAGTCTCCCGGACCGGGGGGCTGTCCTTGAATGCCGAAGACTCAGACTTGCAGGTGAGGCAAGACATCCGGAACCGGACCTTGCGGGCAGTGTGCGGACAACCAGGTATGCCTCGGGACCCCTGGGACTTGCCGTTGGGGCAGCGGCGCACCTTGCTGCGCCACATCCTCGTGAGTGACCGCTACCGCTTCCTCTATTGCTACGTCCCCAAGGTGGCCTGCTCTAACTGGAAGCGGGTGCTGAAGGTGCTAGCTGGCGTGCTGCACAGCGTGGACGTCCGCCTCAAGATGGATCACCGTAATGACCTGGTGTTCCTGGCAGACCTGCGGCCCGAGGAGATTCGTTACCGCCTGCAGCACTACTTCAAGTTTCTGTTTGTGAGGGATCCCTTGGAACGCCTTCTCTCGGCTTACCGCAACAAGTTTGGCGAGATCCGAGAGTACCAGCAGCGCTATGGGGCTGAGATCGTGAGGCGGTACAGGGCGGGAGCGGGACCCAGCCCTGCAGGGGACGATGTCACCTTCCCCGAGTTCCTGAGATACTTAGTGGATGAGGACACTGAGCGCATGAATGAGCACTGGATGCCCGTGTACCACCTGTGCCAGCCTTGTGCCGTGCACTATGACTTCGTAGGATCCTATGAGAGGCTAGAGACTGATGCCAACCAGGTGCTGGAGTGGGTGCGGGCACCACCCCATGTCCGATTCCCGGCTCGCCAGGCCTGGTACCGGCCTGCCAGCCGCGAAAGCCTGCACTATCACCTCTGCAGTGCCCCACCGGCTCTGCTGCAGGACGTGCTGCCTAAGTATATCCTGGACTTTTCCCTCTTTGCCTACCCACTGCCTAATGTCACCAGGGAAGCCTGTCACCAGTGACCATGGGTATGAGCCAGCAGCTGTTGGGGACTGGTTTTGACAATGCCAGCTCCTTGTGCCTGCCATTTAGAGAAACCCTGGTGCTGAAGCCTGGAGTTTGTCCAGATGTCTGCCCTCAGAAGTTCCTTACCCTGGGTGGGTGCCCACAATAGCTCAGAAGACAGGGTTGGACAGGAATCCTGGTGATCCCCATTGGGATTTCTTGGGGACCAGTGTGATCGTTCTTGCCCTGGCAGAGCCAGATGTCAGTGAAGCAACACATCTGTTCTTCAGACTGGTTCCAGGCCCCTGGCTGTAAGGATTGTACAATTCACTTGATTCACCTTAACTTGCCAAACCCAGAGGTGGACCATCAGGAACTAGGCCAGAACTGGGAGCATACGGCTCTCATCACCGCATTCATCTGCTCCATGTGCCTCAGGGCTGGATTTAGCAGTCCTGCCTTACAAATGTATTTTGTGCCTTTCTGCTTCAGACTCAGAATTTCCTACACTTGCCAGGTTCTTTCCATTTTTCCAAGGAAAGGAAAACTGAGTCAGGACCCTTGCCTGGTAGATCTATTACCAGGTCCTGTAGGCATCCAAAGACCCCTGTGCCCAGCCTCTTGGGGCTCTGGGAACCTCCTCCCCCAAAATTGTGGCTGTGGCAGGTGTTTCTGGCTGCCACGTTTCTGACACATTTATTTAAAATTTGTATTTTTTGAAAGAACCCTTATGAAGGCTTTGTTTCCTAATAGCCAAATTTTTAATAAAGCTGTTTTGTATACGAAGTCAGCTTCTCTGATTCTTTCTGAGTTCCTGTGCATCCAGGCATCTCCTAGATGTCTGTCTCCCTAGGTCAGGAGAGGGAGCTTGCAGGTAGAGAAAGGAAGACAAAGTGTAACTTGCTTAGGTCAGTCCAGTGGGCTATTGCCATAGCATGGAGAATTTCGGGGCTCCCCACAGGCCACACCAGATCACAGACTCAGCTTCGGGGATGCCACCACAGGGCAGGCCCCATTGGGCATGGCACACCCCCACGGATTATTCCCTGAAGAAGAGAGTGGATGTGAGACACTGGCTCCTCCTCCTCTTAGGCAGGAATAGTTCTCGATTGAGGAAGTCCCCAGATGAAAAAGGGGATGTTGTATGAGCAATGGGAGGTTATTCCTAGCCTTGAGAATTATAAGGAAGACAAGGAGGTTGAGCAAGAGGTAGGGTTTTGCTGACTTAGATTCAGAGGGAGTTGTGGGTGTTGTGGAAGAATATACCTAGCCTTGCTATTGGCCTCACTTTGGAGGAGAAAATTGAGAGGACGGGGCTTCTATGCACACTTATGATTCTCTACCATGACTCATCAGGAGGCCTTACCTGAACTTTTGTCTGGGTCAGATTCCCCTCTTCAGGGTCCCCTTGGCTCTAGGGACTGCACCTCAGATAGCATCTGGACTTAGCATGCTCTGTTGTAATGGCCCAGTTACATTTTTGTGTGTAGTTGAGATTGTGTCTGTATTGCTCTCTTGACGTTCCCAGAACCTAGCCCAAGGGGCTGGCACACAGTAGGCATGTATGTGACTTAACAGAACCAAAGTGTACATCTTGCTACAGGACAAGGAGCACTGTGCTTGGAGTCACCCAGACCGATCAAGTCCCAGCTCTGTCTACCAGCTGCCTGACCACCTCTCTGAGCCTCCACATTCTCCACTGTCTCATGGGAATAATAACGCCTATATTATGTAGAGTGCTATGAGGATTAATGGAGACAAAATGCCCATCCCAGCACCTGGCTTAACGGTTGTTTTTTTGAGATAGTAGTTGAACGTCTATGTCCTCAGTAGCTTGTGGAGACAGGGGAGAAGCCAGGATGCTGTCAAGCCAGCACTGGAGACTGGAATTACCTCTGAGTAGAGCCCCTTCGACCTTTGGGTTCACTTCCTTTGCCAACCAGTCAGTCCTCTTAGCTTCCTGCTCCTCAGGGGTCCCCCACCCCCACTCTGTCCCCAGCTCCTTCCTCCTGGCTGGAAACTCAGCTATTCAGTCCCCCTCACAAGGCCTGCAGTGTAGAACACCAAAAACCCAGAGGATGCTGGACCCAGCTGTTATATTTACCTCATCTCATTTAATCCTCACAACAGCCCAGTACCACAGGTGTGATCCTGTTTTACAGACTCAGAAACCAGCACAGAGATGGTAAGTATCTTGCCCAAAGTCCAACCCAGGTGTGGTGCTTCCAAATTGGGGGGCGGCGGGGTGGGGAGAGAGAAAAAGAGATGTCAAGGAGGGTGGGAGAGAAGAAGGAATAGGGAGGTTAAGGACAATGAAGGGCAGGTTGGGGGTCGTTTTTAGGGGCATTAGTACAAATTCTCCCTCTTCAGTTCTTTCATTCCTTGCAAAAAATGCATTTAGCCCTGCTGACATTTACTAATCCCCACCCTAGATGAGTGGGAGACAAACGAAGTCCTTGATGTGGTTAGCTTATTGACTGCTTTCCTCCCAGGCATTAAAGGGTGCCAGGCCACAGAGCATCCTGACAGGCAGAATCTGGACACCCGTGGTGTGGGGTGGAGGATTTGAGGGTGAGAGGGAGAGAGATTGCTAAGCAGACAAACTGCCACCTACTGTCATTATTTTCCCTAGAGTCAGCCCCTGAGCAACTTAATTCGTCATCTACCCTTCATTTCAGGAAAATGGACTTCTTAAAAAGAAGCTGCCAAAGAGGTGGCAGAGAGTTCTGGGGGTCCGGCTGGCTCTAGTGGGGCCTGCCTTATACTGGGCACCTAGACCAGAGCTGGGGCGTGGGTTGGCAAGCTCTGGGTTGCCAGGGGGGGGGTAGGGACTTTCTCAGGACTGGACACCTGGTTGTGTCTTCATGGAATTCTTCCTTTGTACTGGATCCGCTCTCATCCCCACAAGGAGCTAAGTTCTACACTACTGCCTGGTGCCTATGAAGACAAGGGTCTCCTTTAGAATTCACTTCATCCTGACAATCCAGTTCTCCTGGGCACAGGGGGATGGGGCTGGCAATTGTTTAACTTTTTTTCTCTCACTTCTGTCCCGTCCCTCCAGGAGGGTCCCACCACATTAGACCTTCTATAGGGAGTGAGGTCTGAGTGGAGCAGCTGACTCTCCTCCTAGGTAAACACAGAACCCTCTCCTTTCCCAGGGGCTCATCACCAGAGAGGGCCAAACCCTCAGACCCCCTCCCAGGGTGGATCCAGTGCTTTCCTTACTGAACTAGCCCCTGCCTGGCTTCAAGCAAGAGGAAAGGCATTCTTTCTCTTCCTAAAGGAAAATACTAGTAATTAACAATAGCTCCTCGAAAAAAAAAGCACCTGTGTCAGGTACTGCTGGTACTGCATCGTCCTCTTCATTCTAACAACCTAGCAAGGTAAATAAAGTTATTTCTATTTTATAGATGACAAAATTAAGCCTAAGGGACTTGTCCAAAGAGATGGTGGGGTTGGGATTAAAACTCACCTCCGTCTAATGTTTGCTCCTCTGTATGTAAATATACATCATAAGTTATCCAGCTCATTGCATTTGCTGATAAGCATTGTGTTCATTTTCTCTGTTTTTTGTGACTGTCTCCAACCCTTCTTCCCACCATTCCACAAGTTATTCTGTCTACGGACATCTCCAGCTATTACAAAATTCCCCAGATTTGCCCACTATGAGAATCAACTTCTCAATAGTGCTGGACCCAAACTATGAATATACTAGACTTTCACTTCGAGTCCCCTGAGAAGCAGAAGCCAAGGCAGAATTAGAGGTTCAAGAGATTTATAGGAGAAACAGCTGTGAAAGATAAAGGGCAAGGGAGCAGGAGTAGGCTGAAAGAGACTGACACCTGTGAAAGGAGAGAGAAGGAAAGAATGGGTGGGAAGAGTCTTGGATTACAGTACAGCTCGAAGAAAGTCTCAGCAAGACCAGTGGGGAATCCCAGGCAAAGATTGCCTATTGGAGAAGTCCTACTTCAGCCAAAGTGGGGAGACACAAACATTGAGGCCGATCAAAAGTAGATCAAAAACTACAGCAGCAGCCGAGGACTGTCAGCAATTGCACTTCTCACAGTAGGTTCTCTTAAAGGGAGATATGAACACAGCACCTCCATAGCTGGCACACAGACCCAACTTGGCTACTCTGACTACTGGGCATTGGTCCCCAAAAGTTCTGTTGAGATAAGGACATTTTCAACAACCGGAAAACAGCTATTGGCCTACAAGAACCTCTAGATATCTTGGGAGTCTTGAACTAAACTCTTCCCCATGGCCATTCCCTGGTTTTATAGCAGGACTACTGCCTCTGCCTTCATTTGGGCATCGGAAGACATGCCAATGCTGTCATTTTCAGGATGTTTCCTCTGCAGTTTACCTAACTCGCTACAGGTTTTGATTATCTTTGGTTTGTGTCGTTGTCATTAACTGGGTGTATATTGATGATCGCCTTTGTATAGCTTTCTTCTCTCATGGCTCACATCCACTCAGGTGAGAGCAGATTTACCCAGAAGTTGTGTCTGAGTGCTGGAGCCCCAGACTTCCCAGGGGATATAGTCCATGCTTCCTCTCAATCTGATCATCCCATAAACTCCAGGGCAGCCTGAATGGGAAACAAAATTTTCCTAAAGAGACCTGCATGCCCACAGATACCACCAGGTCTTCTGTAGCATTCCCCTACTCAGCTTTTGAGCTTATTACTGCCCAGTCTTGGACCCTTCTGCAGAGGAGTCCCACAGAGACAAAGAGAAGCATAGCATCAGTCTTGATTTTGCCTTTGTAAAGGGACAAGGAGGATCAAGTTCAGGCCAGGTCATCTTCTACACCTCAACCCTGTATCCGGAAAGCTGTGCCAGCCTCAGTCTTGGTGTGGGGCTTTGGGAAGTGGAAAGACATGAGGGGCTTCAAGAGCTTGGGAAAGAAGAGCCTGTCATATCACTCTTGCCAGCACCCCCAGATCTGCTGGGCTACCACCTCACTGACTGACTGCAGATGAGGAAATCAGATATTTGATCTCACAGCAGCCTATAGGATAGGAGATCATCAACCATCCACTGGATCATTTCTCTGTCCTCCACTGTAGAGAGATTGAGTTACCCAAGGGGCAGCAGAGTCCCAAGAGTCCAAGCATTGTGGCCAGAGGGGACATCAGAATAGAGGAGTTCATGAGAACTAGAGATCAGGCTGGCTCCTGAGCAAAGGGCCACAGGCTGCCTGGAGAAAGGCACTTAAGGCATGCCCAAGAATAGTATGGTTGGCTGGTAGGAGTAGGGGGAATGGGGCAAGGCTTTCTGGCTGAGGAGCTAAGCCAGACGGGGTGTCAGCTGACTACTGGCAATGTTGGCATGCCTTCCCTACCCACCAATGAGAAGCTGTAGTGAGCCTTTTCCACAGAAACTGTTGGACACAATGGCAGGCCAGTCCCCTGAAATGGAGGTCTCCTGCTTCTTGGGAGCAAGTGTCCAGTAATAAAAAGAAAGCTATTCTGATAGATGAAAGAGCTGGCCTAACTAAAGCAGGGAAGCCAGAAGGGGAAAGCCAGCTCCAGTGCAACTTTTAAGAAGGACTCTTTGATTTTTGTTCGCTGAGACTACAGCCCCAGCACCCACATATAAGACAATGAATAGACAGAGGACTGGGGAGCTATGCACACAGAGGGGAAACCGAACAAGGAAGGGGACTCACAGTCTCAGCTCAGACACCTGGCCCTCCCTGAGGCTTTTCTCAGGTACAACCACTTAGCCCCTCACTTCTAGGAGAGCTTTCAATCCATGAGGTCCCTTGTCTGTCCCTGGCCAGGGCCAGGCCTGTTTCTCTTTAAATTTTTTACAGGGAAGGCGCTCAATAAAGGTTGAATAAATGGAAGGTCCAATGATTGGATGGATGAGTACATGGATGAATGAGTGGATGGATGAATGGATGGGTGAACAGATATATGTGAGTGGGTATGCTTGTATGTGTATGAGTGTGAATGGAAGGATGGATGGCTAGAAGGATGGATGGATGGATATGGATGGATGGATGGATGGATGGATGGATGGATGGACGGATGAGTGGATGGACAGACAGATGGGTGGATTGGTGAATGAGGGAGTACATGGATGGATGGATGAATGGGTAAATGGCAGCAAGGGGAATAAAGGAAGAGGAACTTATTGTAGGAAGAGAAATCAAGAATCACAGGGGACATCTGGTGGTTAGCATATTGCTTCTTAAAAGGAGGAAGCTGGAGGGAAGGAAAGATGAACCACTAAGGAAGCAATAGCAGAGGTTTGGCAGATGGAGGAAGTGGCCCAGGCAGGGCGGGGTCCAGGGCTTTTTGAGATACAGGAGGGAAAGTGTGCTACCTGGACTGTCAAGAAGATAGCCAGGTGAGAGACAGATGTCATGAAAAATAGAAGCAAGAGAGGAACCCAAGAGTTGAGGAGTGACCATGGGAGTTCACCGAAGGGAAGAACTTACAACACGCAAATGGCTTCCCTAAAGCAGAGGTAAAAGGGGGCCATGTTCATTTGTTCCTAACCCATCTAGGCTTCCTACATGAGATGAGTCTCAGCCTCCAGTGATTATTAGGGAGGGAATCACCTGAGGTATTAAGGACACATAGTGACCTGATTCTTGCATTCCAGTCCAGACACTGCCACAAGCCTCTCTGATGATCATGAGCAATTCCCTTCTGTAAGTCTCAGTTACCTCACCTGTCACTTCACTACCTTATGGGGACTTGTAGACTACATGAGGAAAGGAATTTTACAAAGTATAAAACTCTGAACAAGCAGAAGGCTGGAGAGCAGCAGTGGGATGAGAGTTGAAGAGTCAGGAAATCCTGAATTCAGATACTTGCTGTCTTGTTAGACACTCATTAGCTGGGCTAGTTGAACAAGCCTCTAAACATTTCTGAGTCTATTCCTCCACAAGTAAAATGAACAAAATAACATCTATCCTGAAAAATTGTTGTGAGGTTTCAAAATAAGTCACAGAACATGCCCGGTATTCAATAAAAGGAAGCTAATGTTACATAAAAGAGATTATCAGGGCTGCGCTGGGGGATTGGGCAGCAAGTGCCTGGATGTAGGCTGGGTCTCCCAGAGGAAGGAGCACCTCTTTCTCATTCTCACAAAGGTCTGCTCTCCAAATTCTGCACCTAGGGTGCTACCTCCATCAAGCCTGGGATTAAAAGTGTCATTTCAAGCTCTGATCTCTTAACTCCCACCATGGAGAAATCTGAAGACCAGACTCTGAACATGGCCAATGACCTGGACTGGGTGGGTCCAGACATCCTCTTCCCAGAGTGTGAGATGAGGGAACATTGTCATCATCCCTTGGGGGGCCAGGCAGAGTGGAAGAGGCTCAAGCAAGGCTCCAGCAGCCTGAGTCTTACCACCATTCCATGTCAGAGCCTGTCATTCACTGTTTTACAGTCATTCTTTTGGTTTAAGAAATTATCCCCACGTAGATGCAACAGTCAAACAATCATAGTAAAGAGCCTTCATTTATTAACTGCCTCTTTGTGCCAGGCCCTGTGCAAAGAGATGTCTGTATACCTTTTCTTCTATTTTTTTTATTTTGAGAATGGTCAAACCTACATATAAATTGTAAAAATAGTACAGCAAACATCCATAGACCTAGATTCACCAGTTCACATTTTGTCACATTTGTTTTATCTCTGTATATGTATGTTTTTCTAAACCATTTCAGAGTAGATTACAGACTTTGTCATGCTTTACCCCCAAAATATTTCAGCATGTATTTCCTAAGGAAAAAAAATTATGCTGTGTAACCTAGTACTATAATCAAACCTAAGACATTTTACAACAATATTGTATGTCTACATTTAAATTTTTCCAATCGTCCAGATAATGTCTTTTGACTTTTTATTTTTTTAAGTCCAATCAAAGATCATACACTGTATTTACTTGTCATGACTTCTTAGTTTCCTTTCATCTAAAACAGTCTTCTCTATATTTCCCCCCTCCTTTCGTCTTTTATGCCATTGACATTTCGGATTGTTCAAATCAGTTGTTTGTAGTATGTCTTTCAGGTTGGATTTTCTGATGGTTTCCTCATGGTTAGATTCAGGTTGATCTACATTCTCCTAGTGACTCTCTAATGGGTTTTACTACTCCGTTTTACAGAAATGCAAGCCAAGACTCAGAGAGGGCTGTCATACAGCTACTGAGAGGGTGTCCTGGAATTGGATGCAGAGAACTTGGGTCTATGCTCATACTCCACACTGCCCGGAGAGCTGTGGAGCCTTATCATTTGGGTTATACGGTGAATTAGCAGCCTCTTTTAGCACCTTGACCATAAATGGAGAGAAGATTTTGACAGGACCTGGTGCAAGAAGAAAAGGGATACCCCGTGGGTGGTGGCACCACCAACATATTCTGCAGTGAGCCCTAGCCTCCATGGTCAGCCTGGCTGGAACCTCCAAAAGCTCCTTTAGGCTGTTTTAGAAATTTGACTTTTTCAGCCCCTTTCTAAAGAACTGCGGGGGAAATGATGTGTCACATCACACACACACAGACACACACACACACACACACCCTCACTCACGCACCATATGCCACACACTACTAACGGTGTAACAATCTTCTGGGTACTGTCATAGGTGAATTCTGTCCCGTTGCCTAACAACTCTAGGGCATTTCAGCCCTTCCCAGCCAGAGGGTGGGTAGAGAGGGCAACCCCATGCCTGGCTGGGAGTCTCTTGCTGTGGAGGTCTCCTGGCCCTCTTCCTCACAACAGGTTGCCTAACAACCACAGAGGTCCTTGTGTTCTGTCAAGTTACCTTCCTCACAGGGAATGAGCAGAGTCTCTTTAGGGCCTTTTTTCCTGGCTTGGCAGCAACACAAGTGCAATATAGAATACAGGGCTCCTCCCAGGGAGGGGTGCCTGAGAGCTAAGGGGAGAATGCATATCTCACTCTGCAGTGAACCTTTGAAGAGAAAAGGGTAAAAGGAAATTTCGAGAAAGAACATTTTGCCAGGACAGTCAAGTTTCTTGTGGAATGGTGCCACAGAGTTTCAGAGACCTACTGGCCAAGAGTGCTGTGTTTGGGTCCTGGCCATGATCCTCCGTGTAAGTAGAGAGATGGATAGTTCATGTACCTGGAAAGCTCCTTAATCATATAGACCTGCAGTTAATCTTGAATATGTGTGTATAACTTTAACCATTTTATTTGGGTAATATTTAAGACAAGGGTCTTTGCCTGGGGTCCTTGGGCCCCCTTAGGGGTCTATGGACAGAGTTCAGAGGTTTGGTAAACTTGGGGACAAGTTATATCTTTATTTTCACTAACCTCTTCTGAAATGTGTAAAATATTTTATGAAATATTATAAATTCATAGTTTTATAAAATATTAGTAAAATCAGTGACTGTCATCTATGGAATTCATAGATGTTTTATATTTTTTTACAGTTGTCGAAGATATCACAAACTAGCGATTACATTTAATAACTATTTAGAAATTAGGTGTTATTAGACCTGCCACCTGACCCTTAATGTGTTCATAAAGGAGCACATATCAATATAATATTTTTATTTTTTAATATTTTGATAACTAAATTTCAGTATAATTGGTTTCCTCGCAATCGTATGCATTCTTTATGCAAAACGTTATTCTGAAGCTTCACCAGGTTGCCAAAGGAAGCTGTGATACAAAAAAAAGGTTAAGAACCTTGGGTTTAGGCTATAGAAGTTTTTGTCAAACTAAGACCCGAGGAAGTATTCCAGGGAGGCTTTTAATTTTGAATGTTCAGTGTTGATGCTAACCTAAATAAATTATTGTATAGTATTCCCGATGGCTTGAACAACTACCTCATAATCCAGTATTGCCATGCCATCTCAGCTGCCGAGTTTGCATCTACAACAGAAGTGATGCCAAGCAGCTCCACCTGAATTGTTCCATTCTGATTGGAAAATAACAGACAGATCAAATACGTGAATGATGACAATAAAAAAAGAAGATGGTGAGGAAGTCATTAGAACAAAGTGTACTGAATTCAAAGAACCTACACCCAAGTGGTCGGCACCATCATCAGGTGGGCAGAATTCAGTTGCAGCAACACCGTATCACTTATCACATAAAATTAGTGATTTTAATTTGGACTGTTTTTAGTAATTTTGTTTTGGTTTTCACAATAATATCATAAATGTTAGCATAATTACCTTTAGTTTCATGGTTTGAACTTAGTTGAGTAACAAATTGACACCAGAGATCTGGGAATTTTTTCTTCTTTAATGGGGGTAATTTACTCAAGGGCAAGAAATGCTGGCTCAGGTACTTACTAATAACTTCATGTTTCCTTCTCTAGCTTACCCCTTTTACTTTTGAAGAATGACTGAGTTAGAGTCTCAAGTTTGGCGTTACTTGATTTCAAAGGCTTCCCAGATATACAATTAAATAGGAAATTACCTAGTAATCTCTGGAGATGTCAGGAATATGATTCCTTGATTCGTCCAAAATCATTTTCTCATATCATGAGAGCTGAAATATATGGGTGTCTTTATTCTGGTGAACGTTGTATACTGTGTTTGACTTTCTCAAGATATGACTTCTTATGATGTAAGCACTAATCATGGGGTTGGGCTGGGGGCAAACTGTCATGAAGTCAAGGGGACATTCGATGTGTGGTGTGCATGAAATATTCCTCCTTTCCTAACCTACTCAGGAAAGCATTTAAGTTATGTTTTCTATAATTCTATTATTAAATATATATATATATATATATTCTAGATATGCTACATATATGCTATTTTTTTTTCCGTTTTCTTTTATGTAGCAGGGCCTGAAATTAGAAAACCTACAAAGTGTCAGATGGTTCAACTTTCACTGATTAGCTTAGATGCTCTTAAGGATCAACTATGAAGTCATTTACCAGTGATGCTTTTTTAAAAAAGTGTATAGCCCTTGTTGGACTCTGAGTCCCATTTAATATGGCAATGTTGTCCCCAAAACTTCAGGCTCCCTCTCTGTTTGAGAGTCCCAGCAGCTCACGTTGCCTCTCCACTGCTATGGGGGCTTTTCTGGTTGTCCTGGTGACCTCAATCTATGTTTCCAGGCTACTCAACAGCCTGTGGAATGGTGGCCAGCCTTGGACAGTGTGTGCCCTTCTTTGAATGACTATGCTCTTCCTCAGGCCAGCTTCCTCTTGGCACGACCTCCTCTCCAGCCAACTGGTATGTATCTGTGCTGTCATGTTCTTATAAATACAGCTCCCTGTGTTGCCATGCCTGACTCCTTGAGGTCTGGATGGTTTCTCTTACACCATTCCAGTTCTTGAAGTGCCCAGAAAGTTCAGTTTTACATTTCTTTTTAAGAAAGAACTTGGAAAATAAGTCTCCTGGGGCCTGGCTAAAAAACTCTGCTTGAGGAATATCACTCAGAGCAGCAACAGAGGAAGTTCTTAGATAAGGGGTTTTTTTGTGTATGTGATTAAAAAAAAAAAAAGTAACAAAGTCACTCTCAACAATTTTTAAATGAATAATATAGTATTGTTAACTATATACATATTGTTATACAATAGATCTCTAGGACTTTTTTATCTTGCATGACTAAAACTATACCCATTAAACAACTCTCTATTTCCCTTCCCCCCAGTGCCTGGCAATCACCATTCTACTCTCTGTATGCAAAAGTTGACTGCTTTAGATATCTCATATAAGTGGAATCATGCAGTATTTGTTTTTTTGCAGCTGTATTATTAGCATAATGTCCTCAAGGTTCATCCATGTTGTAACATGTGACAAGATTTCCTTTTTTTTTTTAGGGCTGAATAATATTTCATTGTATGTATATACCACATTTTGTTTATTCATTCATCTGCTGATGGACATTTAGGTTGCTTCCACATTTTGACTATTGTGAATAATGCTGCAATGGACATGGTTGTGCACATATCTTTTCAAGATCTTGTTTAAATTCTTATAGGTATATATCTAGAAGTGGGATTGCTGAATTGTATGGTAGTTCTATTTTTATTTTTTAAGGAAATTCCATACTGTTTTTTATTGTAGCTGCACCATTTTACAATCCCTTCAACAGAGTACAAGGGTTCCAGTATCTCCATATCCTCATCAACACTTATTTTCTGGGTCTTTTTTTTTTCCTTTTTGATAGTGGCCATCCTAATGAGTGTGTGGTGATATCTCATTGTGATTTTGATTTGCATTTCTCTGATGATTAGTATGCTGAGCATCTTTTTATATGTTTGTTGCCCATTTGTATATCTTCTTTGGAGAAATGTCTATTCAATTCCTTTTCCCATTTTTAAATGGCATTTTTTTATTGCTGTTTTTGAATTGTACAAGTTCTTTATATATCTGGATATTAACCTCTTATCAGATATTTGCTTTGGAAATATCTTCTCCCATTCCATAGATTGCATTTTTTTCTCTGTTTGTTGTTTCCTTTGCTGCACAGATGTGTTTAAGTTTGATACAGTCCCATTTGTCTATTTCTTCTTTTGCTTTGTTGCCTATGTTTTTGATGTCATATCTAAGAAATCAGTACCTATTCTAATATCAGGAAAGTTTCTCCCTATGTTTTCTTTTAGTAGTTTTATAGTTTCAGGTCTAATGGATTAGACCTTTAATCCATTTTGAGTTAATTTTTGTAGATGGCATGTCCAAGGGTTTATTTTGGAGCTTTCTATTCTGTTCCATTGATCTCTGTGTCTATCTTTATGCCAGTGCCATACTGTTTTGATCACTATAGCTTTATAATATGTTTTGAAATCAATGTGAGGCCTTCAGCTACGCTCTTCTTTCTCAAGATTGTTTTGGCTATTCAGTATCCTTTGAGATTCCATTTGGATGTTAGAATGGCTTTTCTATTTCTTTGAAAAAATGCCATTAGTAAACCAGAGGGTCTTAACCTATGTTCCCAGAATCCCTGTATGGCATTTGGAGTGCTGAAAGCCCCCTGGAACTGCATGTGTCTGCCTCTAAGCCTTTTAACCTGGTCTCTGCTCAGACATTTGAAGACTCTCAGGAACCTGTAGATGGACTCCTGATCACATGTAACACAAAGGTCAAAAATGATGGCTGTGGGTAGTGGATTTGTCATGATGCAAGGGGAAATCACACATAGGCATCCAATCCAAAGCATCTCATGGAATACAAATCTGGCCTTATTATTACTTCATATTGTTGCTGTTGGTTTTTTCAGTTACCACTATTCTCACATTGGGGAAAATATTGCTGTCTTAATCTGTACCCTTGAAAGCTTTATTAATTAGAAAGCAATATTCCATCAACTAAGTATTACTGTAGTAGTGTTTCGCATTAAAATGGATATCTGCTTTTCTCAAAACCTGTCTCTTTTCTGTTTGGGTCTCTGGTGGTCTATCATCTCAGACTATCAGCCCCACAGGAGCAGGGCAAGCATCATTTTTAATTGTCCTTGTCTCATCAGATTGGGTGTGGAAATTTGGTGATGAAGTTGTTATCATGAGTGTTCCCTGGTGGTATCTGAGCAGGTTGGGGGACAGCTTCACAATGTGTTGATGCATTTTGTTCAGCAGTTTGTATTCTTAAGCACAATGGAACAACAGACTTTTACAATATTTGTTAATGCAATAATTGTTAATGAGACTGCTATAGACTGAGTTTGTGTCCCCTCAAAATTCATACATTGAAGCCCGAATTCCTAATGTAATAGTATTAAGAAGTGGGGCCTTTGGGAGGCAATTAAGTTTAGATTAGGTCATGAGGGTGGAGTCCCTGTAATGGGATTAGTGTCTTTATAAGAGGAAGAGACCAGAGCTCCCTCTTTACCATGGAAGTACACAGTGAGAAGGCTGCAGTCTGAAAACCAGGAAAAGGGCTCTTAGACGCTGAACCTGCCAGCAACTTGACCTTGGACTTCTCAGCCTCCAGAACTGTGAGAAATGAAAGTCTGTTGTTTAAGCTGCCAGTCTGTGGTTTTGTTATAGCAGCTCGAACTGACAAAGAGACTCTTACTGATCAAAGCACAAGTCAAATAACAGGATCTTACACTTTACTTTTCATAATTCAAACCACCCTTTCCTCCTGGAAACCACTGCCTGAATTGCAAATTTGAAGGCAAGGTTTCCTTGGACCAGCGAAACAAGTTTGCCCATCCCTCCTCTGCCCACCTTTGACTAGAATGGCTCTGACTTTGTTCCACTTCCCACCTCCCTCCTGAACCTCTCCGTTACTCAAGAGTCTAGAGTATTTTACTATTCAGAGTATTTTACTATTCAGATTGTGCTGTTACTAGCATCAATGGTCAGAAAAGCATCCTTTTGGGCTACAGTCATTAGTGAGGGGCCAGGCTTGTGCTGACATTTCCCGAAGGAACATAAGTTGCATTCAGGAAGTAACAGGCCTTGTGAAAAGTTTTAATGGTCAAATGCTTTGGGGAAATCCAGAGTTACATGCAATTTAAAAGATTACCGCAGGACTTTTTTTTCTGATATATTACTGTGTCTTGTAGACTGAGTGGAAGGTGGAGACAGTGGTACATGTACAGTTCTTCTAAACTTATTTGACTCCATAATCCCTTTTTTCACAGGTCTGGGGTTCCTCTGAATCTACTTTGGGAAAGATAAATCTCTAGAAGGCACAAACCAGCTCCTAAATCAGCTTTGCTATTTGGACTCTCTCCTGTAGATAAACATATGTACTAAATGTTTCCATCTACTTTGAATTTCTAGAAGTAAAAGTTAATAGGTATGATTCAGGTAGAAAGATGGGTGGTGTGTATGAGTGTTTATTTTATTACTCTTTGAAATGTACCTATATTTTATGAATAGTTTGTTAGAAATTATTTTTCTCTTGCTTTAATACTGAGTACCATAGCTTTTATAATCCACATACTATTATTCATTAACTCTAGAAATAGAGAAATGAGCTTCCTGAAGTTTTAAATTATACTAAGCAAGACTAAAAAGTATTCAGAACAGGTTTATTCTTTTCTCACTTACTATTATTTTAAATCTATTTCTTTCAAATATACATAAAGAGATTATAAGGCTTAGAATACCTGTAAATATCACCCAGTTGAACTGTGTGCCACAGAGTAGAAAACTTCACCTTCTATACTTGTTATCCTATGTTTTTTCCAGGATATCTATAACAGTATTTAAGAGTACAGGGTTGGAAATCAAGGAGATCTGTATTTAAATGCACACTTCATTATTTATCTCTATGACATTGGGTAAATTAATTCACTTCTCAAAGCCTCAGTTTCTGGATCTGAAGAATAAAGTTTGTTTGAAGATTTAGATGGGATAATACATGTAATGCTCTATAAATTGCAGCAATTCATATAAAGTACTTACCAGCACCATTACTGGCCATGTGAACTAGCAGGCAGAATGGATAACTGCTTGTTAATTTTAGGGGCAGCAAAATATCTTCCTGCCCTCTAGTTTTGATTGTTAACTTTATATGTCAACTTGCCTGAGCCATGCAGTGCCCAGATATTTTGTCAAACATAATTCTGGGTGTTTGGGGATGAGAATAACAGTTCTCATCAGTAGACTGAGTAAAGCAGATTGTTCTTCCTAATGTGGGAGGGTCTTATCAGTTGAAGGCCTGAATAGAAAAAAAAGCTGACCCCTACCCCCGAGAGTAAGGGAGAACTCCCCTTGCCTTTTACCCTGAGCTGGAACATTGGTCTTTTCCGGCCTTCTGACTTGAAACATCTGCTCTCGAGTCTTGAACCTGTTATATTTGAACTAGAACAACACCATCAACTCTCCTGGGTCTCCAGCTTGCCAACTGTAGATCTTGGAACTTCTCAGCTTCCATAATTGCCTGAGCCAATTCCTTATAATAAATACAAACACACGCACGCACACACACACACACACACACGCACGCACGCACACACACACACACACACACACACACGCTTTTTGGTTCTGCTTCTCTGAAGAATGCTGACAAATACAACTTTGATAGATATTCTTAAAAATCCACAGTTAAGACGTTCAAGATGACTAGAAGAACATCAACTTAAGGACTGATATGAGCATTAAATATACAGTTACTCATAGGACTAAGACTGAGTGAGAGTTAAAGCAAAGAAAATACACTGTGTAAAGATCATATGATCATGTAATGTAGCTATAGGACAACTATAAAAATTGGGGGAAAACAGGGACGGCATATGCAAAAATAAATTTTAACTGTTCTCACTAATTGTATCAATGGTGGTAGTATTCATGTTATTCTGAGACTATTAGTGTGTATGATGTGGGATAAAGTAGATTATTAATAATGCAATAATCCAATTTTATCCTGCCCCAGGCTTCTTGGGATAGGAGAATAGAGATACCGATGTAATACAGAAAGAGTTAAGTGAAAACCTTGTAATCCTGCATTCTTTTCACAAGCCACAGCTGCCTTGCCTTGTGCCCACAGCCTTTATGTTCTCACACCCAGCATGACAGACTCCAGCTCATTGACAGTCCCTCTTGCCTGGGAATTGCCCTTCCTTCTTCTTCCCCAGTCTCCACCTCCAGTAGCTATGTTTGTAACACATGAAAATGCCCACCATGAAGTGTTTGGATACCTTTACTAAACACGTGTATAATGAAGCGGAGGAAGTAGATCTGGGAAAAGAAAACCAAGAAGCTGCCCCATAGAGACTTCCCTGATACCTGACAACTTTCTTATCCCTGGTTTCACTCCCTTCCTGGGGCCTGGTTGCACTTCTATCCTTGGGCTCTGTATATCCTTATACTAAACTTCTCTTTTCTGCATAAGCTTGCTTGAGAACTTGTTCTCACCTATCAATTTAGAAAGGGTCTAGCTAATTCTTACTAAAGTATACATGATTAATAAAACTCTCTAAGATTTAGAAACAAAAACAAAAACTCCTCAGTCCTGTATTTGAATTGGAAGTATCAGTACGAACCCATGAGGTATTTTATATTTATCTATTGATTGATATATCAATTCATCTATCCATCCTAGCTCTGTTATCTGAAGAGGACTAGAAACGGTGACCAGCCCAGTAGCAATAAGGATCTATATTATTTGGATTGTAGTCATAAAATATTATTTTCTACTAAAACCAGAGCTTTTTGCTGAAATGGCTGATTCCAGATCTAGAGTAGGAAATAGATGAGATTAACCTGAACATCTTGTTTTGCTGGATAGCAAGAAAGTGACCAAAAACTACTGCGGTCATATCAAAAGACTAACCACCAACCAAAGATGGGACAATTTTAACTTCAAAAGGATAATTATTGTAACTGATTGAAACCATTGACTGTGTTCAAATCTATGAGTTCATACCACTATTTAGAAAACAGTTATCTTCAAAAAATGATAGTCATTATCTTCAGAATTGATAAATAAAAAGAAGCCTTTCTACTGAACTTAACTACTGCATAACTGAATAGTAGATAAAGGGAAGCATTTTTTAAGTAAAGTATCCCAATTACTAGATTAAAAATAAATGATAAATATCATTGTTTTGTGGCCCCCAATGAACTAATATACCCAGGTGCTGAGCATCAACAGCTACTAACATCACAAAACCTGAGATAACCAGCTGCCAATTTGCAGGAAATACAGAGGACAGAGAAATATTTTCAACTGTGACTTAGAGAGCTGAGAGAATATGGAAAGCAAAACCACCAACAAAACTGACACTTATTAGGTGCTACTACATGTAGGCATTGTCCTGGCTTTTTTTTTTTCTTTTTTTGTAGTTGAAAAATGTTTTACTTTTATAGCTGTCACTTTTGGAATTTAAAATAAGCAGTGTATTCACTAGAGAAACTTTTACAATACAAGAAGTTAAAAAATATTTTGTCTGTGAAATATTTTTTATTTTAAAAAATATTTTAATAATTCTAAAAATAATTTCTGGAGGCATGGGGTCCTGGCTTTCCATGTATGATCTCTCTTAATCTTCATAATGACTCCACAAAATAAGTACAACTATCATGCCTCACTTACAAATAAGGAGAAAGTGAAGCTCAAAGAGATTTATAGTAACTTGCCCAAGGTCACACAGCTAGCAAATACATGAGCTAGAAATTGAATTCTAACCATCTGGCTCCTGGACCTAGTCCCTAAACACCAGATTATCTTGCCTCTCATAAAAAGTTTTATTTTTTTTAGAAATAAAAGTTGTAAGATAATAATAATGGCAAGTCCATGCATACACAGACACATACAGACTCTTAAGATTTTAGGTGTTATTTAAGAAGATATGTGTAAATGTTAAAACCATAATATTAAAGTAGAGATAAAATAGTTCAGTGGAATCCTTTTCCTAAATCTGGTTTGGTTTCCACCAACTATCACCTTGATTCTCAGAAAGTGAAGGTGGGCAGGATTGATTCTTCTGAGCATATGCTCCAAAATGTATCTTGAAAAAATTTTAAGGTACTGGGTTGGCATGGTAGCTGTCAAGACTGATGAATAGATGCTGGATACAGCCTAGTGCAAGCAAGTACCTGAAGCTTGCAGAGAGGGCAGCCAAAGAGTGGTGTCTTTCCAACATGCCCACTGTTGGACAGCCCAACCACCTACTCAGACTCTCAAGAGAAGGAAGAATCCTCTCCCCTCCATCCCATGTCAGACTCAGCCCTGAGCAAAGGCCAAAATGTGGATTCTGTTTACTTTGCATGAACCCTTTCCCCCACCTTGCAGCACCCCTTGCCTTCCGGTGTGGATCTTTCTCCTTTGTGACCAACCAGTTTTCTGGAAGCATCATTTATACCTGAGGGTGAATTTAAATCTTTGAATTACCACCTGCAGGGTTATAAGCATTTACATTTTATCTCTAATTTCCGTTAGAGGGATTCCAGACTTGCAAGAATTTTGTGTGTGTGTATGATTGTAATTTGTCACCCAGAGGGTCCTTTGCACCCGAAATTCTCCCCAGACAGGTGGTTGCCTTCTTCCCCTGGTAATGAGTGGTTTCAACAGAAGACCCTGGGGTCCTTGGCCCTAACCCCTTAATGTCCTGCCTCAGCCTACCTGTCTCATTCTCCTCCTCTGAAGACATAGGGACCCTAATATTTATTAAAGTGAATTGTGGCTCAAAGGAGATATTTTGGCAGCTCTGGTGTCTTTCTTAAACCCAACAAAGAACTCAGGCATGAGGAGAACCAAGCATCAAATGTCCAAAGATGGATAACTATCACTGTCAAATAACTCTCTCTGAAAACCCTTCCTTTAATATATGCATGGTCTATGAATAAATGTTTCAAGTGTGCCCAAGATGTTTCTAAGTATCAGTGCTCTTGGTATAGGGCATCTCTGCTATCAATATGATGTGCTGATGAGATACTTGCCTTAATGAACACCAAGTTGAAAGTTTCAAACATTTGATAGTCTCCTGACATGTATTTCAACTTTTCAGCTTCCACTTCTTTCCAGGTAAATAAGATCAAGTAGAAGGAGAGATACTCACATCTCAAATGGAAGCTTTGGGTGTCAAGAATTAGAGGTAGGAGATTTGGGGCATATGCACACAGATTTAAAAAAAATGCTGATTGCATTGGAATACAGTCAATAATATTGTAATAGGTAAATATGGTGTTAGATGGGTACTGGACTTATTAGGCTGATCACTTCATAAGTTATATAAATGTCTAATCACTAGTTGTATACCTGAAACTAATATTGTGTGTCGACTATAATTGAAAAAATAAAAAAAATGATTTTAAAAAATGATTTCTATACAGTACCAAGTAAATGTTGTTAATGTCTTCAAATGAGTCAAATGTCTTAAGTGTTAGGACTCAAAATGATTGAAATAATCCTCTCTGCCTTTGTCTTTGGGTAGAAAAGTTGTGGGTGTTAGTATATGTTTCGGTCTCCAAATTCCTGGTCCTTCACAGTTCTCATTTGTCACTTGAATGAATGTATATGTTTGTGTTTCCATAGTATACCCTCCCTCTTGGTTTTAAGGTGGCCTTCGTGCTGTTTGACTTGTCCCAGGTAGTGGCGGTAAGGCCTAGGTACTGATAAATGCTAAGAGTCAGGAATTCTGATGCACAAATCCATTACTGTGATTAGTACCTTTCCTTGTCACTTCCCATTCCTAGTAGATCAATGAGCTAAAAATGCCCCCATATCAGTAATTGTTTTCCAAACTATCTGCACATAAAAATCATGCTGTTTAGGTTTACAAGTGCACACCCAAAATGAAGAACATTCGTTTTGTAACCGCCGTGATATTTGTAGCATTCCCCAGAATCAATGCTCCAAAGATTCATTAAGGGTAGCACTGATTCTGTTAGTATGTGGATCCTACTAACAAATGATGGCTCTCTTTCCATTGAAATATGGCACTTGCTTCACTGAATCCTAAGCGCAGGTTTCAACATCACAATTGCAAGTTCTAACAGAATGATCAAGCTTCTAGAAAGAGTTTTTTATGCTCATTGTCTCCATTTTCTAACTTCCTATTTACCCCTCAACTCTGGCTTCCAACACTCCATAGAAACATCTTTCCCCAAGGTCAAGATCTTGGGACCTCTGACTCACTAGATCCACTGGGCATCTTCAGGTTTCATTCTTGACCTCCCAGCAGCAATCGACCCTGTGGACCACCCTCTCCTTCCTGAAATACCTTCCTTTTTTAAATTTCTGGACAACCCTCTCTACTGGCATTCCTCCTCACTCTCTGACCCCAACTGCTCTGGCTACTTTATGGGCTCATCTCCATTCAGTCATTGAACTTGAGGTTCATCAAGATCTTTCCTGGGCCCCTTTCTTTCTTACTGTATGTTTCCTCCACCAGCCATCCATTCATGCCCAATGTTCCAAGTACCATATATGTCCAAGATCTCACACACAGATCTCTAGCCCAGACTTCCCCCTCTAAGCTACAGATTCTTGTATCCAACTGCTAATTAACATCACTACTTGGACGTCTCAAAGGTACCTCTGATTCAACATGTCTAAAACTCATGGCTTTTTTTTCCCAAAAAGAAGAAGGAGGTGGGAGAAAAGAGAAGAGAAGAGAAAGGAAGAGTAAAAGAAGGGAGAGGAGAGGAAGAAAGAAACAAACAAGCAAGCCTTGCTTTTTGCGCTCTATCCCTGCCACGATGAACATGACCACCATTCTTCCAGTTTCACAGGCCATGTACCTGGGAATCTTGCTTAACATCTTTTTCTCCCCAAGTCAAGAGTCTAGTCAATCACCAGTCTTGTCCTTTTTATCTCTAAAATGCCTCCACTTCTCTCTATCTCTACCCCATCTCCCTAGTGCCAAAGTGAGTTGATAACTAACAATATCTTATGCCTAGACTATTGCAATAGCCTTTTCTCTCTCTCCCCAAACCACCATTACCCTCAATCCAACTCTGCTTACCTCCTTCAATAGCTTCCTTCTGCTCTTAGGATAAAGACCTACATCCCCAACACAGCCATAGGCCCTGCATGGTCCAGCCCCTTTCCTCCTCTCTGACCTTCATTTCCTAGAATATTCTCCTACCACATTGGCCCTTCAGTTCCTCAGTTACCCCTGCTTCCCTGCCTACCATAGGGCCTCTGCACATGCCATTCCTTCTATCTAAAATGTTCTCCCTCCCTTGCCTCCACCTCATTTTGCCTGTTTAACTGCTTCTCATCCTTCAAATCTTCTCAATTGTCACTTTCTAAGAGGAACAGTGTCCCTGACCCTCTACAGTAGATCAATTGGCGAGTCATAGCTCTCACAGTAAGATATACCCCATCTTTATGGCACTCCTGTCTGTGTGATTAGATATCTATTAGTAAAATTATTTAATTAATAGCCATCTCCCCATTAGCCACTGAGTTTCACTCAGACAGGGACTGTCTAATTCTGCTTACCTTTGTACTCTTAACATAGCTTTGGAATCTTACTTATTACAAATATTGAAAATGCTAAACTGTTTAACGACAAAAGTGGCTTTTCAATTTTGCTTTAAAGAAGTATTTAATGAATTTATATTTATATTTTCTTAAATGACCATAAATGTTAAGGTTTCCTACTCTCACCTCTTTTTTTTTTGATATGTTTCGATTGCGGGTGGGTCTACAAAAAAACAAGGGAGTGTGGGCACCCAAAGAGTCAGAGTTTACAGTAAATGGTGTTTTTGACGTCTCAAATATTATTTAAACCCTGAATGTGCCAGATGGTTACTGTGCTTATTGCTCATCAGTGCTGCTGAAAATGTCCCCCTAGGAGACTGCCACTTGTTTCAAGGGATCATGAGCTGTGCTGCCCACACATACCTCCCAATTATGGATGTTTTTTTAATCTTTATCATGTTTTCACAACCTGACCACCTGGAGGTCGGTCAAGGGCATAAAAAAATGCAATGATCTCTATTGACAAGCCCCCAGCACACTGAAGTCACTGGGTGAGGCCCCAGCACCCAAGCCCACCCTCTGCACTGGGGAAGCTGCACTGGCTCATGCCCAGCTGAAGCTGCTCTGGCTGCTCTTACCTCTCCCACCTCTACCGCTCTGTAGCTGCCACTTTCTTACTGCTCCAGCCACTGGCTGCTAAAAAGAGACCGTGGCCACTATCCCAACTCTCATGATATTCAACAGCAGCTGCCATCCCTCTTCAGTGGGAGGGAGGAATGATGGTTCCTCCATGGTCACCAAGCCCAGCTCTCTGGGCCAAACCCTGAACAGTCTGGCTTGTGAGCAAAACGCCAGCTAGTTCCCCTGATGCTGTTCATGTAGCCCAACTCTCTACTACCTGCCCACCCAGCTTGCTCTTCTCAGAAGCTGGGGGCAGTACTTTTCTACCTTTCTTATTTAGGAGAGTTAATTTTGAAGTTCCCAGAGCCCAACCTTGAATCTCAAAATCCCTCTTTCCCAGGATACAGTGGGCCTTCATCTAGGAGAGGTCATGATACCACCTCTATTACCCTAGGCTCTGAGGTGACCCGAGCATAATTCTTGCTACACTTTCTTCTCTGTCAAGACATATATCCTATCCCTACTCCGCCACCCCCTCACATAGTCTATGCCTCCTCAGCTCAGTCATTACTTTCTCAGGAAAACCTTCTCTGACCCACAGAGCAGATCAGATCTCTCTGTGGTTTGCTCCCCTCTCCTCTGTAGCTCTTACTGCAGTTTGTAATTCTATATTTGATTTCTATCTACATCCCCCTCTAAAAGATAAGGTCATTGAAGGCAGCAATTCTTTTTTGCCCACCATCACATCCCCAGCACCCTGTACAACATCTAGTCCATGGTGAGGGCTCAATAAATATTTGTTGGATGAGTGAATAAACTATGATTCTCTTCATTATGTATCAATCTTTTGAGAGCCAGTCTTCAATAAACCTATTTCTCATGATGGCAAACAAAACCTTTGCGGAGCAGTCACTAACCAGTGCACACTTCATGTGTGAGTGCCACAATATTTCTACTTGTGGGTTTGATACTCAAACCCATATTTTATTAAAGTATTTCATTCAGAGTGGTAAAAAACACTGTTACTGGCTTGCAGGCAGTTAAACCTGGCTCTGGGGGAAGGGATCGTGTTGCGATGCTGCAGATAAGTGAGAATACCAGTGCCAGGCAGGGAGGAGGCTGAGAAGATGTGGCAGCTCCTGCCTGGGGACATTCTACCTCCTCCCTTCAGCTGTGCAGATTGCAAGGGGCTTGAAGAAGGGGTGGACAGTCCCAGAACCAAGTGACAGGTATTCCTACGATCCTCATAATAATGAGGTGGCTCTTTGGAGGGGTGTTAGAGTGGGATTGTTTGGCTTCAAACATTTCCGAGTCTGCTTTGTGTTTTGTAAAGTAATCACACCCTGTGATGTTGGAAGATGACAATATGTTTGACCAAAAAATGATAACAAAGCAGCTGTGATATAGAGGGATGAGGCTGGCTTTGGAGTCAGAACCATCATGCAGCTCACTGGTTCTCAGTAAAAGTCACACATCGAGAATGAACCCTCAGTGAATGGAAGTAGAAGCTCCTGGGAAGCAGTATGGGAAGGTGGAAAGAGCACTGGGCTTGTTGTCAAGGTAATACCTTCCTCAAAGCACTTGCCATGGATGAGAATTGTGCAGAGCATTTTTGCATGCATAAAAATGTGGATGAACTCTTTAGAACTGTGCTAATACAGGACTCACTAGCCACATGTAGCTACTGAACACTTGGACTGTGGCTAGTCTAAATTGAGATGTGCTGCAAGTATAAAATACACACTGGATTTTGAAGACTTAGTATGAAAAAAATGCAAAATATCTCATAATTTTTCTTATGGAATATATGTTAAAATGATATTATATTGGGTTAAATAAGATATATCACTAAAATTAGTTTCACCTGTTTCATTTTACTTTTTAAAATGTGGCTACTAGAAAATTAAAATTACATGTGTGACTCACATATTTCTATTGGACAGCACTGCTCTAGAGAACTATAAAAATGAGTGATTATTGTTATGGTAATTTCACACAGAACTATATTCCATTTCACTGCTGAGGTCAGCACCTAGACAGTCTGACATAGAATGAGTCCCCATTTTTCTATAAATGTTTTAATGAATTAAAAAAAAAACCTGTGGATTTTAATCTTTTGAATTCAATCTTTCTGATGTGTTTTATTGTTTTTCAAATAAACCAAGTCTTCCAAACAGAGGGAAGTCTCTGTGTCTGAGACATATATATTCAAAGTATATAAATGACAATTGAAAATATCCTGACCCAGATTCTTTATTTGGGTAACTGGAGAGTTAGCTGCATTTTGTGGAGTACAAGAATCATTTTTCCCTAACACATAATAGAAATGATCCTTTTTTTTCTTCTGTTACTTATCAAATGTTACATGTTCTAATTCATAATAATATCTGAATCATTACAAATATTGAAATCATTATTTCAAACCACTGTTTATGAAAGCATATTATTTTAATGCATGCCTAAATTTCATCTTGTTACTTTTGACCTATCCTTCCAGTCTAGATAATTTTGAATCCGGATTCTCCAATCGAGCATCATGCTTTCCCTTTCTGTTGTGTGTATATCTGCAAATTTTTTAGACCTTCTACTAATCATTCAGGTCACTGAATGATAAGAATGGGGCTCAAGACAGAACAGTCAACTAAATTATAACTTCCATAAAGACAGAGGGACAAAAATTAATAGAGGACTGATCTACATTCCATACTGGAGTTATATTACAGGAAACTGCAACTTACAATGAAAGGATTTTTGCTTTAGTTAGGGTAGCAATACCTGTTGTAACACATAAGCTCCAACACCACAGAGGTTTAACCCAAAAGAAGTTTATTTCTCCCTCAGATAACAGTCCAGTGCTAATGTTCTTGGTCAGTGGGTAGCTGTCCTCCCTCTGGTAACTCAGGCCCCAGGGGATATCTTCCCTCACATGGCTCTGTCATCTCCTAGGACTTTGTCATCCTCTTGAGCCAATCAGCAAAAACTTGGAGAAGGCACCCACATTTCTTAATCCTGGCCTGAAAGTAGTGTACAATGACTTCTCTTCATGTTCTATCAATCTGGATTTAGCACATGGTCAAACCTAGACATAAGTGGATCTAGAAATACAATTCCTGGATGGAAAGCTCCTTCCTAGAAATATGCTATACTATAAAAGAGGAGCAAGAAGTCTGATAGACAACAGTCCATCTCTACCTTATAAATGGTAATTATTTCCATAAGGATGAATGCAAAAATGTCTAGATATATCTTCAGACTTCTCCATCAAACATTACCCATTATCCATTATCACTCCCAACACATTAAATAACAGTTAAAATGCATTACACAAACTAATAGGAATAATAAGACTGTAATCATTTATGTTTTACAAGGACACTGCACTATTGCACCAAAAGCAATGATCATAAAAGTATACCCCCAAGATGGAATGAGTTAGGCATAGGGAGATAAAAGACAAAGTAGCAAGATTACTAACATCTATTTCTATTCACTCTATGAGAGGGGCAGATGCAGAGAGAGGGCAAGATGAATCAGTTTGATGGAGGTTGTAGTCTAGTCTCCTTATCACCCTTCAAGCTGATAAAAAAGAATTGAAGTATCAACTGGTTTCCTTTTTTTAATTTTAGTAACACAATTCGCATGGTTATTCATATTTGTTCTCTCCTGGCCAAAGATTCTGGATGACTTATCAGCTAAATACCTTAGAAAAATAGCTTAATACCTAAATTGTCACATAAATATGTGCAAAATTATGTAAAATGTTGAAGGGTAAACATGAACAACGACCCCTCAGTTTCTTTATATTTCCCAGTACCTAATAGTGCTTTGCCACAGCAGGCATCTCCTAAGTTTCTATTGGTTTTTGATGGATTAAGGAGGATCCAGAGTTTATGATTATGTCTTATCTGAGTATTCTGTTCTAAAGTATTTATTTAAATAGTTTTATATATATTATAGGCATTGATCCCTCTCGTGAATATTTCTTTCTTTAATGTGAAAAAGGTACATTCTATAAAAATGTACCCTAAACTGAGGTCTTCCCATAGCTTTAGTTATGAATCTGCTACTCAGTTCTGAATCTGGCTACTCAGTTCTGAATTTAGTTATGAATCTGCTACTCAGTTCTGAATCTTCCCATAGCTTTAGTTATGAATCTGCTACTCAGTTCTGAATCTACACAGATCTTTAGTTAAGAAACTAAATTTCTGTTCTTTATATGATTGGAACATAATAAATAAAAATGTTTAAAAATATCTGAATATAGACATTTTTCTGCTTAAGAGGGCAGTCTCTTTTGATTATATCATGCTTATTTATCTATGTACTAATGTGGGGCAGCGGAAGGGATCGATATTATGCAATAAATGCCCTGTTGTAAATAGACTTATAAAAATATAGCATGTTCTGCTAGGGTTTTTGGTTTTTTGTTTTCACTTCTGCAGCATCCACTGTTCCGTTCTCATCATAACTTTTTAAAATTAAATTTATTGGAATAACATTCCGATAACAGGTGAATTCAGCACATAGTGAATAACATATGAATCTCAGGTATACAACATTATATAGTACAATATCTATATTCAATTGTGTGCTTACCATCTGAGGTCTAGACTCCTTCCGTCACCACGTATTTGACCCTTTACCCTCTTCACCTTCCCACCACGCTCCCTCCCATCTGGTAACTACCATTCTGTTGTCTGTAACTATGACTTCATTTTTTTGTTTGTTGCTTTTTGTTTATATCCTACACATGAATGAAATCATACAGTTCTTGTCCTTTTCCATCTGACTTATTTCACTTAGCATGATACTCTTAAGATCCATCCATGTTGATGCAAATAGCAATATTTCATCTTTTTATGGCTGAGTAGTAGTCCACTGTATATAGGTATCATATCTTCTTTATCAAATCATCTGTTGAAGGACATTTAGGTTGTTTCCACGTCTTGGCTATTGTAAATAATGCTAAATTCTGCTGTTTTAAGATGCTCCTCCCTTAAATTGGGAAGATCTTTTTATCTGTGACTAAATCCCAATGGCCACTCATACACAAAATACATTGATATATTCAATCACATTAGAAAGAAAATGTTCTTGCATGGCAAAAATACTATAAGCAAAGACAAAAGACAATATAAAATCTTGGGAAATATTTGCAACATGCATAACTAAAAGTGAATCTCCCTGTTCTATAAAGACCTCTTAGAAATAAAACAAAAACAAACCCCACTAATAACCCAATAGGAAAATGAGCAAAGGATATAAAAGACCAAACATAGAAAAGAAATACAATGGGCTTAAATATGTGAAAGGATATTCAACCTCATTCATAAGTGTAAATTAAAACTGCACTGAAAACATTTTCACTACGTTTGGCAAATATCTGAACCTTTGATAACACACTCCGTAGGTGGGGTGGGAGGGGGGAATAGGAGGGTGTTCTGAAACAACCTCTGCAGACAGCACTTTGACAATATCTCTCAAAACCAAAACTGCACTTATCTTTCCATCCAGCAATTCCACTCCTAGAAATTTACCTTCAAGATATAACTTTCGTGCAAAATGACATGTATACTAGGTTATTCATTATATTATTGTTCGTAATAGCAAAAATACTGGAAACAACCTAAACGTCCATAGATAAGAGGACTGGATAATTAATCTGTGGCCCATTCATACAGTAGAACACTATCATATTATGAAAAAAAATTTAATAAGGAAGCTCTGTGAGCTGATATGGAAAAGATCTTTGAGATACAGTAAGGAGAAAAGCAAAATGCAGAACAGTGTGAACAGTGTGCTACATTTTGTATAAAAGAGATTATTCCTACATGCTTACTGGCACATAAACTCTGGGATCAGACTAATAACAGTGGATGGGAGCTGGTGGCTAAGAGATGCCAGAGGAGAGAGACTTTCGGGGGAAAGTTTTGAATATCTCCTGATGTTCGAACCTTATTAATGTATTGCCTATTCAATAAATTAAACTTTAAAAAGTAACGAGATCGCAATGAACTTTTAATTCAGCTTTGGTAAAAAGATGATGATCTTAGGAAAATGGGAATTTTCATGACTAGTGACGTATTGTACGGTATAGATCATCTTGTATTGCTCATCTTGCACCCAAGTCTTTTCTCCTCAGTGAAACCACCAGCCCTCACTTCTGTATCCTCTGCAGTGTCTAACCTGGGTAACCAGTCAGGGTCTGAGGACAACTTGTTGATTGATTAGTCCTCTCAGACTTTCACCTCTTTTTATCAACAGCACTTCTTAGGTGTTTTCCACTTCCTCCTTTTAAGGAAATCAAAATAGCAGAGGGAACGGACAAGTAAGGTAGAAAATTGCCAAGAAAATTGGGCCTCCTGAGAGGGTATCTTCAGGTTTAAAAAAAAAAGTTTCCATCTCATTGATGATAATGTGTTTGCTTTCTATTCAGTCAATTACCTATTGTGTGTTGGATGGTATTTTCTGGTTCAAATGGCTGTCTGTATCAAATGCCAACATTTAAAAATCTATTTCCTCCACTACTGTTTCAATGTCGACAACTCTACTCTTAGAATCTGAGAGTTGGTGTCTTTCGCCGAGATGTTTAATTTTACGAAACAAATGAGATCTCACTACTCCATGTGAGCTGCTTCCTGAAAAATCACTTAGTGGAGGAAAGACAAAAAACGCAAGACTCCAGAGCGTGCTGTGCTGACCGCTGGAGCTGGCGGCGGCAGGGACAGCCAAGTCTGACAGACTCCCGCCAAGGCCGGAGCTCCCTCCACCCCCCAATACTCGATCCTTTCCAAGTGGAAACACGCCCTCCACTAGCCTCTGGAGGTGGGAGTGGGTACCCTCTGCAGGATATAAAGAGAATCGTTCTAGGAAAAGCATTCTAGCCTTGTGTTTCCTGGGAAGTGGGTGTAAAAGGCAGCTTACCGCCCACCCTGCTGGCCTGCTGCTTCCTGGTGGGAGTGTATGGGGAAGCAGTGGTGGGCCAGGGGCCTGAGAAGCATGGAGAGGATGGGTGTCATCTGCTAACTCCCAGGCTGGAGCTCCAGGGCCCAGCCTGAGTGGCACATGGGCCCTCCCCCAGGACAGAGAGAGGGCTACTCCAGGTTGGCTCCCCTGGGTTTAGCACTCTCTTCCCATCCATCTCACAGACTTCTCTTTTTCCAGCCCCAGCTTTCCCTTTTTCTAATTCATTCCCAGCTAGAGAGACTCTAGAACATGTATGCTTGGACAAGTTATTTGAGGGCAATTAATTAACCTAGTTGGGCCTCAGTTTCCTCTTTTGTATAATAAAATCAAACTTTACAACCTTTAGAAAACTATTTGGTAGTTTCCTATAGTTAAATATACACTTACTCAATTTAACCCCTAGGTATTTACCCAAGAGAAACTAAAATCTATGTCCACTGAAACACTTGCCTACAAATATTCATAGCAGCTTAATTTATAATAGCCAAAGACTGGAAACAACTCGAATTTCCATCAACAAGTAAACTGAAAACACATTGTGATGTTTTCATATAATAGAATGCTACCCAGCAATAAAAGGAAAAACTACTGATACATGCTTCAGCATGAGTGAATCTCAAAAGCATTATACTAAATAAGGCAGACTCGGTGATTCCATTTATATGAAGTTCTAGAAAAAGCAAAGCTAACCTGTAGTATAAGAAATCAGGACAGTGGTTTCTTTGGATGGTATGAATTAAGAAGGGCAAAGGGAACTTTCTGGAGGGATGGAAATGTTCTATATCTTGACTGAGGTGAAGGTTATATGAGTATATACATTTGCTAAATGTACAGAATTATACTTTAAATAATGTTTTATGTAAATTAAACTTCAATTTAAAATTTTCTTTGAAAAATAATAGTATCTACCTTATAGGGTTATTATAATTATTATTTTTTATTTTTATTTTATTTTTATTTTTTGTTATAATTATTAAATAAATGAATATGTAAAGCATTTAGAGCAGTGCCTGGCACAGAGCTATTACCATATAAGTATTTATATAGCATTTATAGTATATTCATGTAGTATTTACATGGCATTTGTACATAGTATTTGTAATTGATCCAAAATCTGTGACATTGTGGGAAAGACTTACACTTTAAAGTACTATATGTCAGAATTCCCCATAAAGAAATTCACACTGGGGGAGGAGGAATCATACCACTGTCCTCACTGCATAGGAGGTTGTGAGGATTAAATGGGCCGTGTACCTCAACTACATTTGTATTCGATTAATAATATTTTAAATGTGGATAGTTAAGTCATCCTGACATAATAATTTCTATATCTGTGAAATGTTGCTTCAAGTCCAAATACCAAAGAAGCACAGAATGAAGCAAGGGACACCACACATTCTTGTTACCTGGACACCACATACGTATCAGTCCCATGATGACTGCTCATAGATGCACCAGAAGGCATCACCTCAGGTTTGACTAAACTGCCCCTCTGTGAGGTTGCTTGGGGCAGGAGAAAGAGTTTGACTGCCCAGGCTTGAATGTTGGTGCAACGCTTATTACATGTGATATTGAGAATGGCACTTAACCTCGCTAAGCCTCTGTTTCATCATGTGTAAAATGGGAATAATACATACCCTCTGTGGATTTGGGGGACAGTCGAAAGAGAAAGTACATGTTTCAGAAATAAAAACTATGCTGATCTCTGCAGAGAGTGAATGCTGGTAATGAGAGGGTCTCTGCTAAGCAGGCTGTCTGGTGTGGGACAAAGTGTGTGTTCCCATGAGCAGCTTGGGAAAGGAAGGACCCCTCTGCTCTTCTCTACATAAGGAATGGGGAATCCCAGAGGAAGAGTTGGCTGGGAGTGCCTGGGGCTGGGCAAGATTCAGAGGCCTCTCAGAGAAAGAGTGGATGAGGAACAGCCAAAAAGGTGAATAAGGGATGAGACGTCTAATGGAATGAAATGCTGCACTCTGTGCTATATGTCTAAAATCCCCTCTCTCTTTAGTCTCCTCTACAAGCCTTCACAAAAAGTCTACAAGATTTACTAAAGTTCTTGTGTAAATGGATTTTTTGAAGAGGAGTGAGAGGAATTGCTAAGTCCTGCTTCAAGGATGGCATAGGGAGAAAAGATAGGCTGCAAACACCCAAATCTGGATCACCCATGTGCCTTGCACAGTCCTGGGTTCAGGGTACCTGCTTAATAAGTGACAGGCAGTTTATGTCGTGTTACCCGTGTGTACACGCTTGGCAGAAGAACCTGCCTCCTTCCACACTGTAGACTCAAGTCAATTCCCCAGTACAAGTGTTTCTATAACAACGAAGGCGTATTTGCGCTTTCAGATGGGTGCTCGTGCGGTGAGGATGTGGCTAGAGTGGGCTCCAGTTCTGCCTCGCTGTGGACCAGCAAAACCTCCCTCTCTGGGGAGCAATTTTTTTCCTCCTATTCTCCACTTAGCTTCATGCTGGTGGTAGACTCTGGGCTGTGAATGGTGAGCCCACTCAGATGTCGCACCCCACGTCCTGGAGTGAATCTCTTGTGTGCGTTCTCGCCCAGGCGGCGCAGGTCCAGGGTCCGCCTCCTAGAATATGGCCACAGTGGCCCATAACCCATGCCCGTGACAGGACCCTATGCTTCCCGCGAGCACCGAGGCGGGCGGGCGGCTTTCCTCACTGCAGCCATCGGCTCGCAACTCTGGCCTCACGCCAGCCAGCCGCCTCACTCCCTGCTGTGCGAGCCGAAGGGTGAGCAAGGACGTGTTTCCCACCGGGCTCTCTCTTCTCAGGGGCCCGGCCTGGGTCAAGGTCTGGGCTCTGTCCGCTCGCAGCGCCGCCCCCTGGCGCTGAGCCGGCGGGAACGTGCCGGTGCTGTGGCACCGATCTTGCGCAGCCGGTTCCGCCGAAGCCGACGGGGCGGAGACTGGGCGCCGGCCTGGACCCCAAGGCAGGGAGGGGCGGAGGCTGCTGGCTGGGTGGCCACCCGAGGCCACGCTGCGCCAACCGACCGCGCGGTCCGCGGGCGCCCCTGGGGCCTGCGCTTTGCCTGATCGGAACAGAATGTTTTAGACCAGAGTTTTAAGACAATGCTCCCGAAGTAGCTTGAATTGAGACAGGAGTGTGTAAAACAGGGAGAGTCACAGCCTCAGTGCGCTTAGGTGGTAATGCAGTTGTGGATGAGCCAAGCTCTCCTGCAGGCAAGTCCAGGGAAGTCCTCCAACTCACTAAGGAGGTCAGCAGTTCTTGACCGTTCACTCTGACAAGTACCCCACCCTCCTCTGCCCTGCCACTCTGTTCCTCAAACCTCTACTTTGGGGCTACGCATGAACTCTCTTGGCTCTGACACCCTTACCTGCAGAGCATCCATCTTTCTCCTCCTCCCTGTCACCCTATCTTCCCCAGTGACCCAATCTCCCCTAGACCCTTTCTCAGTCCTACCTCTGATATTTAAGTAACCATCATCACAACTTAACAGCAATAACTCTAGTACTCAACTCCCATCCCCATGCTCATTCCCATGTCGCAGTCTTCACAAGTCTGTGGCTATTTCTGGCTCCCTATTCCCCCACCTCACTAATCTCTGTCCTTAACATATGCCCCAAACACTATCCTCCCCCAGCTGTCATCATGGTCTCAGACATAGGCCTCATCCCCCCTCCCCTGCCCCACCTCCTTCAAATTTGGAGTCACTATCCCAGTACAACACAGAACCTTCTCCTGACCCTGTCTGATGGAGTTTAGTGGCCTTCTAGTATCCCCATGTGAGACTCCAGTCCCCGCCCCCAGCCTGTATCCTCACTCGTGCTCACAGGGTTATCAGTGTAGTCCAGAGGCCTGGTAGGATCCTCTCTCCTTGTCCAGCAGGCCTGCTGGAGTCCACAAAACAGATTCAGGTACCTGCTTTCTGCCCATAGGACTAGATTCCTGTTTCTTAATCTCACCTGCCACTGAGGGTCCTGAATCCTCCAAGGACTTTCTGGGATGATGGAGGAGGAGGGGAGCTTGCCTCACCCTTCTTTCTGGCACACCCAGAAATGCTGTTCAGTCAGCTAAACATTCCCACCAAGAATTGGTAAAGGAAGCAAGGGTTGATTTGAATCTGTCTCTGCTGCCTCTGCTCCAACGTTGATGATGGCAACATAGCCACTTTACCTCTGTAGCTCCCCACCACACTAAGCTAGACAGCCAGGCACATGCCAAGGGAGGCTGGAGTCCCTTTCTAGGGGCACTCAGGATGTGTGCTATGAATGGGCACCCAAGAAGATATATATGGGCAGATCCCTCATACCCCATGAGGACTCCACAGAGCCATTCTTGGTCGATTACTGAGGACAGTGTGTCCTGTGTCTGGATGAAATCAGGAGTCTATCTCTGAAAAGATAGTGCTTCTCATGTTTTTGGATTTTTTTGCACGAGGAAAAACATTGAAGGAGAGGCCATATGAGGATGGCCAAATTTTTACTTTGCCAAGAAGTTCATTGGTAATAACTGCCTCTACTATCACCATTATTTCATTTGTAAACAAACTTCTTAATTCTAAAGCTATAGAAATGACTAATAGATTTTGCTTTTTTTTTTACTTTTTGTTTTGAAATGATGTTAAACTTACAGAAAAGTTGCAAGAATAGTACAATAAACTCCTATATACTCTTCACTCAGATTTGCCAATTACTAACATTTTATCATATTTGGCTTATCATTCTCCTGCTCTCTCTCTCTCCATACACACATATGCATACACACAGAGGAAGAGGGTGGAAAGGAGAGGAAATGCTCTCTCTATATACATAAATTTCTTATCTGAACCATTTGAGAGTAAACTATAGATATGGTGCCTCTTAACCCTGAAATACTACATTACTATTATCAAAATCAGGAAATTTAACATCTTTGACATAATACTATTATCTAATCTGCATACTTTATTCAAATTTTGTCAATTGTCCCAATAAAACCTCCTCCTTCCCCCTGCTGCTGTTGCTCCCTCCTCCTCCCTCTCTGCCTCCTCCTCCTTCTCGCCTCCCTCTCTTCTTTCTTCTCCTCCTATCCACTTCTACTCCCCTCCTCCACCTCCTCTTCTCCTCCCTCTTCTCCTTCTTTCTTTTTCTTCTCCTTCTCTCCCTTCTACTTTTCCTCCTCCCTCTCCTCCTCCTCCCTATTCTTCTAACAGCTATTGTTATCTCTAGTTCAGGATCTAGTTCAGGATCACATATTATTTAGTTGTTATGTCTCTTTAGTTACCTTCAGTCTGGAACAGTTCTTCCACCTTTCTTTGTCTTACATGACATTGACCTTTTTTTTTTTTTTTTTTTTTTTTTTTTTTTAGTACAGGCCAGTTATTACATAGAATGTCCCTCAGTTGGAGTTTGTCTGATATGTCCTCCTGATTATATTCAGGTAATGCATTTTTGCCAAGAATGCCACAGAAGTGATGTGTCCTTTCTCAGTATATCACATCAAGAGGCACATGACATTTGTTTGTCCTATTTTGAGAGATGTTAACTTTGGTCACTTGGTTGGAATGGTGGCGACTAAGTTTCTCCACCGTTAAATTATTGTTTTTCCCCTTTGAAATTGGTAAGTAATTTCTCAGGTGAATTAACAAGTCTTTTAAGTGAAATAAAATTGGCTTTTTGAAAACTCACTTCATAGTCCTTATTTTCCTCATTTTGCTCTTGCCTGGTGAAAATATCTTCAAGATCATCAGTGATCCATAGACTGGCTCTTAAAAAATCACCACACGAAGATGCAAGCAAATCATTTATCTAACAAATATTTGAGTACTATATATGTCAAGCACTGTTATAGACCCTGCCTCTCTATCTAACCCCTTCTTTAGTCAACCTTGACAAACTGGCCCTACGCTTGGATTCCCAGGGTCATTTCTTGAGCTCCTTAAGAGCAGAGCTGATACAATACACATTAGGTAGTGGTTCTAGAACCTAACAGACATGGAGTGTTACAAGGAGTTTGTCCTTAACCACATGCATTCAGCCAGGATTTCCTGTGATGAAATAAATAACATCTTTTACATATGTGATTAAATATTAATTAGCTCTCCCTAAGTTATATTGCAGTAACAAACAACTCTAAAATCTCAGTGGCTTGCAATAACAAAAGTTTATTTCTCATGCACGTTTTATGTTGGCTGTGGTCTTTGATAGTTCTGCTCTGTGTTATCTTCTCCATTCTGGGATCTGGGCAGAAAACACAGCCTCTATCTGGAACATGCCATTCTCATAACAGAGGGAGAAGAGAAGGAGTTCTTAAGGCTTCCACAGAGAAGAACATAGCCATCTCCACTCAGATTTCATTCGCCAAAGTAAATTTAATGGCCACACCTGCCATTAATGGGGCAGGGAAGTATGTTTCATCTACAGAAAGGAGTGCTGCAAGTCACATAGCAAAGAGAAAGGATGTATAATCACCTCAGAAGAAAGGCTAGACTACAATCAGGACCAATAAACAGTATAATCAAATATGATACACCTCCTTTATAGAGGGCCTAACTTCTACTTTGCAGAAAACACAGGGGGCAGAACAAGTTCAACAACACCATGAGGAAACAATCACTAAATCCAGAATATGGAACATTGTGTAAGAAAGCTGGCCTGCAGTCTTCAAAAGAACAATGTCATAGAAAAAGAAAAAGTAAAAGAAAAAGTACTGGATAGCCAGTACTATCCTATTTTGATTAAAGTGGCTAATCTAGATTAAATGATATAACAATTCATGAGCTTTGGTTGAATCTGATTTTTTAAAAAGCTATAATTGGGAACAATGGGGAAATTTTCATAGAGACTAATATCAAATGATATTATGGACTTATTAATTTTCTTAAGTGTAATAATGGTTTTGAAGTTATGTAAGGGAATGACATTATTTTAGGAGATGCATGCTAATGTATTTAGGGACGAAGTGGAATGATATTTGCAATTTATTTTCAAAAAGTTCAGCAAAAAGGTGTGTGTGTGTGTATAAAACTAGAGAGAGAGAAAAAGCAAAGAAAGCAAAGTAATAAAATGTTAAAAATAGTTGAGCTTAATGGAGAATACAAGGGTGTTCATAGTACTATTCTTTCAACTTTTTTGTAGTTTTGAATTTTTTTAATAAAAAATTTGGAGGAAAAATATATAGGTATAGTTGTGATTAATAAAAATAACCCCCACCTTTAAAATGTCACTGAATGTGTAGTATTTATACAGAGGCGATTCATCCCTCTATTGAAGGACATCTAGGTTGCATGCATATCATGGCTATTACTAGTAATGCTTCAATGAACATAGGAGTGCAATTTCGTCAACAGTGTATGAGGGTTCCCTTTTCTCTACACTCTCTCAGCACTTGTTATTTTTTGATTTATTGATGATAGCCATTCTGACAGGTGTAAGGTGATATTTCAGTGTGGTTTTATTTGCATTTCCCTGATAATTAGTGATGAGCATCTTTTCATATGTTTATTGGTCATCTTAATGTCTTCTCTTAGTTCAGAAATGTTTAATCAGGTCCTCTCTCCACTTTTAAATCAGATTTTTTTGTGTTATGAGTTCCTTATATATTTTGAATATTAACCTGTTATCAGATGTATCATTGGCAAATATCTTCTCCGTTCAGTAGGCTCTCTTTTTGTTTTGCTATGCAAAACCTTTTTAGTTTTATGTAGTCCCATTCGTTTATTTTTTCTTTTGTTTCTCTTGCTCTAGGAAATATATCCAAAAAGGTATTGCTGGCAACGATGTCGAAGAGTTTACTGCCTGTGTTCTCTTCTAGGAGTTTTATGGTTTGAGGTCTAACATTTAAATCATTAATACATTTTGGGTTTAATTGTGTATATAGTATAAGAAAGTGGTCCAATTTCATTTTTCTGCATGTATCTGTCCAGTTTTACCAATACCACTTATTGAAGAGACTGTTTTTACCCCATTGTATATCCTTCCCTCCTTTGTTAATTGACTATATAAGCGAAGATTTATTTCTGGGCTCTCTATTCTGTTTCATTGATCTATATATCTGTTTTTATGCCAGTACTATTCTATTTTAATTAAATAGCTTTATTGTATCATTTGATATCAGGATGTGTAATAACTCTCACTTTGTTCTTCCTGAAGATTTCTTTGGCGATTTTGAGTCTTTTGTGGTTTCATATAAATTTTAGAATTAGTTGTTCTAATTCTGAGAACGCCATTGGTATTTTAATAGGGATTGCATTGAATCTGTGTGTCAGTTTAGGTAATAAGGACATTTGAACAATATTAATCCTTCTAATACATGAGCAAGATTTATCCTTCCATTTATTTGTATCTTGTTTAATTTCTTCCTTCAATGTCTTATAGTTTTCAAAGTTCAGGTTTTTCACCTCTTCGGTTAAATTCATCCCTAGGTACTTTGTACTTTTCGATACAATTGTAAATGGGGTTGTTTTCTTAATTTCTTCTTTTGATTGTTCATTATTGGTGTATAGAAATGCAACATATTTCTGTATATTAATTTTGTATCCTGCAACTCTATCAAAGTTATTTATTAAGAAGTACAAATTAGTAATTGCAAATTATAACACGTTTTTTGTTTTTTTGGTTTTTTTGGCGGAGTCAACAGTGTATTTCTATATATAGTACCATGCCTTCTGCAGATAATGAGAGTTTTATTTCTTCCTTTCCAATTTGGATGCCTTTTATTTCTTTCTCTTGTCTGATTGTTGTGGCTAGGACTTCCAATACTATGTTGAATAGAAGTGGTGATACTGGGCATCCTTGTCTTAATCCTGATCTTAGAAGAAAGCCTTTCAGCTTTTCACCATTGAGTATGATATTAGCTATGGGTTTGTCATTTATGGCCTTTATTGAGTTGAGATATGTTTCTACTATACCCACTTTGTTGAGGATTTTCATTATAAAAGGATGTTGAATTTTGTCAAATGCTTTTTGTGCATTATTGAGATGATCATATGGTTTTTATTCTTTACTTTGTTAATGTGATATATCATGTTAATTGATTTATGGATATTGAACTATCTTTGCATCCCTGGGATAAATCCCACTTGGTCCTGGTATATAATTTTTTTAATGTATGGTATTTTAAAAAATCATTGTAAGTTTTCTCTACCAGTTTTGCCTCACTATCATATGGTCCTCAAATTTTTTATGGTTAAAAAGGCTCCTAGAACAAACTGGTGATTGTCAGAAGAGAGGATATTGGGGAGCAGAATGAAAAGGTGAAGGGATGAAGAAGTACAAATTAGTAATCGCAAAACAGTCACGGGGATGTGGAGTATCACGTAGGAAATATATTCAATAGTATCATAATGGCTGTGTGTAGTGCCAGATGGGTGCTAGGATAATCAGGGGGATCACTTCATAATTTTATAAATGCCTAACCATTGTGCTGTGTACTTGAAACTAATAATTTTAAAAAAGGTACCTAATTCAGTCATTCTGAAAAGTATCTTGGTAATATATGAAACACCTTACAAACTTTATATCCACTTTGACTTGGGAATTTAACAAAGAAAATAACTATAAATTCTGTAAAGATTTAGCTACAAAAATGTTCATCCCAGTATTATTTATGTCAATGAAATGTTGAGTAGAATATAAATGTTCAACAATAAAGAGTTAGTTAAATATACTATGATCAGTCACCCAAAGAAAGAAGGAATATCATGCGGTCATCAAAAATATTTTGGAATCAGCCATGGGTTGATAATCAGTGACGCTGTGTGATTTGTATATAGGAACCCATTATACTAGGCTTTCTACTTTTGTACATTTAAAATTTCTCCTTCTTTTTTTTAAAAGGTGTTGCAGAAAAATGTTTAACAAATGGAAATATATTTGTACAATATATTTAGTTTATGAAAAAAACAGTATGTGCTATATGATCCTATTTTTGTTTTTAAAAATATTTAGAAAAAAAGACTGGAAAAATACACCCAAGTGCCTAACTTTGGTTATCTCTGTGGGTTAGATTTACAGGTAATTTTTATTATTTTCTTTTTCTTTACTTCTACTTTCTAAAATTTGTAAAGCAAGCATAAATTACTTTTATATTAAGAAAGAACAATAAAAATTATGTTTGAAGGAATGTTACTGAATTATCCAATATTTTCTTCTGAGACTGTGAGGGAGCCCCACCGAGGTTCCCTGGGACCTTATCCAGAGGCGAGATCATCCCAAACCACAAGGTGGCAGTGCTGCTTGTTGAGGCCACCTTCCTTGAGCTGAGCACCCTCTGTGGCACTACTTAGAGTGTCCTCCACCCCCTACTCTCCTCTTAACTTGAAAACACAAGGGCATCCCTTGAAAGAAGAAAGACAACTTGGTGTACACTGCTGGCTCCTCCCCTCTCTGCTCCTGGTTAGGGGTGCAAATAGTGCAAGGGAGTAGAGATGGCGAATCAGGAAATGTTCCTTTCCTTGGGAAAACTGGGAAGGCCTCCCCCACCAACACTTGTCTAGTCTTTAGACAACTGCCAATTTGTCTAGCAGCTGCCAGTTGGAGTGTGTGTGTGTGTGTGTGTGTGTGTGTGTGTGTGTGTGTGTGTGTGTGAGAAAATGTGCCTTTAAGAATGTATTCTACATGTTTTACTAATTGTGTCATTTTTCTTGTTTTTATATGCATGTTTGTTTTAATGTTTAGAACCCGTTCTTTTATTTCAGGACAACAATGTGGATAGAATATTGAAGAAAATACATTTACTTTATACTCAGTTCTATGCATATTTTCTTCTGCTTTTCAGTCCACACATTGTTCGTCATATTGGAGATCATTCCTGCTTTTGAAGCAGAATCAATGCACTAGGTTGATATAATTTCAGCAAATAACAAACAATATGAAGTGTATTGAATAATGGTATCATTTTGTATTATGCTCTATGGAATTATAATAAAAGTACTTTATCTACAAAATAATAATATAACTATATTTATAAAATCATTTCTTAATCAAGAAAATGTTTAATAATTTATTAAAGTGGACATTTGCATAATTTTTAAAATAATTCACCTAACTGTCTAAAGTATAAAATTTAATGTTTTTTTAATATATCCACAGAAATTTGCAACCATCTCCACAGTTAATTTTAGAAAATATTCATCACCCCCAAAAAGGAACTCTGTATGCATTAGCAGTCATTCTCTATTTCTCCCCAAACTCCTTCCTCAGACCTAAGCAAACACTAATCTGAGTCTCTATACATTTGCTCCTTCTGGACATTTCATATAAATGGAATTATACAATATATGGTCTTTTGTGACTGGCTTCTTTCATTTGGCATAATATTTTCAAATTCATCCATGTTATCACAATTTCTTTTTATTGCTAAATAATTTTCCATTGTATGGAATTTTTTTACTTATCCATTCAAATTGATGGATATCTGGTTTGTTTTCATTTTTTGGTTATTATGAATAATGCTGCTATAATGTTTATAGCAGCATTATTCATATAAGTTTTTATGTGGATATATGTTTTCATTTTTCTTAGCTATAGACCTAAGTAACTCTGTTTAACCTCTTGAGGAACTACTAGGCTATTTTTAAGTAGCAGTGTATGTGGGTTCCAATTTCTCCACATTTTAGACCACACTTGTTATTATCTGTCTTTTTGATCATAGTCAATCTAATAGATGTGAATTAGTATTTCATTGTGGTTTTGATTTGCATTTCCCTGATGGGTGGTGGCCATTTGCAAAGCTTTTTTGGAGAAATGTCTATTCAGATCCTTTGCTCATTGTTCTAGTTGGATTTTTTTTTATCATTTTATTATTGTGTTGTAAGAGCCCCTTATATATGCTAGATACAAGCCCCTTAGCAGACATCTGATATGTAAATGTATTATCCTATTCTGTGGGTTATCTTTTTACTTTTCTGTGGTGTTTTTTGAAACTCAAAAGTTTTTATTTTTTTTTAGGCAAGGCAACCCTTGGTTGAGCTCACAGATTGCAAAGAATTTGTCAGCTTACAATCCCTTATTATTTTTATTTTTTACGCCTACAGCACCTGGTCTTCCTAGGTGGTCTCCCATCCAAGTACTAACCAGGCCCAACCCTGCTTAGCTTCCAAGATCAGACGAGATTGGGCTTGTTCAGGGTGGCATGGCTATAGAAAAGTTTTTAATTTTAATAAAGTTTAATTTATCTGTTTTTTTTTTGTCACTTGTATTTTGCCCACCTCAAGGTCACAAAGACTTATGCCTATATTTTCTTCTTATATTTCTTCTAAGAGATATATGGTATATATGGCATGAAGTAGGAGTCCAACTTCACTCCTTTGCAATTGGATATCCACTTGTGCCAGCACCATTTGTGGAAAAGACTACTCTTTCTTCCATTGAATTGTCTTGGCACCCTTGTTGAAAATTGGTTGATTGTAACTCTAAAGGTTTATATCTGGACGCTTACTTCTATTCTATTGCTCTATGACTCTATGACTATCTTTAATCTGGTATCGAACTGTCTTGATTACTATGAATTCGTAGTAAGTTTTGAAATTGGGAAATGTGGGTTCTTTTTCAAATTGTTTCGGCAACTCTGGGTCCCTGGAATTTCCATATGAATCTTAAATTCTTCTTCTCAATTTCTACAAAAAATTTGGCTGGGATTTTAATATGGATTACATTGAATCTGTAGATCAATTTGAGGAGCATTGGCATCTTAACCATATCAAGTCTTCTGATCCATGAAGACTAACAATATCAAATACTGGCAAGGCATGGAGAAATTGGAACTCTCATTCGCCGCTGGTGGGCGTGTGAAATGGTATAACCACTTTGGAAAACTGATTGGCAGGTTTTTTTTTTTTAATACAGTTAATATACATAACATAACAATAATTTATCCAAGAGAAATGAAATATATATCCACAGAAAGATTTATACATGAATGTTCACAGTAGTTTTATTCACAATAACTGACAATCGGAAATAATCTAAATATCCATTGATAAGAGAATGGCTAAATAAATTATGGTATATCTAATACAATTGAAGTTAATAATTTAAAATAACAAATTACTGATACATTACATGCATGAATTTTGAAAATATTATGCCGAGTGAAAAAAGCCAGACACAGAAGAATACATACTGGATGATTTTATTTACATAAAATTCTAGAACAGACAAAACTGAGTTACAGCAGATCAGTAGTTTCTGGGCAACAAAGAGTGTGGGAGGGTTGACTGTAAGGAAGTATGAGGCAACTTTCTGAGGTGATGGAAATGCTCTGTCCTCGTTAGAGTGATAGCGATATGGGTGTATACCTTTGGAAAGTTGCTTTTATTGTACTTGATGTGCACTAAAATTAATATACTTAAAATGGGTACATGTTATTATATGTAAATCATACCTCAACAAAGGTGATTAAAAAATATGTCCATTCTCCAGAGTTGGCTATTACAAGTGCTTCAGCTGCCTCTATATCTTATCTGTATCACTTGCTTCATTAGTTATCATAATAGACATTAAAAATGGGTTTTTCTTGGTGAAAATAAAGTCTTATTAATCAATAAATAAATATCTCTCTCAGTATTGTTATGAGGATCAAATGTGATAACATTTATGCAAGTACAGCTTTGATGGGTTTTACAAATTAGTCATGACTTATAAGGCAGAGATCGCCCAGGCTTCCAGCTTTTCCAGACTCCCCACAATCCTGACCTAACTGCCTGAGAGGTCCTTCTGGTTGCCCCCTGCTTGGATCTTGGCTTGTTTATCTCAACTCCAGCCCTCACCTTCTGAAGGACTCAGGTCTACTGGCGCATGGTGGGAGAACCACTGGGATCTGCCTTGCCTCTGAGAGCCTGGAGGGGATCAGGTTTGACCTTTGCCTCTTTGCCCTTACTCTGGCCCCAGGATGCTTTCTGCTCTTACTGGCCTGGGAGTGTTTGTAAGCTGTCCTGACTGCACCGAAGTCACTCAGACTCTGTTATAGACTGAATGTTTGTGTACACCCAAAATTCATGTGTCGAAGCCTTAACCCTCCATGGTCATGGTAGGATTTGTGTCTTTATAAGAAGAGGAAGAAATCAGACTTCTTTCTTTCTCTCCACCGTGTAAGGATACAAGAAGATGACTGTCTGCAAACCAAGAAGAAGACCCTCACCAAGAACTCAACCATGCTGGCACCCTGAATTTAGACCTACCAGCCTCCAGAACTGTGAGAAATGTCTGTTAGTTAAGCCACACAGTCAACTATCATTTGTTGTAGCAGTCTGAGCAGACTAAGGCAGACCTCATCCTGGCAAATCGGAAGTAAATTGTTGCCCCTTCCTCTCAAGTCTCTCAAAATACCTTATGCCTCCTAAATTTTCAAAAATTCCTTCTGAATATTCCAAAGCCATATCATTTGTGTCCATATCCAAAATCAAGGAAGCTTGCCTGTCCTCTTCAGGACCCTGTTGCTTTTAAGTGACCTCTCGCCCAAATCCAAGGGATCCTCCGACCTTGCCCTGGTGCTACCAGGGCCTCACATTGTCTCTAGAGCTGAACCTGAATAACACCCTTTTTTCTCCTTTAAGCTTTGAGCACAGAAACCTAGGACTTTCAGGATTCAGCCACTGAGGCATGACCCCATGCTTAGGCCATATTGGCTGGCTCCGGCCTGGGTTCTCCAGGCGTTAGAAGACATCCTCCCACAGTGTCTGGCTTGCACAAGGCCCGAGCCACTGGGGAATTACACTCTGGTGTCTCTCCTCAGGTATAAATAAAACAGTGTCCTGAATAATTGTACATCTTGTCCTTGGCTTTTTTCTCTCTGACTCTGCAAGCTACCTTGATTAGCGGTTGGAAGTGGTTGGGATTTACTGTTCTTTCTCACTGAAAGAGCAGGACTAAAGGCCCCTCCTACATCACCTCCTGTGAGTTGCTATGTGTAAGCGTGGGCTGCTCCCTGCAGCCTCACCTCACAAGATGTGGGATCTGTAGACCAGAGCCAGGGAAAACTAAAACTGCTCATACCCCAGAGGTAAACACAGTTAAAAGTGGTCACTGTCCCTCCCGAGCTTTTTTTAGGCACATGAAAATATGTGAGCTTGTTTTTATGTGTGTGTTGGGGTAGTAATTAAAAAAAAAGTCTGAGATCATATTCTTTAAACTCAATAAGTATTTGTTCACTACCTACTATATGCTAGGCATATAATTCATTGAACTATAATTCTGCAACTTGCTGTTTTTGCTTAAAAGCATAAAATCTTTCCATGTCATTACATAATAATCTGTCATTTTTTATCATTGTAAAACAATGTATTTATCACTTTAATGTATTTTATGCTCTGATAAATGTGGAATTTATTGAAGACCCTTAGCTACTTCTACAACCATCATTCAGTGGGATGCAATGAACAGATATCCTAAGATTAGGGAATCAGGCAATAGCATTGGTTACAGACGTAAGTCATAGGATCTTTCACTCTAATGGGTTAAAACATATTTTTCAGTTTTGCTTTCTACTGTGGATCTGTAAAGAGAATTGGTCGGTTGGGTACAACTACTTATGATCTATGTGTTTGTGATAGCTGATACTGAAAGGAGTTTGTTGGGGTTGGAGGACAGCACGTGGAGGGGGAGGTAGGGCTGGGACATTGGAGGCCATGTAAATAGTCATGGAAGTAATTGTGGCGTTTTAAGCAGGAGAAAGATTGGAATTTTTTTTGTTTCATTTTATTTTATTTTCCAGTTTTGAGATATAATCGACATATAACATTATATTCATTTTTAGATGTATAACAATGATTTGATATGTGTATATATTGCAGAATGATCATCATAATAAGTTTAGTTAATATTCATCACCTCACATAGTTATAATTTTTTTTCTTGTGCTGAGAACTTCTAAAGTCTATTCTCTTAGCAATTTTCAAATATACAATATAATGCTGTTAACTATAATCAACATGCTGTACATTATGTCCCTAGAACTTATTCATCTTATAAGTGGAAGTTTATACCTTTCAGGCAACTTTACCCATTTTCCCCATCCCCAAACACACACCTCTGCAATCACCAATCTGTTCTCTATTTCTAATGAGGTTTTTTTTTTTTTTTAGATTCTACATGTGAGATCATACAGTATTTGTCTTTCTTTGACTTATTTCATTTAGCATAATGCCCTTAAGGTCCACCCATGTTGTTGCAAATGGCAGGATTTTCTTCCTTTTATGGCTGAATAATATTCCATTGTATACATATATCACATTTTCTTTAAGATTTACCTGTTAATGGACACATGTTTTCATGTCTTGGTAGTTATAAATAATGGTGCAATGAACAAGGGGATATAGGTATCTCTTTCATTTCCTTTGAATATATACCCGGAAGTGTTTATTGAGTATTGTTTTCCATAGTGGCTGCACCAATTTACATTTCCACCAGCAGTGCACAGCGTTCCCTTTCTCTCCACACCCTCACCAAAACTTATTATTTCCTGTTTCGTTTTGTTTTTTTAAATGACAACTGTTCTGACCCTTGTTGCTGATATCTCATTGTGGTTTTCATTTGCATTTCCCTGATGTAAGTGATGTTGAGCATTTTTCCATGTGCCTGTTAGACATTTGTATGTCTTCTTTGGGAAAATACCTACTCAGTTCCTCTGCCCATTTTTTAATTGAATTGTTTGGGGTTTTGTTTTGTTTTATCTTTTGCTATTGAGTTATATGAGTTCCTTATACATTTTGGATATTAACTCTTTATCAGAATGTGATTTACAAATATTTTCTCCCATTTCATAGGTTGAATTTTTATTTTTTCATGGTATCCTTTACTATGCAGAAGCTTTTTAGTTTGACATAGTCCCGCTTGTTTATTTTTGCTTTTCTTGCTTTTGTTTTTGGTGTCAAATCAAAAAAATCATTGCCAAGACCAATGTCAAGGTGTTTACCGCCTATATTTTCTTCTAGGAGTTTTATGGTTTCAGCTCTTATATTCAAGTCTTTAATTTTGAGTTCATTTTTATATATGGTGTACGATTGTGGTCCAGTTTCATTTTTTTGCATGTGGTCATTCAATTCTCTCAGTGCCACGTAGTAAAGAGACTGTCTTTTCCCCATTGTCTGTTCTTGACTTCTTTGTTGTAAATTAACTGACCATATATATGCATGACTTTATTTCTGGTCTCTCTATTCTATTTCATTGACCTATATGTCTGTTTTTATACCAATACCATACTGTTTCAACTCCTACAGCTTTGTAATACAATTTGAAACCAGGAAGTGTATGCCTCTAGCATTATACTTTTTTCTCAAGATTACTTTGGGTATTTGGGGTCTTTCGTAGTTCTATGCAAATTTTAAGATTATTTGTTCTATTTCTGTGAAAAATACCATTGAGATTTTGGTAAAAATTACATTGAATCTGTAGATGGCTTTGAAATCTGTCTTTATTTTTGATAGTGGCATGTACCCCAAAGCATGGCAGCAACACAACTCCATAGGTCCTTTGGTTCCTTAATTTTAGACTTTCGGATTGCCTCCATATATTTTCCTATTACAAATAACACTGTAATGAATACCTTTGTCATTCACCCTTGTGCACATTTGTGGATATTTCTGATAGACTCCTTTGAGGAAAATTGCTTAATTAAAAGAAATGTGCTGAATATTCCTAATTGTTGTACCCAGGTATCTGGATTATGCCCAGTTATTCTCTTAATTCTAGTGTATGAGAGGACTCTGCTCCCTGTAGTCTGTAAGTAATTTTGTCAATCTGGTAGGTGAAAATGGGCAATAACCTTTTCAATAAAAATCAACCTCAGCTGTTGATATTGAGTGAGCAGCTCATGACCTTCAGCACAGGGCACTTGTAGACTATAAATTAAGAGAGGTCAAACTCTGGCCGCACCCATGGGTAAGCTTCAGAACTGACTAATGCTTACCCCGGTTAGTCATGTGCTTTTTCAAACACAAAGTCTCCTTTCTTCCCCACTGCCACCCTCTGAGGTAAATGTCATTATGTTTTTTATAGATGAGGAAACAGGTCCAGAGAAGCTGACTCCTCCAAATCACAGAGTTAACAAGTAACAGAGCCAGGAAGGAAGGGATGTCCCAGGGTGAAGGGAAGAGTAGCAAGGGTAAGGCCATTGTTAACCCTGGGGCTTGGGTGGGACCAGGCCTGGGACTCAAGGCCAGAGCCAGACCCTTGGTGGTGGAGGTGGGGGCTGGGAATAATGCTAAATTTCTTCCCATGGGCTGCGGTGTATGGGATCTGTTCTGCTTGCACTTGTACTGGCTGGGCATGAGGTGACAGTTGAAAATATGGAGAAAGGAATGCCCTGGATCTAGAAAGGACTGAGGGAAAAGTGGGATGGATTATTTTCCCGGCGATAGCTGAGATGTATATGAATTGATTATATGCAGGCCTTGTCCACAAGCTAATGGGAAACCTATTCCATTCTTCCACATGGCTGCTCCTTCAGTCACTGCTCAGGGCCTTCAACACAGACTTCATTCCCCCAATAAAAAGCACCACCATAAACAACCCTCCTTGTATAACAGTGGCTCTCAGCTCTGGCGTTCCAAGGACAAACTTTTGTTTAACCACCTCTGGCTCTAGCACTTGTAGATTGGTCGTTAGAGCTCAGTGGTTTGAAGAAACATTTTCAGCAAACTCTGAGTGGGGAGCCAGTAGGCAGCTAAGTGACCTTTCCTTAAAATTCCATTCCTTGGGAAGAAGCTCAGTTCAAATGGAAAAGCCTTCTGAGTCACAGAAACCTCTGTGGCCCTACACCTGCAAGATTCCAGTCCTGAAACAGGAATCTCCCCAAGGGTGGCTCCATCTAAGGCACTCTCCCATACGACCTAGAGGGGCACAAGATATCACTCCCTCTGCCAGGCACTTTAACGAGGCCCTCCCCACAGGCAGCATGACTGACCGAGTGGTTTACTGGTGTTTGCAGATGTGAGAGGCCCAAAGACTACAAAGAGCCCTGCATCCTGAACATAGTGAGATTATTGCCCAGGATCTCAAAAAAAAAAAAGGTACACTCTCCATGCCATTTTATTTGTAAAAATAGTAAGAGATGAAAGAGAGAGACAACCTGTGTTCGAGTGGACACAAACATGCAAATAACTGGTAACTGGGTAAAAAGCATTTGGAAATTCCTTGTATTAATGTACAACTTTTCTGTAAGTTTGAAATGTATCAAAATTGAATGTTGACCAAAAAATCGGAATCACAAAAATCAAAGGAGCATATTTAGGTAAATTAACTCTGATTCCCACTAGACTAGCCCAAGAATAGATTTAATTTTTGTGTAACTTTGAATTATTTTTACCCAGTCATAATTATTGACAATTTTGTAGTCTGCCTTTTTTCACTTATTGTCAATCATGAGCTGTTTTTCATGTTACTACACATCCCTTGTAGCTATCATTTTAATGGTTTATAATATTTATTATATGTCATAATTTATGCTTTCCTGTTGACAGACACAGGAGGAAGAAGGGGATCAATATTAGTTCATCGTGAACTTGGTACCAGGTGCTATCCACCATAGGCTATGCACATGCATTATCTTATTTGACCCTCACAATTCTAAAATAAATATTTTTTACCCCCATTTGCAGATGAGCTTATAACAAGCCAATCTCATTCAATTAGGTCAGACTGAGGGTTCAATTCCAGTCTCTTTGACTCCTCAGCCCATCTCGTGCCTCTGCTCAAGTCTTCTCTCAATTTTTTCTTGCCTAAAAGCTTTCTTTCTCCTCCTCTAACTGTACAGCTTATTTATTTATTTATTTACTTATTTAGTAGTGCAGTTTCTATCTTTTACTGTAATTATTAGTTCAATGTCTCAAATCCAACTCTGGGCTCTTTGAGGATAGGACTCAGAGCAGATTCATCTTTGGAAGCCTCAACATGCTTAGCCCAGTGTCTTATAGCAGGAGCTCACACCATTTTCTTTCAACAAATACAATGTTTATGGAGGACATACTATGCCCCAGGCACTGTTCCAGATTCTTGAGACACATACATAAGCAATTCAATAGACAAAATAGAGCTTACATCCTAGAGGAAGAAGATGTACAACAAAAAATATGTATAATAAATAACAAAAATGCATATTATGTTAGGAGGTGCGAACTAATATAGAAAAATGGAGCAGGATAAAGAGACTAAGGAGATACACGAGGAAGAAATATTTCACTTTTAAATAGAGTAACCAGGTAAGCCTCATTGAGGCGGTAATATTTGAGCAAAGACTGGGAGAAGAAGTGAATACCACATGAAGAAACAAGTGAACAAATAGCATGATTTTTATGATATATTAAAACTATGCAATTAGAAAGTATTCCACCTCAATAGAAATTCAAAGTAAAACAAACATAGAAGGGTTGAGACCCTAAGTTTGGAAAGATAAATTCCAAAGAGAGATAAGATCAAAGTTTAAAAGATTATACCACACACAGATAGGGTGAACAATGACTCATTCTACAAATAATGCCAGTTTGCTGCCTAAAGTCATTTTGGAGCAAAGAAAGCAAGCCAGTTTACACAGCAGGCAGTAAACACCTGAGACTTACACTCCCTAAATATGCCATAGGTCGAAGCACAGGACAATTCTCAGTAAACCCATACACGCAGGCCCCGGGGTCAGTGTTTGAAAGAAGATGGGGATATTTGTAGGATATACTCCAACCCTTTGATGTGATCCAGGATAAAAGTCTAGTATCATACTGGGTTAGGATACTGGACCTTGGTAGGCTGGGCTTTACCAAGTAGTCCAGATGACCCTGGACTGCATATCTTATGTCAACTTACACTGAAAGTCTTTTCCTTTATACTTCATACCACTGATATTTGTTAAACAAGTTGCAAATTGGACAGGCAGAATTATTACATTTGTGGCTTTTATTTATTTTAAGCCTCCCGCCTTCTACCCCTGACCTACGAGATGTTGCCGTTTCCCCTCCCACGCACTCGCAGTGTGCACCCTGGGCCTGGCTCCAATGGGACACAAACCCAGGACCTTCTGAGTGTAAAGCAGACGTGCTAACCACTACTCTATGGAACCACCCCTGTGGCTTTTAAAAAATACAAGAATTAACATAAGATCAGCTTTTTCAAACACACAACCATGCTTTCTGAACAGGTCAGGATATGCCATTTTGACCAAAGTAGACTCTTTAACAATCAATTTGCTTAATAAATAACTTCCAACTTAAATGGCTTTTGCTTCTTATAGAATGTTCCTGTCATAAATATATAAACATAAATTCGATGAAATGAATTGTAACTGAAATGTGTGAAGTTGGCTTACTAGTTAGAGGATTTCTATACAAATAGTCTCAGTTTGTGAAGTAAATATCTCCTGGAAATTTGCTTTACATATGTCGATTTTTATCTATGGAATTTTCTTAGAGTAGAGCACACTCACTGGATACTAGTTTTAAAAATGCATTTAAGCTTTCTAACATTTTATTTAAGCTGATATGGAATGTTCTCCAAAACAGCAAAGTACAGATCAGCACATATTGTATGCTCTCATTTCTATTAAAAAGATACTTGTAGAGACTCATATATGCCTAAAATATCCCTGGGAGGATACACAAGGAATTGGTAATAATGTGTGTCTCCCAGGAGGGAAATGGTAATTAGAAGACAGAGGAAAGTGGGAGATGTTGTTTTCAGTGTACACACTTTTATATCTTTTGACCTTTGTTCCATGTGTATGCTTAACTCATTCAAAAACATTTTTTAACACAACATAAAAAAACAAAGCAGTGCTGTTTTAGGACAATTATGTAGTCACCAAAATCAGAAATTAAATAATGAATGTTAGTGTTATGACACATTGACAGGGTCAGGAAAAGTCTGAGTATAGGAAATGCTGTCTTCTAAGTTCCCCCTTTAAATACTTTAAACTAGTATTTTATGTTAGTTGACCTCAGTTTTGTTTCAAAGATTTATTAAATATACAGCTTATTTGCATGCCTTTATCAGATAGAGACTTCTGCTCCGATATCAATGAGTCTACTGTATCTGCCATTCAAGACTGCTTTTTATTTTTTGTACATTGCAACTTCTGAAACTTGAAGACTTTAATAATCATGTGAGGCATAGATACGAACATAATTCACACAAGACAAAATACAAATCATAAACCGACGCATGGAAAATATTCCACCTCAATAGTCAAAAGAAATTCAAACTAAAACAAAGAAATACTTTATTCAATTAGCTATTTATTCAAAAGTTACCAGCAGTGGAGAGGAGGGTCTGGTGAAACTTGTATATATTTATATTACTGGCTAAAATATAAATCGGCTCAGATTCTTTGCAAAGTATACATCAATTCAAGCCACCATAAAAATATCAATGTCTTTTGACCTGGTAATCTCACTCCTAGGAATTTGTCTTGAGGAAATTTTTCCCAAGAAGTAAAAAGCTCTATGTGGGAAGATACTGCAACTGTATTCATCAAAATGAAAAAGTGATGGGCTAGAAAAAAGATTGGTTTTTGGCGTCAGATGTCCAGGGTTTGAGGGCTTCGTTTCAGGATCTGCCACTTGATATCTGCATGGTCTTGGAAAAGTAACTTGATCTTCCTGAGCCTACATCTGCCAGGATGGTAGGAGGGAAATCATGTTGAGAAAGTCACATGGGACCAGATTATGGAGGATCTTGACTGCTAGGTCAAGGTCTCCAGGCTCTATGCAGTTGGCAAGAGGAACATTGCAAGTATTTGATCACATCTCTGCATCAGGAAAATTAACCCAGCAGTGGCATATAAGATGAATGGAATGATGGAGAAGGTGGATGTCGGGAGGCCATTTAGAAGACTTCTGCAGTAGTCTATATGAGAGGCAATGACTAATTAAATGAAACAGCCCAAATTGTGTGAGTACCTTGTGGGCGATGAGCCATTATCATAAATCTCCAGCCTCCCCATAGCATCTGTTTTATAGTCTGCACTGAACAGAAATATTACATAATAATACTTTATATTTCTAAAGCCCTTTACAGTTCAAAAAGTGCTTTCACGTTATTATCTCATTTGATCTTCTAGAGTGTTTACAAGTTGATATTTGTGAAGGAGATTTCCCAGATATTGGAGCTAGGCCTATGGGTTATAATTTCCAGGGGCTGCCCCTCTTCTCCTCCTTCACCTAGCTTCCTTTTGTTCAGCATTCAGGCACTTTGCAGTTCTTTATTCCATTTCTACTACAAAGAAAAAAAAAGAGTGTCTGAACAATGCACCAAGCTCCTCGCTTAAAACCCTTCGAAGGCAGATAAGTAAGTCATCGGTGTACTGGATTTGAGCGTATTTGGGTTATTTAATCATTTGTTCACCTTTCTCTGCTTGCAGTGGAGTTTCACATGTCCCACCATATGTTATTCCTGCGCTGCTTTGCGCACAAGAGAGTCCTCCAGGAGGCTTTGCCTTTCCTCTCCTCCCTCCCGCTCCAGCCCCTCCCCCATTCCAGGGAGGGGCATCACCCTCTAGAGACCTGAAAGGGACCCCAAGTTACACAAACCCAGTCCACGAGAAGTGGGACTATCAATCACCCCAGAAATCTGGGGCCCTGACCCCTACGGCGATGGAGACTTCTAACTCGGGGCTTCTCCAGCTTCCAGAGGCACTAATGAGCAGGGCTGAGCGGTAATTAAGACTGTGCTCAGTTCCACATCACGCAGCACAGCTGCAACCAGCCAGGAGGAGGGAGAGAGAGGAAGACAGGAAGGATGCCCCCAGGCCTGTCTTCTCACTCTGAGCCCGCTCTCTAGGGCTCTCTTTAGTGCAGAAAGAGGAGTCAATAAAGCCATAGGATGTGGGGACAACTACAGGAGACAGCTGCCCAGGGCTGGAGAGAAAGCATCCAGATGCCAGCCAGGTATTACTCTCCAGCCCATGGGGTGCCAGTGGACCAAGCTGTGGTTTTCACAGTGATGAGGAGTCCCCTGTCTTGCAGGCACTACAGGACCTGCAGCAGGATGGGGCCATGGTCCGACAACAAAGAAGAAGCATGACGCATACCACCTACTACTCATTGGCATGCAGGTATGCCATTTTCTCAAAGGAGTCTGGGACCTTCTCTGGCTCACGCCCCAGTCCAAGAGTCTGCTCTGGGCGAGGGCCAGCAGTAATTACAAATACTCAGTGAGCGACACTCAGCTGAGTACTGGAGAGCCACAGTTAATACAACCCAGTCCTTTCCAGAGGGCACACCCTCTAGTGGGGGGAGGGCAGATGTGAAAACAGGGACATGACTACTATGATAGTGATAGGAAAAAGTTCTGTGGGCAGCCTAGGGTAGATTGCAGACAGCTTTACTTGTACAGTGGCATTCGAGTTGAGCCTTGAAATAGAATGTGGATTCACCACAAAAGACGTTTTTGGCAAAGAGAACAGGGTAAGCAAAGGCATGGGGCATGAAAAAGCAGGTGATCTGTCCTAGCCCAGTGAGCATTCAGGAGCTGCAGCTGGCCTGGCCCAGAGCATCAGTGGAGAGACAAAGGATGGATTCTAGGGAAGCCATCAGGGGTCACAGGACTAACAGGAGCAATTGCCAAGCTGACCCACATTCCCCAGCTTATACCACTTCAGGTGCTGGGCAGATGCTCCAAGACTTTCTCGGCAAATATAAGGAGCTGTCCCAACCCCTGTGCAGAGCTAGAGGGGGTGGGATAGGGAATGAGTTGAGGGGCTAACAGAAGGAAGGGGGAACTGGAGGGAAGCGGCTCAGACAGAATGAAAAAGGAAGGACTTAGCCCTGGGCTGAGTTTCACGCAGGGAAACAACCACAAATAGAGGAGAGAAATGGCGCAGTGCGTGTGTCCTAGGGTGGAGCCTGGGCCTCGTGTGTGGCGCCCTCATGTCCTCTGCCTACTGCTCTGGAAGCACAGGTACTTGAAGTTTTCCAGAACTTACTCTGTCCCCAGGGAGGAGCAGGAGAGTTCAGTGGTGGTGCTGTAGGGGCAGAACTAAGAGGTGATGTCAATCAACTCCCAAACAAAGGGCCGCAACACATAAACCCACATAAGTCAGAGAAAGAAAGGTTCATCTCGGAAACACTGGATTTTCAGTACACCGTGACCGTTTTCAAATGTATGTAATCAGAACTCATTTCAAATAGTTCTTTGGAAGTGTGCTAACTTATGACCACAGGGTCTGCTGTTTCCTCTTCAGTTGAGTATCACAAGACCTCCCCTCCCTCTACCTGAGTGCAACAACAGCAGTTCTCCAAGGAGATTTTGGGTTGTGCTGCTGTATAAAAGCAAGCCTGGAGTGCTGGTGTGTTAAGTCACCCACTCCCTTGCCTGGTGAGTACACTCTTCATGTCTTTCCTGAATGTGGATTTTCAGTAAATGACAAGACCTTATTTTTCATTCTGAGTTTGTGATGTTGTTTTCCAGAGTTGTGTGTCTCAGAAGGCTTGAGATCTTTTTTGTGGCCATGACCTGAAAGTCTGGAAATGAGATGCACAGGTGAGCTGTGTTCTCTGTGGAGCTGACCTGAGGCGGCCCTGTACCCCTCGCTGATCCCTCAAGGAGTCACGGGGTTAACAAGGCAGCTGTGGGCACCTCTTCCTGGTGCCTATAATGTGTCTGCTCCAATAAGAAAAAGAGGAGGAGTGGAGCGGGTGTGTATGGGCTGAAAGGAGGTGCTGTGAGTCCAAGCACCCTTCACACACGAGCAACAACCGATCTGGAGCAACAACCAATCTGGCTTCCCTTTTTGTGTCCTTGTCAGAGAAGTGGACACTAGGGTCCAGCCTCATCTCTGCCCCCTGACCGGCTGGCATGAGCAGCAATTGTAGAGGGAACTTCAGAGCTGGGGGAACAGAAGGAGGATTAGAATGTCTTTTATTTTCAGTGTCTTTCTTTGGACTTTCGCATTTATAATATTTCTATTTTCAAAAGAATCATTTGGCTCTTTTTATTTTAGCATATTTTCCTTAGAGCAATAAAGGTTTTTGCAATATGGAAAAAGTGACATTTGCTCTGAAGGAGTCTGGAGGGGAGGGAGCTCTGAGCGTGGGGAACTGACCTTTAGTAACCACCCACCTAGATCTACCAGCTGGTGAAGTATAAGCTGAGCCTCCAGGAATGATGTCTGGTGCCCTCCACAGGTCAGTTCACAATGGGAGTCTTGATGACGACCCTGGGAGCGTGTGAGCGCGTGCGTGCGGGTGTGCCTGTGCTCTTGTCCCTCTCTCCCTTGATTTCTCTAGATGGCTAACCCTCTGTTGCCAGCTGTCCTCGTTCTAAATCTCTCCCTCTCTCCTTTCAGCCCAGCCCGGAAGCCCGAGGACTGGACCAGAGGGAAGCAGTTGTTGCTGTTTTTCCCCAGCTCCCACTCAAACCCGACACCCACAGAAAGGTCAAGCCCACGTGGTTCTGCACGTCCCCTGCCTGGCCCGCCCTGGCTGTTACCATGACGACTGCTGGGCTGGAAATGTCCTTAGCCTCTTCTACTCAGCACGTTGGGTGGCTGTCCCAGGCTCCAATCTCAGAAAAGCCACTCCTGCCAGGCATTCTGGAGTTATAGGGCTTCTGGGAATACAAACAGACAGACAGAGGCACACACACAGACTGAGACAAAGAGAAACAAGCATATTTAGGGGCACAGAGGATACAAAGATACAAGAAAGTGAAATGATGACAGAGCCTCGGTGACGCAGGACTGAGAGACGAATAAAGCAAAACAGAGTCAGAGATAGAAATAAGATAAAGAGACAAAGATAGGCATGAAAGGAACAGGGGACCCTGAAAACACACAGAGAGAGAACCCCAGACTAAAAAGATAATGGAGAAGGCCCTGAAAGAGGAAGAGAAGAGGAAGACGGGAAAGAAGTAAAAGAAGTCAACTCTCCCACTGCCCTTGCTTCCATCCCAGTGAATTACCTTGTTCTGAGCAGGGCTTGGATCCAGTGGTTTTTCTTTCTCTCATCCTTTCTGAGGTCTTATCCAGGCTCTTCCTCTGGCTGGGTAACTTTTGCCATCCTAGGAGGACCTCGCTCTAAGCTAATAAAGGTAAAATTAAACCCCACCCTAACACACACACACACCCCTCCATTTCACCCCAAACACATCACTAATACCTGTTCTCAGCCTCACCTCTCCTAGGAGGCAAAAAGGGCATCATAATACAAAGCAGGGATGGTAGGAAATGAAGCAAAATTAGGAATGAATTAGTAAATGTGAACATTAGAGATGAATGTGAACATCGGAGATGATAAAGCCCTGGAAGGTAAATAACATGAAAGAGGAAAGAAAAGAAGGGCAGGAAAGACAATGAGTACCAGATGGGAGTGTAGGGGTGAGAGAGTGACAGGAGCAGAGGGAGGAAGAGAGATGGGTTCAGAGCTCTGACCAAGGCCGAGTGGTGGGCCGGCCTGGCCTGGTCTTCCAGGTCTGGCCAAGAAACTTGCCTCCAACATTAGTGCAATGATTTCCCATCTCCGAAGTGTCTCTGAGGCTTTGAGTGAGGTCTCTCAGGATCTTTGAGTTCTTGGTCATTCTTAGCCTTTGCTTCCTAAGAAATAATAAGGCCATCGCCAGAGGAAACTCTGGAGCCCATCTGGCCTTCAGCTTGTCCTGACCTTGACTGCGGTGTGGAGGGGATAATGGAGCCAGCATCCCTAATGTCACTGTGTGTGGGTATAGAATAGAACAAGTGGCAGCCTAGAGATCCCACTGCCCTGGTACTCTCTACCCAGAGAGCCCAGTGAGGGAGCTCAGAAGGGAGACTTGAGCCCAAGAGAACTATGGGTGAACATTCAGACAAGGCTATGCTGAACTAGCCAACCTGTTGAACAAACTGGGCCCACAGAGGCTGGAATATGAAAACCAAATGTCCCACACCCCTGGAAGATGGGTCCTGGATTGGGCAGAAACGGGACTATGGCTGATGTTATTGATGCCCCACATCCATTCAATTCACTTCTGTGTCCATCTGCAGCTGCAGTAGGCAGTTCTGGTGTATGCTCACAGCTTCCCACCTCTCTCCTTTTCTGCCTGAGGCTTTTCTCAGCCCCTACAGGGCAGCGTGGAAGTAGCTGGAGCTTCATACTCCCAAAGGGCAAAACTCAACCAATGAGGGATGGGCACCAGTGGAATTCTACCCCAGATTTCCCCGTTGCTCAGTGGGGAAATTCTGTGCTGTGATCTTATGGTTCATCAGCGTGATCCCAGGGCAACTGAGACCTATCATCGATGCGCCCTTCCCTGTTTCATTCTCCTTGCTCCCTCACTCCTGCTCACTCTCTAAAATAAACTGCCTACAGCCAAGTCCTTGTCTCAAGATATGTGTTCAGAGGATATAAAATAGCGCAAGGGCTATCTGTGCTCTTCACACCCAGAGTCTGTCTCACAGGGCTGGGCTAAGATAAGAAATGTTGGAGGATTTTGCCTCTGACTGTTTATTGGTAGGTGACCAAGTGTTTGTTGGAAGGAGTCACTATCATTGATGGAGGAGAAAGAGCTCACTAGTTCTGTCTCCTAACTGTTGGGAAGGCCAGGGCCAACTTATTAGCAGAAAGCCTCTGTAGGTCTCCAGCAGACAACCATAGACTTTCATAACTGGAAAGGACCTTAGGGGTCACCTGATCCAACTTTCTATGTAATGCAGGAATCCCCTTTACAAGCTCTCTGACACCTGCTTAAACACCTCCAGTAACAGGGAACTCACTTCCTTTTATAGGGTATCCCTGTCTATTCTTGGACAGCTATTAGAAAGTTCTCCTTATATAGAATGGTGATTGATCTCTCTGAAACTTTCTCCCGCTGGTGCTAGTTTGTCCTTTGTATTTCCAGGTCTCATTTTTATACTCGACTCCTCCAAGTATTTTAAGGCCAACCGTGTCTATCACATCTTTTATTTTCCAGGTCAAAAAATCTTATTGTCTTGACCTTTCTTCAAATGACTTTCTCTACTGAGCTTCCTTACCCTGGACCCTCCCCCCGGGAGCACTGTGAGTTTGTAAGTATTCCTCTTTCAATGTAGTACCCAGGTGATGCTTCAGAATAGTATGGCCAGTGCAGAATGTACTTTTACAGTACTATGGCCCTAAGTACATTTCCACTATTGATTCCTAGAATTTTAACTCTTTGCCAGGTATACAACACTGCTGACTTAACGAAACTGTGAAGACACCGAACATCTGTTTTGGCTTTTCAGCATCTTTTTGCTTTTCTTCAGGTAACAGAAACTCTCCTCCACTTTCTATTCTTGAATGGTTCTGGTAGGATTGCCAACCACAGTACCCTGTATTGCTAGCCATAGGTTTGGGCCCATGACTAGGCCTAGCCAATAAAAGTGTCCTTTCCCTAGTCACAATAATTGGTTCAATGATGAGCATGTGATCCAGGCTAGACCAATCAATCAGAGTTCTTCCCTGGGACTTATTATATGAAGTTGGAAGGGAGAGGTCTACTTCTGAATTTGCTAAACTGGGATAATGTGCAGAACGCCAAGAACTCTCTGTGCTATACCAACGCACAGAGAAAAGTTAAGAGAGGAGGAAAGAGGAGACTAAAGATATTGTTTGAGTCCTTGGATCCACCTGATCTTGAGGCCAGCTTTACTTTTGTCTTTCCTAATCAATGCCCCTTTATGGCTTAATCTAGATTGAGTTTGGCTTCTGTCACTACACAGTTCTTTGTCTTCTAATTATGTAGTTAATTTTTTGATCCTAAATGAAGGGCTTCACATTCATATCTACTAGGTTTCATATTTTGTCCCATCCTTCCAGTCTACAGAAAAATTTAGAATTGTAATTGTTATTCAATCAATTACCTCCCCCTCTCACTTTTGATAAGGATGCCTTCAATGTACTCATCTAAATCATTGATTAAAATGTTGAGCTGGACAGAGTTTTAAAAAAATCAGCATCACATCAGTTTATTAATCAATGAGTATACTTTTGAGATAGTTGTTCAGACAACTGTGAATCTACTCAACTGTACTTTTACCCAGCCTACACCCTCCAGCCTGTCTCCTAGATCTCGTGACTTGATTAAACCCCCCACCAAAGACCACACTGCACCTTGACATTCTACTGAGCTACCAATTGATAATCTCATCAAAAAAGTACATAAGATTGCAAAACCAAAACTGGTCCTATTCTTTAAAATGATCATAAACTCTCAGTAACCCATCTTCTTTCCTGTGCACTCATGCATATATACACATAGACACAATCTTCACCCACCTCTGCCTCTGCCTCCTCCCTCCCTACTTATCAGCACAAGAACCAGTTTTTTAAAAGTGTATTAGGTCAGCGTGAAGGGAGAATAGTCAGTCTTTTGAGGAAGAGAATATCTTTACTTCAGAACAATCTGTGAGAGGTAGCACTTTGGAGATGGGGTGACTGGAAGATAATACCCTTTAGCCGCCTATTGACTCCAGTGGCGGGGGGAGGGTACCGCACAGTGATAGTGTAGTTACCTGGAACTGGAGGGTGGAGATTCAAGCCCCAGAGGCCCACGTCATTCCAGTCTGGCCTGTAGGTGGCAGTATTGCGCAGCAACAGAAAGCGAAGGATCTGGAGAGGGCTATCCCGGGCTCTCAATCCTGGCACTATCACTTGCTAATCACCCACCACCTTTTGCCATGTTTCACTCTTCCCACTCTCTCACACTTCATTCTACTCAGTTACCAGGTTCCAGTGGTTCTTCCCCCTAAATACTTCTCATATCCACTCTCTCTAACCTCATTGCCACATTCATGTAATCATCGCCTCTTCAAATATTTCTTCTGGCCCATTCCCTCTCTCTTTACCTTCTGAGACTCAAATTACGTGTTTATTAGATTGCTTGATATTGTCCCACAGCTTTCGGGAGCTTGGTTTTGTTTTCTTCCCCCCTCCCCATTCCTTTTCCTCTTTCTGTTTCATTTTGGATGATTTCTATTGAGCTTTCTCAAGTTCATTGGTTCTTTCCTTAGCTGTGTCTAGCTATTGAAAAGCCTGTTGAAAGAATTCATTTCTGATATCACGGTTTTTTTTTTTTTCCTAGCATGTCCATTTAACTTTCTTATAGTTTCCACATCTCTGCTGAAAGTCCCCATCTGTTTCTGCAAGTTGCCCACCCTTTTCTACTAGACCCTTTAACGTATTAGTCATTATTATTTTAAAGTCCCTTTCCAGTAGTTCCAACATCAATGTTATCTGTGAGTCTGGTTCTGTGATTTCTTTATCTTTTGATATTGGATTGGAGTTTTTTCTTTCTTGCCTTTTTGTATGTTTTATAAATTTTTATTGAATGCCCATCATGTGTAGAACAGCAGAGACTGAGGTAAATAGTATTTGTGCCCGAAAGTGGGCATGCCTCTTCTATCAGCCTGTTGGTCTGGGGGCGGGGCGGGAGCGGGGTGAGTCAACCTAATTAGGACTTAGTCGGGGTCTGGGTTTTGTTGTTGCTATCATTACCTCAATGCATCACAGGCTTCGAGTTCCTCTAGTGGTGGGCTGCTTAGAGTCGGGGCTGGGTTTTTCTGTGTTCCTGCTCCACTCTCAGCTTTTCAACCATCCGTGGAGGCCTGCCCTCTACCGGCAGTAGGCTGCCATTGCTTGCTATTTGGTGCTAGGCTCATGGAGGGAGGGGCAGGGCTGGGCAGGGCAGGGGAGTGGAGAGTAGAGGATATCTCTGTAACCTTGGTTCAGCTTCAGTTTTAGGCTTGTCCTATGCTCTTGAGCCTCAGGAGAGGGGCTTTTTCAGTATTTCTGCCCCTACTCCCCATGACTGCCAAACTTTGCCTTATCTGTGTGGTTTTGGGTGGCCAGAGTTTCTGGTCCTCTCCCCTAACACAGCAGACCTGTGTTTGAGTCTTCAGCCCAAGACAATTTCCTGTGTCTCCCTCAGGGTAGAGGATTTTCACTTCTATTCTTCTTCCCCTCAAAGCAACAGATCTTTGCCTGTGTTCAAGAAGGGCAAGAAGCTTTTTACTCCTTCCCCAGAAGCAAATGAGTTTTGTTTTAATTCCTCCCCTGAAGCAAGAATTTGCCCCTTCCCTGGTAGTTAAGGCTTTTGCTTATAGAAGAGTAGGATTATGGAAGCAGCTGAGGCTTTTCTCACTCTCCCAGCAGCTGCCTTAATCAACTCCTGCATGCTTGCACCACCGAGGAAGAAAATTCTCAGCCAGTTTCTGCCCTGCTCCTACTTTTTCTCATGAACCCAGGGGGAAGTCTGTGGGAAAAAAAGCTTGCCTGTGAGTACAAATGCCCCTGTGCATGTTGGCCCATGTGTAGCTTTCAAAATTTTGTTAAAATTTTTGTTGGTTCCTCCTGTTTGTATGACAGCCACCTCTTTCTCACATGCTCTACTAAAGTTGAAACAGTTCATATGTCCCTCTCCTTGAACAGGCTTTACTTGGTTGCCTTGTGACCTCAGCTTTCTGAGGGCTCAGGAAAAGTTATGATTTTATAAATTATCTGGCTATTTATCATTGTTAGGAATGGGAGTGACATTTTCTTGCAGCATTCTACATTCTAAGCATAAATAGAAGTTCTCAAGCATAAATCGAAGTTGTCAAGTCACTATCATATTATTTGTGTTGTACACTATCATCTCTCAGACAACTGCGACCACCTCATGGTCCCCTGCATCCAATTTTGCTCCAGAACCATACTGCATCCAAAATTCTGTCACTACCAGAAACAAAGAGAAATGCAAATACTTGAAATTAGCTATATAAAATCTGAAACCTAGATCATGGTGTACAGGTTATCTATTGCTGAGTATCAAACCAACCCAAGACTTAGTGGCTTAAACCATGACATTCATTTTGTTCATGAATCTACAGGGTTTTGCAGAGACAGCTGGGGCAGCTTTAGGACTAGATATCTACTGCCATGCTACTCTGACACATGGCCCGATCTCGTCTGATCTCGGAAGCTAAGCAGGGTCGGGCCTGGTTAGAATGGGAGATCACCTTGGAATACCAGGTGCTGTAGGCATTAAAAAAAAAAAGACTAGGGCCCGAAATCATCTGAATCACATATATCTGATATCTGTGTAGGAAGACCCAAACAGCTGGGGACTAAACTGCTGGGAGCACCTCTGTCTCTGTGTGGACTCTCTAGTTTGGTGGCTTCGAGGTAGCCAAACTTCTTAACCTGTTGGTTCAGAACTACCAAAGAGTATGTTGAGAGAGAGAGTGAGAGAGCGAGAATGTACCTAGATGGAATGTTTTTATGACCTAGCCTCGGAAGTCATATTATTTGTGTTGTACTCTTTTAGCAAGGCAGTTACATAGGTCTACCCAGGTTCTAGGAGAGGGAATATTGACCCAATATGTCAATGGAATGTCCACATCACACTATAAAATGAAAGTGTAGAATGTGATATATTGATGTGGCCATCTTTGGGAAATACAATCTGCCATACATGATTCTATTTGTTCTGTAATAGTGAAAAATTAACTTCAAAGAGATCAAGCTAAAAAATAAAAACAAAAGATAACCATGACCCCTCTAATTGCATTATTCCAGGTCAACATAACGTTGCCAAGTGTGAATTTGTGCTCCTCTAATCAATTTGATCACGTCAAGACCATGGCAGCCATACTGTCTTTCTATATGCAAATCAGACCCTGTCACTGCCCCTCTTAAAATGACCCATTAGTTCTCTGTTGTCCCTACAATAAATTCCAAACTCCTTAATATGGCTTAATAGGCCTTCACACTTCGTTTCATTTCCAACCCCACCTTTTGATGCTTCCTCCTTTGTCCTTTATGCTCCAGTCTCCAAACTTTCTTTTGCCTATAGGCCTTTGTACATTCTGTATTTCATTTCTGGGACTTTTCTCTTCCTCCATGCTCTAGCCCCCTATTCTAACTGCTATTCATTTTTCTGGACTCAGCTTCCCTAACACAACCTCTCCCCTGCCTCCCACTCTGACTGGCCTACGGCTCTCCTATCTCCTTCCCATATGTTTTCAAAATACCCTGTGCTTACATCTAGGCTCTCCGCACTCGTGATTACGGTACTACTTAGCTGGGCCATTTCTCTCTCATCACCATTCCATATGAGAGGATGTAGTTTTGTTTTTTATACACCACCATGCACAGTGCCTGAAGTGTGGCAGGGGCTCAACAAATATTGGTTAGATGAAGGAATCTGTGCCTTAAAAACCCACTTCTGGGTTCAAGTAAACAGCCCTCCCACAAACCTAAGATTGCTATGGCACTGTCCTGTCTTGACTCATAACTGAAGTAGAACAAAAGCTAGTTGGATAGTTTGGAATTTCCAGGAAAATATTGACTGTTTCATGTGACTGGAGCTGTTCCCAGCCTTGGGGACTCATTCCAAGGCGGGGCAAGGGAGTGGCTCCAGATTGTCTTCCCTCTCCCAGCAATAATCCTTGTGGGCAGGCCTGTCTGGGAGGGACACACCTCAGGAACAGCTGGTGGCATGTTTGTTCATTTGCTGTGCCTATATATCCAGAGCCTATTTCTGGAGCAGGTTCTGGACACAAGCCTGTGTCATTACAGCACTAATTTGCCAAGCCCTGAGTGATGAGTTCATGTGCCCGAGGAGAACAGTGGCAGTCACTTAGCTTATCTCCCTGGCTCCAACCCAGCCTTCTCTGGGTATACCAGGTCATTACTGCTTTGCCCCTATTGGTAATTACCCTTCCCTGGTTCTAAGGTTCAGCACTAAATATTGCTCCATTTGTTCTGACTTTGTCTGTTTCACTAAGGACATGAGGAAGGAAGAAAGTTAAGGGTGCTAAGAAAGGCTCTCTCAACTCATAAATTCTGCTGATTTGAGGAAGTCCTAACTAGAGTTCCTTGGGAGTTTCCAGGGTCAAAGGAAACAAACAGATCAGTATTTTTGGCCAATACTATTTTTCCTATGGTTGGTCCAATTTCTGAAAGGGAACTGGAACACAAAGAGGTCATTTGACTTATTTATGATCACACAGTAAGCCACAAGACAGATAAAGATAGCACCCAAGACTCTTGGTTTCAAATTTAGTGCAACTTGAATAGCCTAAGGTAAATCTATATTAATAAGTTAGCTATGGAAACTAAAATCAAATTTGTTTTTGGTAAATGGAGTTTCACCTTTTTTTAGAGCCATCACTTAAGATGTCACCTCTAAACTAATTAAGAAACGATAGTTACCATTTATTAGACTCTCTTCTGTGGAAAACTGTCTCTATTTGAAAGAGTTAAGTGAGAAGGTAGCTGGAGATCTGGGGCCTTCCCCTCATACCTCATCGAGGTTTTCATGTGGGGCTAAAGCCTTTCAGTCGTACAATTCCTTTTTGGTTTCTCTAAATCAGTTCCCCACCTTCTCATACTGAAATTTGTTTCTTAGGTAGAAGATGCAAAGTTGAGAAAAGGCAAAGGTAGACTCTTGCCTGAATTACAGAAACATTATTTTCTGTTACTGAAACATTCCTTAACCATGTTATGATCAGCTGCTCTTTGGGTGAGTGTTTTGGACCTTATTGCTTTTATTTCTTAAATTATTGTTATAGAGGAAGAATAATTTTTTTATCATGCCGGGAGAAGAAACATCTTAGTCTTGTCTTTTTAAACCTATCCATCCAGCCGAAGGCCATCAGATGGCCCTGTAGGAAGAGTGAGGTCTGGCACCTGAACCCCAAGCAGAGATGCCAGCTTGCAAGCTCGGACCAGGACCAGATTATTGACAGTGTCTGGCTTCCTCAAAGTGTCTGAGGGAACACAGAGGCCCACTCTCTATGTCAAAGGTATCCTACTAATAAAAAGAAGTAAGAATAAAGCTAACACCATTAGTCAGTGGGGAAAAAAAAGAAAATATATCTGGAAATTACAACAAAAATATTCATCTAATTAAGCAAGGATATGGAATCACCTAGTTGGTTCTCATCTTTTCATACAAAGCAAATACTTGATTTCAAAATGAGCAAATGTTCTCTGAAATATTTTATGGCCACCCTGCTCATCATTAGGGACTTGGAATCTATTACTCAGGAAGAAGATCCATGGAGCTGCAACCTCAGAATGGTACCCTCAGAGCATACGTTAAAAAAGAGGAGGCTGGCAAAAGTTACCAGCTCCCCCGAATTGGCATGCATTTGTTTTTACCATCCCCACTGCCTGGGAGCATCTCTCTGGGAGGAATCAGGTCAATAGTGCCACACACAGTTGTTCTGATGGGAAAAATCTTATACAGACAACATAAACTGAAGAACACCATAAACAAGGAGGAAAGCACAGGCTCAGCCAGGAGAGCTGCTACAAGGAGCAAACAGGGACCTATTCGGCAGTGGTGTCAAATACCAACACTATATTTGCAAGTCTAATTTGGAACTTAGCTCTTTTTAAGTGCAGGAAGAAGTTAGGAGAGAAACCACGTGGAAGAAAAAATATACACACGGAAACACCCACCTTTTCACACTTCTTTTGTTCGTTTTCCCCACAAGGAACAAATCGGAGGAAAGACACATCCAAGCTCTTTTCTTAAAGTTCCTATGTTTATTACGCACTGTTAGAAAAGCCCCAGGTGGGGCTTGGATTCAAGGAGGCAGAATTCACTCTCGGTCTCACTCATCCCTGACAATTTACCAAGAGAATGCTTGGAACACAGGCAGGAACATCCAGAAAAGGCAAGAAAAAAATATGGCTCACTTAACTTATACATTATACACAAGGACATCAGCTTCTCCAAATATATTTACACTTGGGTCCTTCACTAGATTCTTAGCAGGCTTCTCACCTGCAGCAGCAGAGCTCAGGCAAACTGTGAGACATACAGGAAAGCAGTATTTTGATCCAGCATGCACTGTGTCTGTCCCTTTATCCAAGAGAGTCACACATGCCAGCCCCAAAGAGTCCTCAGGGGCCTGCAGCTGTTTGCTTTGTGGAGCGGAAGGTTGAGCTTTTCCCTCTCTAGATGTCTCCTTGCTGCCGCTGCCGAGCTCTCCACTGTTCGTTCCCTCTGGACCCGAAGCAGCTGCTCAGAGTGTGTGTGTGTGTGTAATTTATTGTTCCGCTACCGCTGGCTCGTCCCCAGACACTGACTTCTCAACCTGTGACTCTGGAGGAATCAGATACTGGACTTCCTCTGTACTGATGGCTACTTTATCTGGCTGGAGCCACCTCTTGAAATGTTCCAAGGTGCTAGGAAAGAGCAAGAGAAAAGGGTGGCTGCATCAGACTTCCAAGATTATCCCAGTTACTCAATATGCCTTCCCACCCACCACCAATTTCTTCCTACAATTGTTTTTCACTAACAGGGGGAGAATGGTGTTACTCCTCTAACAGCTGTGCATCCTGGCAGCCCCCAGGCATAATTTACCCCCTAGTGGGCACTTTGGCTATAAGCAGTATCAGGCCCCCTTCAAATGCAGAGTCTCTGAAGGCTTGATGAGAATAGCTGAAAAGCTTATTCCCCAGTCCTGTCTTTTTTTCCTTAAAACTAAAGAAGAGAGAAATTGTCAAGGAGAGGAAACATTCAAATAAATACCAAATTATGAGCAAGGCAGAAACCTAAGCATCTTGAAATCTTATACCTGAAGCAATCTGAGATTCAATTATGCTTAGTTGCACAGAGGGCAATTTTTTTTTTGTTTGTTTGTGGGCTTTTGTTTGTTTAGTTCATCTCATAGCAAGCCCTCAAGATGGAAACATCTGAGCAATTAGTAATTCCCCACAAAGGAAATGCCACTATGCCAGAGGGCCCTTTTTTGTTTGGATCTGTGGGGAAGGGAAGTATTCCCTTCCTCACTTCCTTAAGTACACCTGATCCTCGCTCTAAAGCTATTAGACATCCAGGGTAAAATATAAATGACTGGAAATAATGTAAACTTCATTCTATGCTCTTCAGTAGCACAAAGTCTTAAGCCAAGAAATAAAGCCATAACCGGCAGATTTTTGACACCTGTCAGTGTATGGGGGAATCATGGTGTCCTCAGTTGGATTTCTCAGCTCAATACTCCCTTGCCAAAAGCAGACTGAGGAGGGTCTTCACATATGTGAAGAACCACACAATTCCACTACAGAATGGCCTGTTTAAAACATAAACTTTGAAGTTTGAAAACAAATGCATATCTACTGTTTCCTGGCACTTGTTTTGATCAATGATCCAAAGAAGCATTCCCACAGATGTAGGCTTAGGGGAACAAGTATCCACAGCTCAGGGGACTCAGGTGCTACAGGGGCATTTAATCTTCATCTGTCGCACTTTTCATAGAATTGTTTCAATTATTTCTATAGAGAAAGGAAAACGACATTATTTTAGGTATGGATAAATATAAAGAAATGTTAACTGGAGGCTTGATGCTGATCTGATTTCAGTTAAAAAGAATTCCTGGGCAGGAGAAAGTTTTGTCTTCTCAGAGAGGAGAGAAATATTCAAGGGTAGAGAGAATATGATATAGAGAATACGGTGGGTCAGTAATCTGTGCATCTTCAAGTCTTCTGTGTTCGGGGCAGTTTAAGGCTCAACGTGCTTGGGCCTTTAGATACAGAAAGAGCAAAACTTATATTATTTTCTGAGCCCTGAGAAGGTAGCTGGCCTGACCTCAGATGCCACACTGATTTCTGAAGGATCTTGGGAAATGCTGATTTAGTATTTTAGATATTGTAAGTGAAAGTACTTTGCAAGTTAAAAAATAAAACATCATACTGTCTGTCCATGATTTCAGCAGTAGCACCTTCATCTGACACCATGAGACTCTCAAAATCAATGATAATGATATGTTGCAAACTTAGGTTAAGTCATATTCCCCTAAGACCTTTTGTTAAAATTCAGGTTTCCACTCCCTTCACTGATCTATAAATAATTTCTTACTAAACTTTAAAATTCTGCTAGGAAGAATAATATTAATAATAGCTACCACTTCTATAGCACTTAACATGTGTCAGGCACTGTTCTTAGCACTTTATACATAGTAAATCATTACCCTCATAACAACCTTATGAGGTAAGAGCTACTACTCCCACTTTAGAGAGAAAGAGACTGAGGCACACACAGGTTACTTACCCAAGAACCTACAACCAATAAATGCCAGAGCTGTTTTCCCAGTGTCAAGCATTATCATGTTCTTTGTTGCAGAATGCCCTCTCTCCTTTCTGCATCTGGCCCACCTACAGGTTCTGTTTAAGTCCTGCCTCCTTCCCTGGCACAACACCAGAGCCTATAGGGAGCTCAATGGCCCCTCAACACTCAAAGCATTTTCTGTCAACTTCCACTCATCTGGCTCTTCTCTTATGCTGTCTGGTATTGCCAGGTATGTCTTTATATACATATTTGTCATCTCACTCTAACTAGATCTGGGGACCAAGAAAAGGATCTAAAACTTCCTTACATCTCCCCTCCACCTCACAGCGATAGCCCCATGACACCAAGCACAGTGCCTACATGCAGCAGATGCTTAAGAAATTCATTTATTTAGTCTACATAGATTAGAGGGGCGACAATATGACAGAAACTCAATAAGGCAATGGAGAGTCAGAAGCAGGAAGACATAGCTCCAGTTGTTGATGACTACTTTCTCAAGTGCATTATGTACTTAAAATGAAAACAATGGTTTATCGGTTTATCCTCAACTATGTCCAAGATGTAGCTGTATGTTTGCCTTTGGCAAAAATACCTGTTCTCAGAAATCTGCTGCTGGACTAAGAGCAAATAGAGCAAATTTACAAAGGATGGTTTTAGCTCAGAAAAGCTGATATTGATATCAAATAATATCTCAACTCAGATGTAACTCTCCCTGAATTCTTTAGAAAAACAGAAATGCCCTCAGTGAAAGACTGTCACCTGGAACTGGACTGGGAATCAATTACCTCTCATCAGAATCAAGTCCATCCACGAAGAACTCTGACGCTAGCTTCTCCTGGAGGAATCGATCCCAGCATTCCTTCTTGGCTTGGGCCAGGGTTCGAAGCATGTCCTTAGAGGTTAATTCCTGATTTAAACCTTTGATTCTTCTCAGTTTCTTCTCTAAAGAGTTTAACAAGGAAAGTAAGTATGAAATTAAATCTAAAATATAAAATGCCAACTTAAAAATTCACTGGTGAGTATATCCACACTCTCTAAAAGAGCTCATTTTTAAAAAAAGATAAAGGGAAATGTACATTTTTCTTTTTCCTTCGCAATTTCTTCACTTTACATTGGATCAAATAAATCTTTAACCCCAGAAAAGGGAAAAGCCATACGTTCTCATAAATAAATAAATGGCATGTTTTCTTTGAAATCACAGAAGCCCAGCAGGTATCTCTCTAAGGAATGCTTGCTTTCCCTGGCTTGACATGTGTATACTACTGTCTTTGTCTTTTTTAAACTCCTTCAAAACGGTTTTTTTGCTACAGTGACACGAAGTGGTTTCCAAACCTCATAAAAAAGAATTAGAGAAAATGATGAGAGATCAAATGGTTCATTAGACACTAAAATTGACTTGATGAGAACTCAGTAATAAGAAACCTTTAAGATTTCTATGATTAAATTCTTGATTAAAGAGAAGGAATCTCCCAACATTTTTTAAAGTTGCTCAACTCATGGCCTAGATGTTGGAGCCTAATAAAAACAAACATCTTGTAATCTTTTTGAGAGTGGTCCATATGGCTTCCTGATGATAGATGTTTAATTACTCTTATTTGCATTTTAAGTTTAACTGTTGAACAAATATCCCCTTTTGAAGAATACAAGAAAGGGTATCTTAATTCTGCCTTAATTTAGTCTTGCCTTCAACTATAATAAATGGGTAAATGACAATTTTCTTGAAAGAGAGAGGTAGACATCAAGCCTAGAACTTTATGATTTGCAATTCTGTTTTCCTTTCTAAGCTAGCATTCTCTGATTAAAACAGTAAATACCTTTTGTTGCCGGGTTACCACCAAGAGCTCACCCATGTAAAACAGCTGCAGTTGATAAATGTTAAGTATTTAAGAAATTTTCCTCCTTGAGGATGTGAAAGGATTATGTATATCTTATGCTGAAATGGCTACGTTTTTTAATTGTTGATCCTGGTGAATTCTCTTTGATATAGGTTTATTCGGCAATAAAAACAATCTTTTTATTGTCTGACCTTAGGTGTTAAGGTGGAAGGTACTCTTTTGGGCTAAAAGTCTTCCTTTTTCTGAGTGTGCTAAGTCCCTGAACAAGTGTGATCTAAGTTGGGCACGCAGAAACAGTTATTGCATACTCCAAACCTGCCTGTCATTGTCTCCCAGGCTCTGCCATAGGCACCAGAAATGGCTCTAATTTTTCTCAGAGACAGAAATTTTAATCATCTTCTTAAATGATTTTAGAAAAGATCAGGAGAATTTTAACTTTCTGAACCAATCAAAATCATCATTGAATCCATGAAAGCTTCTTATAACCCCTGGGCACAGAGCACTAACAAGCCAAAAGATCTAATTCTTCAGCTTTCTCAGAATGTTGCTTCTTTTCCTCATCATTATTAAACAGATGTTCTGACTACCACAAAAAACAGTTGTCAACCTCCTCAGCCATGACTGCAAATATTACTATCCTCTCTTTGGTGGCTTCCCAACAAATCTGACATTACAGCCTCATCTTTCTCATTATCCATCATTCCACCTATGTTTTTTTCATATATTTTTCTTCCAGTACATCATTAACAAAATTTCTTTTGTTTTTCCAAGATATTTAGCAATCATATAAACTCTGACTCTTTTTTCTATCCTTCCTCAAAAGCTTCTTCTTCCTGAATTGCCTTTCCTTCCTCAAATAATTATTCCCAGGTTTGGTATGACACATAGATGGATCTCATGAATGTTTAATAATAAAAAGATATCACAGTTTTAAAAACTGCAATCACTGCCCTACACTGATATTTCTCTTTCCCCTAGCATGGGACAATCTGAATCTCTATCCTGTGTTTGGAGTCTCTCTAAATACTTACACTTAAGGCCACAGGACAAGACAGTGAAGATATGTTCAGAAAATATTTTAAAAAAACAAAATGGCTAACGAGACAGAACAAAGTTTATGCCAACATCCTCCTATTCTAACAATCTAATATAATAGTTTTCAATTTGTAGCATCAGAAATCCACGTGTAGCTCTGGGGCCATGACCTTTTCTTTCAGGATGGCATAAGGCTTGATATTTTTGAGTTATTTGAATATATGAGCCACCAACAGTAGGCAAGAGGGTCTATAGAATGTCAAGAAATAAAATGGAATTTAGATAAAACAGAGTCAGGAGGTGAAAAGGACTGTTTTAAGGGGTATATAAGTAAAAGGGGATTCTTCCCAATAACCAACCTGAAACATCCCCTAAATTACACCTGACGGATACATGTTGTGAGGACAAAAGAAAAAACTAAGAATAGAAAACCAGGTTTAGTGTAAAATAACTTCAAGCTTCCTTAAAACCACCAGCTTCTGATTTAAAATATTTTTTAAAAGCCACCAAACTTACCTAGAGATGCTAAATACACTTCTGAATCCTGTAAGGGAGCCCAAGGCTTTAGAGCTACCTGAGCAGCAAAGTCTGGGGCCTCCCCCTGGCTTGTGCCTGGAGGGTAAGAATCCATAAATGAGTCTGAAAAGGCATTGTTGGCACCATCCTCTTGGTCAGGATTTGGCAGACAGGAACAGATTTCAGCCCAAAGATCCAGGCCAGATTTTGTGGCTGTAGAATCAATGCTCTCAAACATTTTCATTTGGGATTTGAGCTGAAAAAGAGAAGTTCAAGTGAGCAAGAACTGGCTTTAAAAATATAGTATAAGGATGTAGTGCTCGGATATTTGTTTACTCAATGAAGAAAGGTAATAGGCTTTTAAGAAGTTTCTTTTAACAAACTTAAAATGCCTTCTGTTAGGTTTCTGTGTTACAGATAAAAAGATGACAAAAGGTAATTAGGTTCCTCTTCTGGCTCTGCACTCAAGTTGTTTTCATAATGAAATTTGTCTTTAAAAATGAAATGTCTACAAGCCAGACACAAAAGGACAAATATTGAATGATTCTACTTATGTGAGCTATTTAGTATGGTCAAATTCATAGAGAGAGAAAATAGGATCTTGGTTGCCAGGAGTTCTATTGTTTAATGGGTACAGTGAGTTTGAGAAGTTCTAGAAATGGATGGTGGTGATGATTGCACAGCAATGTGAATATCACTGAACTATACATCGAAAAAGTTTAAATGGTAAGCTTTATGATATGTATGTTTTAAATCTCTCTCATACACACACACACAGACACATACACGAATTTCTACCACACTTCCAGTGAAGACAATCATCCTGTACTTCTCTGCAAAAATCTAACAAATTCAACTACTCTATTCTCAGCCAATTAAATTGTTTTCAATAGGGCACAGACTAAAGGTTTTGCACAGTTCCATACACACAAGGATAATAAAAGTGCTACTTGGTGAAAACTGTCTCTCAGAGAATACTGTCATATACAAAAACCCATGTGCACATCATAAGTAGAAGCTGGGCTATATACCTCATGTTCATATTTTAATAAACATTGATAGACATTTTCATCATTTTATAGATGAAGAATCTGAGGATCAGAAGAGTAACTTGTCAATGGCACATTAATGATATGTGGTGAATCTTTGATTGGAAACCATACCTGTGCCGCTCCAAAATCCATGTTTTTATCCAATCCACTCTGCCTGTTTGGGAATATACTGAAAGTAGCCCGAGCAGAAGTAGGTGGTAAAGGCTACCCATAGAGCCAGAGGGCTTTCATAACTATCTAGTCTTATAGCATGGGTTGATACAGTCTCTCAGGAGGGACCTCTGAGATAAGAAAGTCTGCCTGCGGAAAGGTCTGAATAATTCCAGGAGAGCCCAGCTAGCGAAAGGTCCCGGAAGTAAAACGGACAGATATGTCACGGCATCCAAGGATAAACTAATGCCAGGGACCACAATGAACACCCACTGCCGTCCAGAAATCGTTTGAACGCACCTAAACCAAAACTCTGCTCATACCGGAGCCCCGGTTCCCCCTTCCTCCCTAGGAGGTCCAGAACAGCGCAGGGAACCCTGGCATCCAGACCCCTGGGCCTCAATCACTCTGGCTTCAAGGACTGGCTGGGAGGGATGAGTCAAGCTCCGAGGCCGCTCTGTGGTGTCTCGACATGGGGCCGGAGCCGGGGACACAAAACGCTTGGTACCTCTCCTCTCCCCTCCTCACCTACCGCAACAGCTGGCCCAGCAGCCCGCAAACGCTCAGTTCAGTTCTCTCTCTGGCAGCCCGGAAGAAATAGGGGGCGGAGTCTCCGAGTGACTGATCCTGGAAGCTGTCCAACCACCGCCCGATCTGGAGATGTTCTGTGCGTCTATAGGTTGAGTGGAGCTCAGCTGGGTGAGGAAATGCGGAGCTGAGTGCAAGGAAGCGGTGGGCGGGCCTGTTGTTGCCGAGAAACGGTGGAGTCATGTGCCCTTGGTTCCAATTTTTCCCTGGAGCCAGGTTGATTCCCCTTATTGCTGTGTGTTCTAGCCGCGCGGACGGTACTCTGCACCCATTACCTGCTCGGATTGGGAAGCCCGGTTTTGAAGGCCTTTGACTTTTCTTGGTTCCCTGAGCAAGTTCTTCTCAGTAATTCTCTGGGCATGTGTTTGTCTTCAAAAATTTCAGCTCTTAGAGCACTTCTGCTGATGGAGAGGGAGGCGACTTCTTACTGTCACTGGAGACCAATGTCCCATTCAACAATAAAGGCCAAGTTCCTGCTGTGTTCTAGTCATTGTATTAAGTGGGAATTCAGGACAGACAGACTTGGTATGGGTCCCAGAGGTCTTTACAGCTCAGTGTAGGAGGGTGCACCATGGGGCAGACAAGTTTACAAATAACAGAAAATAGTTATAAAGGAGATGACGAAGTGTGGCCGGAGTACATAAAGGAGAGGGTGGTCATGGAAAGTGTGTGTCAGAAACACTTTTTTTCAAGGAGACAACTTTGATATCCTTTAGGAGCTATCAGTTCACTGAGATGCATCCCCTCCTCACCCCTACAGCTCCAATTTGCAGGGCAGAGTACTCTCTCCTAAAAAACAGGTGCCAAAAGACATCAGCCAACCATCTGTAGAAGTAACTTAGCTAATTATAAAGATGTGTCCAAAGCCAATCAATGTGGCTTTGGAAGCAATAACTACCACCATGTGAAAGGGAGCTACAAGGTACTCTGTTGCTCACATTGCTAACCATTCTTAGAATATGCAAGCAGAAGGAAGTGAAAAGCAAGGAGGTTAGAAAACAAAGGAGCAAATAATAAGCAAGATTTTGACAGTGCTTATTCACAGGGAATAAATGGGGAGTCTCACCATGAGGGATCCTCAGAGACCTCCAGCTACCACCTGACTAACAACATGAATCTGGCAGCATCTGATTCATAGAAAAAGGCACTGTCATAGGTTTATAGGTGCTTCATCAAGCTACTCCAAGGCTTCTTGACTCACTTATACCCTTTTCTCTTGCTCACCAAACAAACTATTTCAAATATCTTGTTAACAGAATGAGGGTACTTTTAAAATATCTGTTAAATATCTTGATACCGGGATGAGGGTACCTTCCACATTGGGCACAAATAATTGCTAGTATGAAATGGAATACATTTTATAACTTAAAGTTACAGTTGTAAAGTAACAAATTGGCATCCTAGTGATTCACCCATGCCCTCTGAATTTAATTAGTGTTTGCTGAAAAATCCAAACCAGATCCTGGACTTTTACAGCTGAAACCATAAGCCATGATGATGTCCTCTTCTCTAATGACTGCTCAGAGTAGGAATCCACATGAAGGCAGTCAGCATCCCTCTATTTTGGACTCTGCCTTAACAGCAGTGTGATTAGCACAAATATGTTTTTTATTTGTATCCTAGACCAGCCTCTCCTTCACTGAGATCAGGAACCATGTCTTTCCTGATAAATATATCTTACCTTTGTATCTCCAGAGTCAAGCAATGCCTGGCAAATGTTCAAAATTTACTTAGTGTGTGAATGTTTGAAGTAGAGTCCTCATGGTCAAGAATGACACTGAACTGGAGCTAGCCCTTGTAATTGCCTCTACACTCCCTCTGTGTTGCAACCAGGGTAATTCTTTTGGAATGAAGATCAAATCATATCACACACACATATACCCTAAGAACTCTGATGATTTCCCATTAGTCTTTTTTCCCCCAGCTTTATTGAAATATAATTGACAGTTGCTCATATTTACATTGTACAATTCAAAGAGTTTTTTTCAATTGGCATATATTTCAGTTATACAGCATAGCAATCAGAGATCTACATAACTCACAAAGCAATCACCCCACTAAGTCTATTACCCATCTTCCTTCTTACGTATTTATTACATTAGTAACCATCTTCCCCATGCTGCACTCTACATCTCCATGTCTATTCTACAACTATCCATTGGTACTTGCCCTTTTTTGCTGTCCCTTCTCACCCATTACTCTTAAAATGCTTAAATTCCTATCATAGTAAGTTAGTTGGAGTTCTTAGTTCAAATAATATAACTCATTCTAGCCAGTTTAAGCAGTAAGAGGAATTGATTAAAGCTGCCCTGTCCAATAGAACTTTCTGTAATGATAGAAATGTTCTGTATCTGAGTCGTCCAATAAGGTAGCGACTAGCTTAATGTGGCTATTGAGCACTTGAAATGCAACTTGTGCAACTGAAGAACTAAAATTTAAATTTTATGTCATTTTAATTAATTTAAATTTAAATAGCCACACGTGGCTACCCTATTGTACAGCTCAGGATTAAAGAATATTTAGTAGTACAGAGAGTCTCAAGATGGGCCAGAGAGTCAGGCTGGGGAATCTATAGAGTCAGGAACAGTGTCTAAACCGTGCTGAGAAACTGCTCAGGGAACACCCCACTGCCACTGAACATAGACACTGTAGCTGGCATTGCTGACTGGGCACTGGATACAAGAACCTCCTCCACTGTTAGCCTCCCAAATCGATGCCTCCAATGCTATCTTGTCAGGCATGGATGCCTACTTCCTCTGCTGTGTACCTCTGTACCAAAGGCTCTGCCCAATCAGAAGAGCTCAGGTGAAACACCAATGTCCAAGCTGCAAGGGAGGCTGGGAAGGCCAGTTCCTGGCTTCCGCCTCTTGAAGGAAGTACTTATTATATGAGAAATTCCTCACACAGAAGAAGAGTGTTGGAAAGATGCTGAATGTCCAAATGTCTGCTCTCTGTGGTCTATACCAATACTTCTCAAACTAATATGCAGACAAATCATCTGAAGATCTTATTAAAATGCAAATTCTCATTGAGGAGGTCGAGAAGGAAGGAGAAACAAGATTCCGCAGTTCCAACAAGTTGCCAGGTGTTGCGCATGTTGCTAATTCAGACTACATTTTGAGTAGCAAGGCTTCATACAATCCCACAAGGACTCCCTCTCTAGATCTCTTTGGTATCTCTCTCCTTCTCTGTGCTTCAGACACATTCTGAACACCATTTTTTTTTTTTAAATAACAACTTTATTAAAATATACTTCCCATACCATACAATTCACCTTTTTGTCATGTGCTGGTTCTCAGAGGCTTTGGCTTCTTCTGATTTCCATCTTTTTCCGAGCCTGTTCTCCAAATCTCTTGTGAACTCTATGAGGTACTAATATTCTTTTCTTAATTCCCTCTGTGATGAAGTTAACCAGAGTTGGTTTCAGTATTTTGCATTTAAGAGCTCTGATAAGTATATCTTCTGATCCACTTGCAATTTTAATCTTAGGCCAGAGGCATATGGGAAGCAATGGGAGGTCTCTATAATCTTTCTTATGCTGTTAGGGGGAAAGGCAGGTGCAAAAAACATTGCTTCTGGGGTGTGTGTATTTTAAAATACTCATATAACAGCTTTATTGAGATATTAGTCACATAATGTAATATTCTTTTAAAGTATAAAACACTGCTTAAATATTCTTAGCATATTCAGAGTTTAGCAGTCTGTTTTGTTCTGTTTTAAATGTTTATTTTAAATTTAGAGTGTTTTCTTTCAAATAAAGTTCCTTGCAAGAGTTTTTCCAGAGCAAGGAAGTTTCAGCATATCTATAAGAAATCAACGCTCTTGGTGAGTCTTCTTCACAGCCTCTCAACAAGCCATTCAACTCACTTCCTCATTGCCTCACTCCCACTCTCTTCACAGTCCCCGCCTCAGCACTGGGCCTCACTGATTGGCTGGTGCCAGTGACGTCTTCAGATCGCGACCCAGGAGCGATGGCCGCCCGATTATGTGGCTAGGTGGCCGCTGGTGGCTCCCGTTTCTTGTGCAGGGGTGCTTCAATCTCCGGTCCCTTAGTTTTGCCAGGGTTTGGGGTGGCCGTAGGGGCCCAATGGAGGAAACGCTCTCGACTGGGGCTGAGGCAGCAAGCGAGGTGAGGGCTCCGGCTCAGCAAAACGGAGACGCGGGTGGCGATGCGAAGGGTGAGCGGCCGCCAGTGTGCCCCACGCCGGCGGTCCAGGAAGTGGAGCTGGCCCCTAGGGACAGAGAGCAGGCCACAGGGAACGAGGAGCTGGCCACGGCTGCAGCGCCGAGCCCAGGCAAGCGGAAGAAGCTGCGGGGCACAACCAGGGAGCGCGTGGTGCCACCGCCGAAGAAGCGGCGGGCAGGGGTGAGCTTCGGCGATGAGCACTTTGCAGAGACCAGCTACTACTTCGAGGGAGGCCTGCGCAAAGTGCAGCCCTATTACTTTGACTTTCGGACCTACTGCAAAGGCCGCTGGGTGGGCCACAGCTTGCTGCACGTCTTCAGCACCGAGTTCCGAGCCCAGCCCCTGGCCTACTACGAGGCCGCGGTCCGCGCGGGGCGCCTCCACCTCAACGAGGAGCCCGTACAGGACCTCAGCATTGTGCTCAAGGTGGACTCCTGATGGGACTGGCCGAAAGGGTCGAGGAAAGGGGGCACGGTTTTTTTTCAGAGCTGGTAGGGCATAGATACTGGAGTAAAATCGGGGTAATTCAGGAGCTTTCTCGCTTTCTCTTGGTACAATCTTTTAGCTTTCTTCTCCCACCCGGTTTCTGCAAGTAGCTTCAGTGCTTCAAAACTCACCCCTCCATCTAAGCGGCTTCCTTGTTTCCAAGGGACAGAAATTGGAATTCTTATGGCTTATTTTATACAGTGTCTTGTGGCACATGCCAGTGTGACAGTGTATAAAATAAGCCATAAAAATTGATCATTGATCACTTTTTACCTCACATCGTGTACAAATAGTATAATAGAGGCTATCATTTATGTCTCCTTAGTTTGTGCTGGGCACAGAGTTAAGCATTTTTAAGTACTTTAACATTTAACGACAGCCTTATGGGATAGTTATTGCCACCTCTCATTTTGCCTGTGAGGAAACTAAGATAAACTTCACAGAAATAAGGCAACAGCATCACCTCCAAAGCCTGTGTTCTTATGACTACTACTTAAATTATTAATCTTAGACTCTGATATGATAGAATTGTGAACTGTCAGGGATGAAGACCAGAGTTGTCTAGCTCAGTGCTTTGATCTTTCTATAAAATTTCTTCACAACTAAGAGGTACCAGACACTCCTGTGAGTAATACTGGCTCACTAGGTCGTGAGGGAAGACAAAGTGATTTCAGCATTTGGGGAATAGATAGTTTGAATCCCCTCTCTCATCTCAATTTTGAAAAACACAGGTCTGGTCTAATCCTCACACTTTACAGATGAGGAAACTGAGGCCCTGAGACGTCAAGTGGCTTGCAGTGAGCCTGTGGACAATCCAGTTCTAGAACTCGGATTTCTGGACTTAATGTGATGTTGTTTGTTTGAAGTCATGAAAAGTGATGATTTAAGAAAGTTTTCTCCCACCATTTTAGAAAAATTTACTTTTTAAATATAACATTGTAGAGAAAATACAAATAAGCAAAATCAAAAAGCATTTATAATCTCATCACCCAGAAATATCACCATTAACATTTTGTATATATCCTAGTTCTTTTTCAATGCCTGCTACTGCCTGGGTGTCTGTATATTTACAGAATGAGAATACACTATGCATACCGCTTTTTCTGTGTAAGGAAATACTGTAACCATTCTTCCCATGTCAAATAACAGGGGAATCTGTGTGTGTAGTTGACTGATTACAGGTTGTTGGCCCTTGGGATGACCGATTGATTGCCTGTATCATTGGCAGGACAATGACTTCTTGCGGAACACAGTACACAGGCATGAGCCACCAGTTACAGCAGAGCCTATCCGTCTGCTGGCTGAGAATGAAGATGTAGTGGTTGTAGACAAGCCTTCCTCCATTCCTGTCCACCCGTGTGGCCGCTTCCGACACAACACAGTCATCTTCATCCTGGGCAAGGAGCACCAACTCAAGGAGCTACACCCATTGCATCGGCTTGACCGCCTTACCTCGGGGGTCCTCATGTTTGCCAAGACAGCATCCGTCTCAGAGAGAATTCATGAACAGGTTCGAGACCGGCAGGTGGGTCTCATTTATGTCTCATGCAGGTGACTTCCTGGGCTCACAAATGCTATGTGTCAAAAGGACATCACCAAGTTATATCTGAAGCGGGCCTTCATGTTTATCTGGCCAAGCTTCCTACCTTCAGAGAGGTCAACACCTAATGTGCCGAAGACAGGTTATTATCTCTTAATGTTTTGAGAGATTTTTAGAGATGGCATACTCTGCCTCTCTTTATAATTTGCTCTCTTAAAGTTTTTAACTACTGACAGGCTGAGCGAGGTTTTTAAGGTTGTAGGGAGAGCATATTGGTAGAAAGATTATGGATGAAATCCGAAGAGTCTTGGGTAGAAGAGTTAAATGGTAGTGACTGTGGTCTTGAGACTTGTAATTCTCAATTTCATTGTGATACATTTACTGAGTTCTTACTGTATACCAGGCTAAATACCAAGTACATTAAAGCCTAACGCAATTCAACAGCCCTGTGAGATAAATGCTTTCCTAATCTCACATTTTCTAGAGAAGTTAATAGGATTTAAAGAGGCTAAGTAATGTACCCAGAATCATGAAACTGGCAAATGGTGGAGCTGGGATTTGAATCCTCTTCTGTCTGGCACTGATGCATTCTCATCACTTGCAGAGGGCCTGGGCTTCATGAGTTTGTGCTGAATTTCTCCCTCTTCCCTCCTTTGTAGCTAGAGAAGGAGTACGTATGCCGGGTGGAAGGGGAGTTCCCCGCTGAGGAAGTGACCTGCAAGGAACCCATCTTGGTAGTATCTTACAAGGTTGGGGTGTGCCGTGTAGACACTCGGGGCAAGCCCTGTGAGACAGTGTTTCAAAGACTGAGTTACAACGGCCACTCCAGTGTGGTGAGGTGCCGGCCACTCACAGGCCGCACCCACCAGATCCGAGTCCACCTCCAGTTCCTGGGCCACCCCATCCTCAATGACCCCATCTATAACTCAGTGGCCTGGGGCCCCTCACGGGGCCGGGGTGGCCACATTCCCAAGACAGATGAGGAACTGCTTCGGGACCTTGTGGCAGAGCATCAGGCCAAACAGAGCCTGGATGTGCTAGATCTCTGTGAAAGTGACCTATCTCCAGGACTCAAAAACTCTACAGTTTCCTCTTCAGAGCTGGGCAAGGACTGCCTAGAAGACTTGGCTGCATCCACCCAAAAGATGGATGGAGTAGTTGAGACAGCATCTCAGGATCTGAACACAATGGCCTTGGCACCAGGAAATGCAGCTGAAACAGATGTTATCAATCAAGAGATAGACCCCCTCTGTGCAGAATGCCGGCTGGTGCGACAGGACCCCTTGCCCCAGGACCTTGTGATGTTTCTGCATGCCCTGCGCTATAAAGGGCCAGGCTTTGAGTACTTTTCACCCATGCCTACCTGGGCACAGGATGACTGGCAAGAAGACTGAAAGCTGTGGCCAATGGAAAGATTGCTTCTTTGGTTGGAAGAGGCCATGGGGAAGGAACTGACCTCATGGTCTGGTTCTTAGGGTTTCTATAGGAGTGAGGTTGGGCTCTTAAAGGACCTGCTTATACTTTCTACCTCTTTCCTTCTTCTCCTTCAACCTAGAGTTTGAGGACTTTTTGGTTCATAAATATATTCCTTTTTGTTATCCCTGGAATGTCTGGTTTTCCTACTGCTGCTGCTTTTTATTATTGAGATAAATTCACATAATATGATAATTAACCAAATTAATGTATACAATTTAGTGACATTTAGCACATTCACAGTGTTGGGCAACCATTATCTCTTTTCTAATTTCAAAATATCTTCATCACTTAAAAGGAAACCCATATCCATTAAACAGTCACTCTCCATTTCCCCTTCCTCCTAGCTCATGTCACCATTAATCTATTTTCTGTCTCAATGGATTTGCCTATTCTGGACCTTTCATATAAGTGACATTTTGCCACTGTCTTCTTTTGTTTAGCATAATGTTTTCAAGGTTCGTCCAATTTACATCATGCATCAGTCCTCATTTCTTTTTTATAGCTGAATAATATTCCATTTTATGGGTATTGTACATTTGTGTATCTATTTGTCAGTTAATGAACATTTGGGTTGTTTCCACCTGCTGTTTACATTTGTATACAAATTTTTGTTTGAATATTTTTTTCAGTTCTTTAGAGTATGCACCAAGGAGTGAAATTGCTGAGTCATATGGTAATTCTATGTTTAACTTTTTGAGGAGTCATGAAACTTTTCCACAGTGGCTGAGCTATTTTATATTCCCACCAACAACACACTAGGTTTCTAATTTTTCCACATCCTCACCAATACTTATTTTCTGTTTTGATTATAGTCTAGTGGAAGTAAAATGTTATCTTGTGATTTTCATTTGCATTTCCCTATTAACTAATAATGTTTATCATCTTTGCATGTGCTTGTTGTCTATATATCTTCTTTGGAGGAATGTCTATTTGAGATTTTTGCCCATTTTTGAATTAGGTTGTTTGCCTTTTTGAGTTAGAAGTTTTTTATTTTGGATACGAGATCAATTAGATATATGATTTGCAAATATTTTCTTCCATTTTGTAAGTTGTCTGTATATTTTATTGATAGTGTGCTGTCATTCACAAAAGTTTTAGTGTACATTCAGTATTGTTAACTACACACAATATTGTTTGTACAGCAGAGCTCTAGAACTTAATCATCTTGCATAACTGAAACCTTATACCTGTAGAATAGCAATTCCCATTTACTCTTGCTCCCAACCCAATATCACCATTCTACTCTCTGCTTCTTTGTGTTCGACTTTATTAGATACCTGAAGAGAAAAACTTATTTTCCTTTACTTGCTATTTACAAAATACTCTATACTTCAAATGTGTGGAGGTTTCCCCACACCAAGCAATTCTCTGAGACCAGGTAGGTGTCCTACAGTTTAACTCAATTCTGACACTATCTACCTGAAGATAGCATCAGATTCCACAAATTAAGGGGTCAGTTTCTCAAGACTGCCCTCACCTCACATGCTAATCTCAAGTCCGAGTTGTCACCTGTGCTTCTGGCCAACTATACATTGGAGTTTCCCACAACCTTCTCCTTAGGTTCAAAACCACATTTGCTGGAATGGCTCACAGAACTCAGGAAAATAATTTACTTGCTAAATTACTGGTTTATCATAAAGGATTTTGAAGAATACAAAGGAATGGCCAGATGAGATATCCTGAGGGAGGGGTCCCTAGTACAGGTGCTTCTGATACCGTAGGGCTCAGAGTATGCCACCTCTTGGGCACATGGATGCCTTCTTGTTCAACCTAGAAGCTCTCCTAACCTAGTCATTTGTGTATCTTTGGTGAGACATCTATTCGGATCTTTTGCCCATTGGGTTGTTTGGGGTGTTTTTTGCTCTAGAGTTGGAATTCCTTATATTTTTTAGTATTAACCCCTTTCAGATATATGACTTGCAGATATTCCATTTCATAGGCTGCCTTTCACTCTTGTTAATTGTTTCCTTTGCTGTGCAGAAGCTTTTTAGTTTGATGTAGTTCTACTTGTCTGTTTATGCTTTTGTTGCCTGTGCTTTTGACAAATTTTAATTTCGATGCAATTCACTTTATTTTTTCTTTTATTGATTGTGCTTTTAGTATTCTATCTGAGAATCCTTTGGTAAACCCAAGGTCATAAAGATTAACCTTTATGTTTTCTTTTTGATGCTGTTTTAAACTGAATTGTTTTCTTAATTTCATGTTTGGATTATCTATTGCTAATATATAGAATTATAGCTGATTTTGGGGTTGATTTTGTATCCTGCAACTTTGCTGAATTTATTAGCTTAATAGTTTTGTGTGTGTCTTTGTGTGTGCATGTGTGTGTGTTTCATGTCATCTGCAAAGAGAGATAATTTTACTTCTTGCCCTCTAAACCCTCTGTGTACTCAATTATTTTCCTTTCATTTGAAGCTTGTCCATATTTTTAAAACTGCAACATTTTTATCAGTCATTAACTACATCAGAACAATTAAGAACTGCCTAGTAAGTTGAACATGTACATAACCAATGATTCCACTTCTAGCTCTATACTTAGAGAAACACATGCACATGTACCCTAGGAGACAGGTACAAGAACATTCACAGCAGCATTCTTATAATAGGAAAAAACTGGAGACCACCATCCATAAAAGAATAGATACTTAATTTTCTTTTCAGATATTTGTATACTAAGCAGCAGTGAAAAATGAATGAACTACCTGGATAAAACAGTGTTGAATGAAAGAAATCATGGATGAATAAATATAATATGATTCCATTTATATAAAATTGAAAAAATATTTTTTAGGGATATATATGTGCATATTTGCTAAGAAAGGCAAGAAGATAATTAACAAAATTCAGTAAAGTGGTTATCTCTAATCGGAAACCAACAGGGAGGGGCACATAGGAAGCTTCAAAGGCACTGGTATTGTTCTGTTCTTAAGCTGGGACATATATGTGGCATTGGTTTTTATCATTGTTCTTTTAAACTATGTATATAATATATATGTATGTATTATATCGTGCAATATCTTTCAAGATAAAAAATTTTTAATAAAAAATGTTGTAAATCTCTTTTTTGTAACCTTTGGATATGTAACTCTCCTCTTTTAGTCACCCACCGCACACAACTCCTTAAGTCTATTTGACCTCCATGCAGCTGGGTCGGGTACCATTCCAAGTGCCTCGATCGTGCGTCATTTTCATCAGGGATGGAAAGCAAACATATGTTTGGTATTTTGGAGACTATAATGATAAGCAATATATAATAATTTGCAAATGTGACTGACCACTTTAATATGTCTTAGCAGATTCAAATACTGCTTCTTTATCATAAAAGAACTAAGATTTAAAAGCAGCTTATGGCCAAAAATAAATAAAGCAACTTATAGTTTTGGTATTGTAGATATGGCATGCTCTCAGATACACAGAGAGGTCACAAGATTCTTGAAAATACTCTAATAATTTAAGTAAATAGTAAGTGATGCAATTTTTCCATTTCTTTTTTCTTATAAACTTTTCAACATTCTAAATGAAGTTAAGGTAGGCCAAGAATTTTTAAAGAATAACGTATCTTGCCCTAAATGCTAAATCATCCAAAATCAGAATTGAGGCAAATGTAGAGATTAAGAATTTTACAATACAAGGAATGACAAAGATTGCCAGCAAACCACCAGAAGCTAGGGAAGAGATATGAAACAGGTTCACCCTCACAGCCTTCAAATGGAACCAATCCCATTGACACCTTGATCTAGGACTTCCAGTTGCCAGAATTATGGGACCATTTCTGTTGTTTAAGCCAAAAAAAATTTTTTTTTAAGTCCTGCATCCTGAGCTAAAATAAAGACTGCCTCTGTTACTTGCTAGGTTGTACCAAAAAGTGATTACTGACAATCATTGAAAGGAGAGTTGATTGGGAGTGATACTTTCAGTGAGTACACAGAAACCATTCTCAAGGAGTTATTTCAATATTTTAAAAGCTAAATATATATGTCTATAGGTGTGTGTATATATATTTTTAGATGCCAAATTTCTGTCATTCAAGACTTTAAAAATCAGAATTTTAATTCCATAGCTATATTTGCTATCAACAGAAAGTTGATCATTGAGATGACTTGGACTTTCAATGGTCTGTTTTTGTCACTCCATATGTTGTCAAAGTTCATGCAGCCTTCATTTGTCCATCAGTATCGCCTAAGCATTTACTAAAGGAATTTGATTTAGAACTGATAAATATAAATCAATATGTTCAAATAACAATATTCGAGATTCAAAATTTTTACAAAAGCCAGAGGGGAAAAAGTGCTCAGAGTCAATGACTTTTTATTTAGCCCAAAGAGAAATATGAAAAATGTACTACTTTATAGGTATCATAATCAAAAAAGGATTATTGTTTCTGTTTCTAACCATGAAACCACCAGTCATGTCCTCAGGTCTTGCCTTCATCTGTTAACTTCACCCTATTCCATAGAGTTGGGTTCAACCTTGCTTTACTTCATTCTGGAGATTTCAAAGGAAAAAATTATTTTGAAATTTGAAATGTGGGGCATTGCTCCTCCTAAATATGATGAGAAGGAATGGTGTAATCGTTGCTTGCTAACTATCCATAGCTTTCTCAGCAGAAGATTCAAAACATGGAATATCATAAGTGTTACTCCCCATTTCCCACAGTAGTTGGCATTTATTCACTTTGTCTTTCCTAAGCAAGGTTACTATCAAACGGATTTGTTTTTGCTCTATTGATCTTCAATATGAAAAACTTCATTTTTAGCTCACTAGAAGCTGTTATAGCAAGGTGGATGTTTTCACATGATAGCATGTAGCTCAGGGAATGATTTGAGCCAAGGGAAATGTTTCTTGCAGACTCAGAGAATAATGCCTGTCTTGCATTCTTGAACGTCTCAAGGTCTTGTCATGATTGTTTTCACAGAGATAGTTCTTCATTGGGACCATACTTCCTAATGGTGAGAAGCAGAAGTTACTTTTGTCATCTGCCTCTCAAAATCAATCTTTGCAAATCTTGCAGCCTGGCGTCTGTTTTGTTTTTTGTTTTGTTTTGTTTGCAAAAGTTAAGAAATGAACTCAAACCAAAAAAAGAAAAAAAAAAAGAAAATTCATTGATTTCAAAGCTTCCTTCAGAGCTATATCATATAAAGGCTGCTGACACTTAAGGGCCTGCCTGGATGCAAATAATCACCAACTAAATACTGGACAGTTCTTCCCAGAGCACCTCATTCTCTAGGCAAAATGAGTCTTCCTAAAGCTGTACTTGGAGAATGAAGAACCATTCCCTGGCACTGAAGTGATAAGAGAGCTAGAATATCTTGGTAATGCACTTGACTATGTAATGGGTCTTTCTCCCATGGCCTTCTAGAAGTTGAAGGCGTGAAGAAGGATCCTTAACGATAGGACTTATGAAGAAGAACCTGGTGTTGATGGAGAATGGTTTCTTCAGCTGTCATTTGTTGACAAATCTGAGAGAGTAATGAGGATCTTTCCAAATGAAGCAGCCATTCTGTAGAACTGTCTTGTCCATCGTGCAGTTGCAGCTGCTCCAGTAGATGGCGACTCTCTTAGTGCTTTATAAATTTATTTTCTATTACTGATCCGAGTATTTTTTTTTTCCCCCTGGGCTTTTAAATAATCTGGCGTGTTATTGATTCTTTTTTGGTTCTCTTGGAAAAGGGTAAAAACAGTTCTTACAGATCAAGAGGTCATAGAAGTGCAAAAAATACACTCTTAACAAGTCTTACTGAAATTTCATAGGAAAGAAACCATAAATGAACTAAGCATGAAAACAAGTACAGAACTGAGGAATGGAATAGTGAGCTTACACTCAAATTTTCTTATTTTTTTTCTAGACACTTCCAGTGTTTTGTATTTTCAGAACTTCTATGGCTGAAGATTTTCCATTTACTTTTTATTTGAAGAGACTTGACACATTGATAGACCTTATCAATTTTCCATAGGAAAGTCATCACTGCAAGAAGCAGGTAAAACTCAGAAAAATGATGCAGACTTACTAGTGTAAGCACTAGTGGGCAATTTAAATATTGCAGCACTAATGGGCAATTTAAATACTGTCTGGCAAGTTCTGGGAGAAACCCAAGAAGCTACAGGAGCATCTTGGAGGGGTGCAAAGCCCCTGAAACAAGAGAGAGCACAGGGGCTAACTAAAAGAAATCTAAGCTTCAGGATTCAGGGCTAGACAAGGCCTGTTGATGGGATGACATCTAAACTGAGATCTGAAGGTGCCTGTTCCAAGGAGAGGAGTAAGGACAGCATCTGCAAAGGTCTTGTGGGCGTGAGAGCAAGGCCTAGTTCAAGGAAAGCTTAAGATCAGTGTCTTGAAGGTGCTTTAGAAAAGTCTGACAGGGGATCTTAACCTTTTTTGTGACATAGACCCTTTTGGCAGTCTGGCAAGGCTTATGGGTCTCTTCTTAGAATATTGTTTTAAAATGCATAAAATTAAATTTATTGGATTACAAAGGCAACCAATTATGTTAGAGTACGGTTATCAAAATATTTTTTAAATCTTTAAGATAGTTCTAATAACTACCATTATTTTGAAGTAGTGATGAGCATAAAGCAAAAACAATAACATGATATAAAAATCTCCATAATTTCTATTGGTGACAAAATCACAAGTAAGGTTAATATTACTGTACTCTGTTGCTTATGTTTATTAAAAGAAATGCTTTCGGTTAGAGATTAGTGAAAATAAAGATGCAATTTTTCTCCTCAACCAACTAATCAATTGAATTCTATCCATGGTCCTTTGAGAGTGTATGGAATTCGGAGAGGAAACCTTCCAACAACAGGGTGGTGAATGGATTGGAAAGCAAGGCTGAAGGCAGGTGTTGGAGTGACCCTCGGCCCAAGGAGGTATCAATATTCCCAAGGGATTTGGATTTAAGAGGGATGAGTCAGTGGAGCCAGTTTAGCAAGGACTACTGCCTTCCACCCTCTGTGCCACAAACTTAGCTGAAGCACCTGCCAAGCGTCAGGTTCTGGGGTACCATGCTGGTGCTCAGAGAATGTGTAAACCATTACCACAAGGGATTGATGAGCCCTTGTTTACTAATAATCTCCAGCACAGTATAAAATAGTGGTTAGGAGACACGAGAGTTGGACAGACATGGGTTACACTGCCCTTTCTGCAATTACATAAGCTGTCTAACTTTGAGCAAATTTATCTTCCATTGTTCTCATCTGAAAAACGGAGTAATAAAAATGTCTATCATGATCACAGAGTTATAGTGAGTTGAAGTGATGTAATTCATTAGGTACCTGTAGATAAATATTGGATAAGCGAAGGTTGTTGAATGTGAGTTGAAATGAATCTGCCTGACGACCTTTCAAGAGAGGAATCTATTTTTTTGCTTCCTGTGCCTCCCTCACTGCTTAAACCCGAAAGAGGTTTTAACACTTTCTTTTCCTCTGGGAAGGTAGCCATGTTTCAGGTCTTAAGTCTCTGGCTACTAGATATGTACTACCAAGGTTATATCTTTTGTCAGCATCTTTTTAGTTTCCCTGTGTATATTTTTCTTGAGCACCTGCAACCTACTGGGGACTGGAAGAGAATCCTGAAATGAACAGTGTCACGAGGTGGCTTTTGAAATGAAATCGGGTATTTCGTAGTAAGGACAAGTAGTAAGAACTCTAGCTTAAGAGTCCACAGTAATTGAAGCCTCTTGATCAGGATCTAGTTAATTAATATGGAGCAGATCAGCATTAAACGACATGGGAATAGCAGTAATCGTACAGTTCTATACATTGTCTTTTTCGTATAAAAAGAAATGAAATCCAGCACAGATATTTTTTGATACCCAGAAAATGCCCTTTTCTTTGTAAGGTCAGAATGTTCAAAAGTTGTCTTTTAAATATTTTGAATTTGAGATTGACGGATCTGGGGTCAATCGACTAGTAAATCGGAGCCGGAATATATTAAACTATTTCCACTCTGTAAGTAAATTTACACTCATCTGAGTCAAAAAGTCACTCCCGACGAGGATGGGATTCGAACCCACGCGTGCAGAGCACAATGGATTAGCAGTCCATCGCCTTAACCACTCGGCCACCTCGTCCCAGAAGCCTACTCCTTCCTGGTAGCTATAGGGAGTAATAGTAGGGGGATGTGACGCAGTATTATGGAGGCCACCATTTTGTACGGAAACAAAGAGCCTATCGTTTTTAAAGCAAGTAACCAAAAGAAGATGGCCGCTCCCATAAGATGGGAAGCAATACGGGAAACAAAATAAAATTCAACAGAAAATGAGAAGCCCTGAAGGAAATAATATTGGCATACAGGCTGGAAAGGAAGTTCGATTACAGGAGTTTTAGGACTAGGGTTGCTCCGGCATCTAAGGGGCGGAGTCGAACATAGACTGTCTTTGCGCATGCGCGTCGATTAGGCGGTTAGATTTGAATACTGCACGGAAGCTGTCTGGGCGCTGTTAGGTGACGTCCAGAGGCGACGGTGAACTACCTCTCCGAACCCTGCGGACCCCAACCGAACCCCGCGGACCCCAAACAGATGTAAGGAGAATTTCTTAAGCAGGAGGCTGCGGCAGATAAAGAGAATGACTCTTGCGTCTGGGCTCTTGGGAGGACTTTAGGTTTTATCTAAGCACCCTGAAAGTCCAGCGATAGGAGGTAGGGGACGCTCCCTATGCCAGGCGGCCCCCGAAAGCTTTAGGCTAGAGTAGACGCTTCTCTCTTGGTGTGGGGCTCTTTCTTTCCTCATCTGGGCCTGCACATTGATCCGCTTCCTACCTCCCTAGCACTTCCCATCCACACCTGGGCCTCTTCGGTCGCATCAGGTCGGCTCGGCTCGGTTATCTGTGGCTCTCTCCGCGTCTGAGACCGCAGCGTCCCGCTAGTCCTCTTCTGTCCAGGCTCCCGGACTCTTTCTCGCACTCCGGCTCTCTTCCCTAGGAAACTCGACTGTTTGTATTTCTGACTCGGTCTTTTCTTGCTGTAAATGAAGTGACAGCAATAAGTGATTTTAAACTCTCGGTTTATCGTGGTTTATTTACAATGTCTGGTTGGAGTGCTAGCGCGCAGTAAACAGATTTTCCATTTCCTGCTGATATACATTAGTAAGTAAGCCAGTATTATTAGTACTCCACAAATGAGTTTTTGAAAATCTTTCTCTGTCCATTATTAGCTTCAGAGTTAAAGCCCCCTTTCTTGCTGTTTATCTCAATACTAGAGTTTAAGAAAAAAATTCTAAAAAAATTACTGATTGGAATTTTAAAAATAAGTTTATAGAGATATGACAGAGACTAAAGCAGAACTTACTCTAGATTACTCTAGATATTAAGATCGAAGTTTTCACTTCAGTTGAATTGAATCAGTCAAATTCCTCGGATATTTATTGGGTTCCTTCTTGTTATGTGCCAGGGCTGGAAGCAGATGATTCAGAGTCCCTAATCTAATAGTTTACTGTCCAGAAGGGGAAATAATATACACAGATAACTATAATACAAGACAGTGTAAAGGATTGTAGGACATTCTAAAGTGGCATAGGAACATACAGAAGGGAGAGCTTATTTGATTCCTTTAACAATGGAGACTGAAAGAAGCTTCATGGATAAAGTGAGATTTGAGGTGTAACTTGAGACGAATGATTTACAGAGAAAAGTTTAATGTACTGTAAGATCTGGCTAATTAAAGGTTGGGTTCAAAGCAGTATAATTCTTCTTGACTATATGGGTGGCTGGAAATGTTTACAAGATGACAGATAGATAAAAACTGAGTAACAATGTTTGATGTGTTAGTATTAACAATACTTAAAAAGTTGTTATTAAGTGGAAATAAATTTATGTTTGATGCTAAATAAGAGACTAGAAGATATACTAGATATTGATAGGACAGCTGTCCTATCAGTGATAATTGTAATGTTTTACATCTGGACTGTCCAACTGGGTACCCATTAGTCACATGTAACTACTGAGCATCTGAAATATGGCTATTGTGATTGAAGAACAGAATTTTAAATTTTATTTTATTTTAATTAATTAAGTTTAAATAGCTGCCGTTTGGACAACACAGATCTAGGCTCTATATCAGTGGACACTATGGAATATATTAACTCTAGTTATTGGTAGTATAAATGGAGGAGTGGACGAAGAGGCAGAAAGTAAATATTTCAGGCTTTGAAAGCTACATGGTTACTGGCATGGTTTCTGTCACATTCTTCTTTATTTGTTTTTTGTTTTGTTTTCTACAACCCATTCAAAATGTAAAAACCAAAAAACTCCAAAAACACTTTGAAGGACCCGTTTTAACAAAATATGTAGTTTTTAACTGCCTACAGCACCTGGTATTCCTAGGTGGTCTCCCATCCAAGTACTAACCAGGCCCAACCCTGCTTAGCTTCAAGAGATCAGACCAGATTGGCACGTTACAGGTGACATGGCCGTGGACCAAAGTCCATAGTCTAAACTCAAAATTTTTCATATCTTGGCCATGCTACCCTGAACAAGCCTATCCTGTCTGATCTCAGAAGCTAAGCAGGGTCGGGCCTGGTTAGTACTTGGATGGGAGACCACCTAGGAAGACTAGGTGCTATAGGCGTAAAAAATAAGCTGACAAGGTCCTTGAAATCTATGAGGTCAACGAAGAGTTGCCTCACCTAAAAATAAATAAATAAATAAGAATAAAAATTTCTCATTTCTTATAGCTCCATTGGGTACTTTTTCTTTCTTTTTTTGGTCTTCTCTTAGAAAGTAATACTAAAGTAACAACTCTGCTCTTAATCTCTTCATAGTTTATACTTTCTTCTTTCTCACCTTTTCTAATATCGTGTTTGTTACAGAAAGGTTTTCTTCTAAAATGGATGGGATGTCTTCAGAGACTAATGAAGAAAAGTAAGTTCATGCAATGCAGCTAAAAATGTTAAACTCTTTATCAGAAACAGATACTTTTTCAGTTAGTAAAACCTGTTGATAACTTCTGAAATCTGTTTGTATTCTCTTCCAGGGAAAAGAAGTAAATGTTACAAAGTCATAGCCCCCCTTGCCATATCTTTATATAACCTATCTAGAGTCAAAACTGAGAGAGACTTTAGAGACCACCTCCCATTTCTTCTATTTAAGAATGAGAAAATTGAGGCCCAAGGAAACAAAATGATTTGTCTAAAGTTGGCATCTGTTTACAACCAGAGACATAATTTTTTTCTCAAACAATGTTTTTAAATTTTTGAAATAGTTGCTAAATGTCAAAATTTCAAGATTTCATATAACAAGTAGATTTTCAGCTTCTCTTGAAAATCAACTGTGGCAACACTGGGCTTGTATTCTTGCTTGGCAACAGCTAACCTGTATGTAGTAATGGCTATGACCTTTAAACCAGGCAAGAACTCTCTATTATAGTCTCCACTCCACCTATTTTTCTTATACTTATTAAATTATGTGTTTAGGCTTCATAGGAATTTGAACTTTTAAAACCCGATGTAAAAATCACATAGTAAAACCAGAGCTAGAATCTCTTGATTTATAACCCATTTATCTTGTAATTGTACCTCCGTAAATATGGTAAATTATGTTGTACTGATTGTGTTTCAGGATGGTCTCGTAGTATATAATGTGTGTTTTAAAACCCTGACTTCCTAAATATTGAATATAAAGTGTTGTAAATTTTGCTAAGTGAAAGCAATGCTGAGTTTTAAGTGAAGGATGGCTAATTTAAAAGCATGTAAGAGTTGATGTGACTATGGCTTTTGAAAATTCAGGCTTTTATCAGTATGTATGTAAATTTTTTTCCTCTCTTCTAGTGACAATATAGAGAGGCCTGTTAGAAGACGACATTCCTCAGTAAGAAACATTTATTTGTTAACTTTTTTTGAATGATGACTGTATTCCATAGTAATTTTTACTGTGGCATCACTATCCCACCTCCACTGGCTCCTATTGCTCTCTGGATAAAGAATAAAATATTTAACCTTATATAGTTTTATAGTTGTATAAATATACTAAAATTTACATTTTGTAAATGTACTAAAATTCCCATTTTATTACTCTCATGGTAATTTTATGAATTGTATGCTATTGTAAATTATACTTCAATAAAGGTGTTTAAAATATATTTAAACTGATGTGCAAAGCAAGACACAAAAAAAATCCAACTTAAACTGATTTAAGCACAAGATTTATCAGATTATGAAGCTGAAAAATCCAAAGATAGGAATGACATTAGGCACAACTTACTAACCTGGGGTTCCAACAATATTATCAGTACTAGGATTTCCTTTCAATTTTTCTACTCTGATTACTTCCTCTGGGTAATCTTCATTATTAGATAGGCTCCCTATGCTTACTACATTATATCTAGCTCCGAACATTCAGGTTCAAGTCTTACATAAAAAATATCTATTTCCTGAAGATAAATAATACAAACGACTCAAGATTGAATTGTACTAGCTTGATTATTTTGATATGGATCAAGCTCTCATTCCTGAACCAATCACTATTGCTGAGAGATACCATATGCAGATTATTCTAAACCAGGGCTACGTGTTGTACATGTAGGTTGGGTTGGAGCTTCACTCAGACCACATGGGATGAGAGTTGGGAAAATAATTGGGAAAGGTGGGCAGGGAGGGAGAAGGGAATAGATGCCAAATATTTAAATGAGCCACAAAGTATAGCACTGAACAGAATGAATTTGAGGAATTTTAGAGATTTTTATAGGAATTTTAGCATCTCTACCTTTCTACTCATAGTATGACTTCAAATGAACTGATTATTAATAGATATGCCAGATTTTCTTGAATAATTCTCTTCTAGATTTTGAAGCCCCCAAGGAGTCCTCTTCAGGACCTCAGAGGTGGTAATGAAATAGTTCAGGTAAGTTCCTAGTGCAAATTCTTTATAGATTACTGTTTTCAGTGATATTTTTAATAGTCAGGAACTTTATTAGCTATATGAAGAGAGAACATCATAAATTATTCTCAGTTGAATATGTACAAGTAAGCATCCTATGGCCCACAGGTTAAAATTCAAACACTGGATTAAGCTGGCACTCGTACTTTTTAACCTCTACTTACTTTCCAGCCTTCTTTCTCTCCACTCTCGCACATGTGTCTTACTATTCAGAACTGCTTACTATTCCCCAAACAAGACAGACCTGTAAGCCTGCAAGTATTTACATATGATATTCCATCTGTCTAGATGGTTAGTCCTTCATTTTTTTTTCTTCAAACGTTTTATTTAAAAAATTTTTCAAACATACTGAAAAGTAGAAAGAATTTTACAGTGAATGTGCATATATAGTCATCACCTAGATTCTATTATTAATATTTTATCATACTTGCTTTATCATAAATCCGCAGCCCTCTTTATTGGGTAATTCCTATTTGTTTTTCAAAACTCAGCTTTGGAATCACTAATCTTAGAAAATCATTCCTCAATACCTACTGTAATTGATTACTAATGTCTGTTTTTAAATCGAGAGCTCCATGAGGGCAAGAACTTTATCATGCATTTTTTTTTTTTTTTAATTTATTGTGTCCAGTACATAGTTGGCTTTTAGTACATTTTGTTGATTGATGCAATGTATGTAGTTTTGGAGACCATGTACTTCTGAGTTCTCATTCTGCTTTGGCCTCTTTTTCTATTTCTCAAATACATCAAGTTTTTTCCTGTATTAGGGCTTCTGCACACATTCTGCCTAGAATGCTTTCCTTCTGCCTTTCATTGGACTAACTAATCCTTCAGGTTTCAACTTAAATGTATTTCCTCAAAGAAATCTTTCCTGATTCTCAAGCTAAATTCGTTTTTTATATAGTTTTCCTTCATATTACTCATCATACTTTTGAGTTTTATATTAGTGGATTTTTTTGTTTAATGTCTGTCTCAGCATTAATCCTCAGTAGTGTAGAGACTATTTTCTTTACTACTGTTTTCCTATCACTTGGCACAGGATCTGGTTGTGTGTGTGTGTGTGTTTGTGTGTGTTAAAAAAATTACTGAACTTTGAATGATTAAATGACAGATCCATATTTATTCAAGATAAATGTGTGCTAGAGGTTTGTACAACACTGTGCCTATAACTAATAATATTGTATTATACCTTTAAAAATCTGTTAAGAGGGTAGATTGCTTGTAAAGAGAGTCTTACCACAATGAAATAAAAATAAATTTTTTTAATGGTTAAGATAAATTTTATTTATGTATATTTTACATTTAAATTTTTTTTTAATCTTAAAAATAGTATAGTAAGGTTAGAATAACAGTCAACATATCACTTGCTTTATTCCCAGTCTTTCTTCTTGATAGCAAAATAGCCGTTCATTTAAAAGGGAGAAAAGATAAGGGGCAGTAATCACCTTCCTTAAATATATGTTGTTTATATCCGTATGCTTATTATCACTCACACTGAAAATTATATTCATGTTTGTTAAGTGCTTCTACATTGGGATTATTTTGGAGAATCTAATAATAATCAAAATAAATAATGATATCAAATTCATTCAGAATAAGACTTGGTCTGTCTGCAGTATTCTGAAAACCTAATTCACAATGGTTTCATCAAGAATCACACCATATATTCTCTGCCTTTAGGAACCCAATGCGTTGAGAAATAAGAAAAGCTCTCGTCGAGTCAGCTTTGCAGATACTATAAAGTAAGTTGAAATGAGAAATAATTTTAAAATTACGGTAATGGTTTTTTGTATGTCAAACCAAATATGTTGGTTCTAACTGACTCTGATAACCTGTATTTCAATTAGATAAGCATTAGAGAATTGTTATTCAAAAGGTCGTTATTCAGGATTATGCTTAAAGAGAAACATTAGAAGCATTCTCTCCAAAGTAAGGAACAAAACAACTGTCTTAACCACTGTTATTAACATTGTATTGGAGGTGCTAACCAACAAAAATAAACTAGAGAAAGAAATTGGAGTTATAAAAATTGGATAAATCTATTACGTTTTGCAGATCATATATTAGGAAAATCCAAGAATATCAATTAAAATACCTCTACAGACACTAAGTATCAAGATAAAAATTAACATGGAAATTAGTATATTTCCTATATATAAATAATGAGATAGAGATAAATGTCTTTTTTAATTGTTATATTTTGTTGCTGTAAATATAATAAAAGCATATAAAAAATAAAACATTACTGAAGGATATTAAAGATTAATTGTACAAATGAAGACAAGTTCTTAAATAAAAAGATTCAACATCATAAAGATGTCATTTCTCCCTAATTTAATTTTTAAATTTAATGTATTCTTCTGTGTGGTGTTTTCATGATGATTTTCTTGATGTTCAGCAGTATATTTGTATTTCTTCATTGATTCAAGAGTTGTTTGATAGAGATTTTTAAAATATCTAAGTGGTAAGGATATTTTGTTGTCATTAATTTTTAGTTATATTGTCAGAGAATGTTAATCTTGTATTATTTTGATTTCTATTGAAACTGGTTTTGTAATCTCGTATATAATCAACTTTTGTGAATGATCCATAGGTACTTGAAGATATATTCTGTATTTTAGAGTGTAGAGTTTGATATATATCAGTTATATCCACCTTATACCTTATGTTATTTGAGTCTTCTATAATCTTACATAATTTTAGTCATTTTAATCTATCATGAATTATGAGAGAGAGGTGAATTACTCTCTTGTTGATAAGGCATCTCACTTTATATCTCTATATTTCTAATAGTTTTCCTTTATGAATGTTGATTCTATGTTTATTGGTACATCATCGTTAAATCTTTATTCGGAATTGCACTTTCTAGCATTATGAAATATTTATCTTTGTTTTGTTTATTGCTTTTTGACCCAAATTTTACCTAGACCAATATTAAGATTTCTGTCTGTGCTATATTTTTTGTCATTTGCCTGGTATACTTTTGTGTATTGTTCGACCATGTATGATTGATGATAAAATTACTTTTCAAAAAAACTCATCTAAATAATCATGTTGAAATGATCGTTTTAACATAGGAAGTTCACCTGTCTCAACTAATCGAAAATGGGTTTATATAAACTTTAGTTTTTTCACTATTAAAGATATTGTACACTTGAAACTTATATAGTCTTATTAACTAATGTCACCTTAATAAATTTAATTAAAAGAAAAAGAAGCACAAGATTCTCGATATAGAAACAAATATAGTAAAATATAAAAAACAGGTATAGTAAAACTTACTATACTTAAAACTCCCACCTGAGATATTAGAATTAACCTATATTCTCCATTACGCTTGTAAAACATACTGATAGCTACAGTACACTGAACACTGTCGGGTCCATAAGCTTCAGATCCTAAGAGTTGATTGGTTGGCTTACCAAGGAGTGTATGTCTTGTTTATATAGTTGAAGTAATTAAATAATTTAATATTACATAAGCCAACGATAATGAGCTCAAAGGAAAAGAGTTATTTCTATGAAAAACATATTGAATGGCTAGGAAAAAGTTGATAAAGGTGAATTTATTTTAAAAATGCTTTCAAATTTGTTATGAGTGAGACAGAATAAAAGGGAAATCAATCATAAAAATTTAGAAGGATTCTGTGTTAATACCACTTTAAAGTTACTTCGAAAATTTTATAAACACTGAAATTGTATCAGTAGATCCACACTCAAGAGTAAAGGCCTCAGATTGATATCAGGAGATTTGCAAATTTAAATCCATTTTTTAAAATGGTTAAAGTATTTATGGGTCAGTTAGCATTTCTTATTTTAAAAGATAGTTTTTGATTAATTGACCAATTACTGACCCTGCTCATATTGAATAAAAAGGCTTCTATTATTCTGTTGTAAATCATTTGAAGAAAAATTGTTTTGAGTGTGGCTTTGTAGTTAAAGCTCAGGTTTTAAAACCAGACATATTTGGGTCTGCATTTTGGTTCTGCCACTTAACAGTTATATGACCTTGGTAATTACTTAACCCTTTATGAACCTCAGTATCTACATCTGTAAGGTAACAGGAATTGTTATAATCATTAAAAATACACATAAAGAACATAGTACAGTGCTTGGCACACAATATGCATGCAAATGTTCACTGCTTTTTTGTAATTGAAATAAAATTCTTTTCAATTAAGAACTTCTGTATAATGAATGATAATTTTAGCAAAATGAAAGTGAATTGGTCAAATTCTTCAAGGCAGATATTAAATGCTGCTTCTCCATGAAGCTTAATCACCTCAGTGAAAAGATATCCTTTCCTCTGGAGTTCATGCCACCATATCTGAACTGTTAATAACAAAAGTTAGTGAAGTAATATTTATACTCACTATTCCAGCTTTTTACTTATAGTGAAAGCACTTTGAGGTCAAGGATCATGTGTCAGACTCTGGTATATAGCACCAGGTTTATAGCGTGTGCTTAATAAATGTTGAATAAAATTAATATTTTGGGTTATTGAGAGGAATAAAATAATTATTTGGTCAGCTCATTAAAAAACCACAATAGATTTTAAAGTGGTAAACTGATTTTGGCATTCGAAATATCAGTAGTACGTGATACAACAAAGAGGAAGCTGAAATCAAAGTGGTATATATTCCTATCTCAAAACAGTATAAATTAATACCATAGTGTTATGATTCAAAGTTGTAGATTTTCATTATTCTTTATTTTCTCTTCTAGGGTATTCCAGACAGAATCGCATATGAAAATAATGAGAGAATCAGAAATTACAGGTAAATATATTATAATGCAGTCTCTGATAAATCTGTTTTCTATAAAACTTTACAGTGGCTATCAAACTAGATAACTGATAAAACTTATTGTCCATCTTATTGCATAAAAAGCATAACTTGAGCCATGGGGGGCAGAAAGGTGGGTAGTTAGTAAATTTTTTTATTGTACTTAATGTCCTTATGTAATTTTTCTAATGTTTTATTAGTGTATCTTTGAACAAATTTTATTTCATTTTTTAGAAACAGATGCAAGGGAAAATGTTCTCTTTATACAGTAAGTACAGAAAATGTGATTCAGATTATATTTTAAAAGTTATTCTTATTAAATGAAGTGCTTTTGAAATTAATATTCTTTTTGTTTTTTACTTTTGTGTCCATTTTGTGGAATACTTAGTATTAATTCAGAAAACAAATTCTTTGTAGAATTTAATATACTGCTATATCTAATAAATATGTGCTTATTCTTTTAATGGAGTAATGAAATACACTTTCATATATAAATCCTTAAATACATCAGCAAGTATAAAACAATAAATACCAAGTTTTCAGATTTTTTCATTAAATTAGTTTTTGTAATATTAATACATAGAAAAATAAATACCATTAGCTCTTGAACAAATGAAAAGATACTTATCTTCACAAGAGAAATACAAACCTAAACTATATTGAGATATAATTTTTCATGTAATCAGTTAAGAATATAGGTAAAAAGATACTCATTGCTAGTGGGCATTAATGGTAAAAGGCAATTGACAATATCATGCAAAATTTTAAGTGCACATGCCCTTTGACTCAGCAATTTCATGTCTAGGAATTTATCTCACCAATATACTTGTAAATGTTTGGAGTGATGAATATATAAGGTCATTCACTATAGCATGCATTGTAATTATAAAAGATGCGAAGAGATCCTTTAAGTCCATCAGTAAGGGACTGGTTAAATAAAGTACAAATTTTCTGTGTAATTGACTGCTGTTGAGCTGGAAAAAATTCTCTTTATATACAAATACAGAAAAATCTCTTAAGTCATATTTCTGAGGGTCCTCACAGATAACCACTGTTGATTATTTTGGGTATCCTTGCAGAAATTTTATATGTATATCCAAGTTTATGTTTCTCTTTAGCCTTTTTTTAAACAAGACAAAAATGGGATCACTTAATAATATGTCTTGTAGCACTTTCCATGTTGTTACATACAGATCTACTCATAATCTGCTGTATATCTATGGTAACATTTAGTCAGCTCCCTATTGATGGACCTTTGAGTTGTTTCCTTTTATTTTTTAATTATCTTTAAGCCTAAATTTCTAGAAAAATGAATTGCTCTATAGGTCATTCTTTATTTGAAAAAAGTATGCAGCGTGTATTAAACATGTTTTTGTAGTATTTTAAAAATTAGCAAACTATTCTGAAAAGGGTTCTTTAATTGCCTTGTAATTTTTTCTGTCTGTATTAGATGAGTCTTTTTAAAAATATGTCTTTGTATTTTTCTATCACTCACACTATGAAAATCTTTCACCACTCCTACTCTTTAGGTTGTTGTGATTCTTGGTAATTATTTGGGGTATAGATTTTTAAAAACACCTTTTAAATTTTAGGAATAAGAATCCAGAAGATAATTACTGTGAGATTACTGGTGAGTATGATCAGAATACTTTTTTAATCATATGCTTTCTCATCCAGATTCCTTGATAAGTAATATCTAAATGAATCACAAAAAAAAGAAAATGCGAAGAGAGCTCTGTTCTTTACACAAAATCTGCAATTTAAAATTCCACAAATTTATTTCTCACAAACCTCTTGTTCCTCTTGTTTTCTCTATCTTGGACTCCCACTCACTCATTCATTTGCTCAGGTTAGGAATTGAGTCATTTTTTATATTTTGCTTCATTCTGCATATCTATATTTCTGCATATCTACTCTTTCTCTTCTATCTCCTAAATAATCTTGTATATCTGTTTACCTATTCTCCGTTCCTTCTGCCACTGTTTAAATTCAAGTTCTTATTATTCTTTCTTGGGCTGTTGTATTTAGTTTCTTATCCTTCTAATCCATTCTATATATTTCTAGATCTGATCATATTACCGCCCAGCTTATAATGTTCAGTGGCATTTTTTTTTTTTTTTTTTTTTTTTTTTTTTTTTTTTTTTTTTTTTTTTTTTTTTTTTTTTTTTTTTTTGCTTATAGGATTAAATCCACACTCCTTAGCATAGACTTAGAAAGCCCTTTATGATTTGGTTTGTCTTCTTCTCCAACCTTATTCCCTTCCCTTTATAGGCATCCTATTCTCTAGCCCATGAAGAACTATTTGCAGTTCCCCTTGTGGGCTCTTTTTCTGCCTGTATTCATTGGTAAATGCTATTTCCTCTACCTAAAGTATTCCTCTTACTCCAATTTGCCTAGAATTCTTCTTATTTTTCACTTAACTTCCCTTAACTTCAGCTATGCAAAGTAACCAGTCTACAAACTGTTAGAAGAAGAGGAATTTGCCCTAGAATGTAAATCAGCTATGGCAGTAAGCTACTGTTTAGTTTAGCTGACACTTTTTTCTTAGCAAAGCTTTCTTGATGAAGGAAATATTTACATGATTTACATTGGCTGCAAGCTCCTTATTCCATCATGAATTGATAACAATCGGTTCACAGACTGGCACCATACATTTATTAGTACTAGCTAAAACGAAACCTCTGACGAAACCAAGAAGTTAATTACTCTGTCTTGTGATCTCACAACACCCCTTTTATTTCTCAGTCTATTGTAGAATTTATCGCATTGTATTTTAGGCACTTAATTCTGGATCTTTTGTTAAACTAGAAACTCTTTGAGTCTAGAAATTGTATCTTGTTCTTTGTGCTATAGTAGATAGGTAAGTTTTGGGGCACATAATAGGTTCTGAATCAATATTTGTTGAATAAATGAGTGGAAACATGATAAATAAATGAGGCTTCCAATAAACAGCCTATAGTTACTTCGTCATGCTCAGTCAAGGTTGCCATAAACTCTTTAAAATGTTCTAAAGATTTGCCTTTAAACTTTAGTACTTTTAAATGTATTTTCTTTTTTATTGTAGAATCTTTAAATCTTTCCTTATTGCTAAAGTCCAGTTTGTTACCTAAACCTTTATATTTTCTAAAATGTCTTTAATCCCTTATTTCCATTCTCATTGTCTCTTACCCTAACATAAACTCATCATGTTGTATCTGAACTATTAACAGTAGCTTCCTTATTGGTTCATCTTCTCTTGAATCTGCTTTCTTCTCTGGAATTATTTTTATGAAATGCACATTTCATCATGAGACTTTCCAGAGTACTTAACATAGAATAAAAGAAGCTTCAAAATCTTACCCTAACATTTTATTCTTATCATTTGATACTCTTTACCATGTAACCTCTACTATCCAGGAAATAAAAATAGAGGAGTAAAGGAGGAAAACAAGTAGTCCAAACTTTCCACCTTTAAAATCTGTCCACATTCTAAAAATATTTCAGTCACATAGAAAATACAATGATCACTGTTCTCTCTGTCTCTAAAATGGGACAATTAAAAGTCAATAACCATTTGCAACAACATGGATGGACCTAGAGGTTATTATGCTGAGTGAAATAAGTCAGACAGAGAAAGATAAATACCATATGATTTCACTTATATGTGGAATCTAAGGAACAAAATGAACAAACTAATCAAAAACAGACTCACAAATATAGTGGACAATTTGGTGACAGACAGAGGGGAAGAGGGTTGGGAGGCTGGGATAATGGGGTGAAGGATTAAAGAAGTACAAACTAGTAATTGATAGTTAGGTATGAGGATGGAGAGCACGGCACAGAGAATGCAGTTAGCATTAATATGTTGGCTAACTGGAGGGCCAGAGGAGGGAGGGAGCAACTGGGGGACCGTTTTATGAATTATATAGATGCCTAATCAATGTACTATATACTCGAAACTAATTTAAATAAATAAATTTATTTAATTTAAAAAAATAAAATTTAACACCTAAGTCCTTATAAAGGTCTTAGTAACTAATAAAACTTTAATAAATACAGTGATCCTCCCTTATCTATGGGGAATATGTTCCAGGACCCCCAGTGGATGCCTGAAGCCACAGATAATACAAAACTCTGTAAATGTGATGTTTTTTTCCTATACATGCACACCTATGCTAAAGTTTAATTTATAAATTAGGCAATTTCACAAATAGAATATTTGTTCTTACCATTGATTTTAGCAACCTTGGCATATAATTTTTTTTCTTATTAAGTGGAGAACTTTTACCTTTTCACTTCAAGGAAACATATTTGAATTGCCAGCATTACTACTCTTGTGCTTTGGGGCCATAACTAAGTAAAATAAGGCTTACTCAAACACAAGCACACAATACCATGACAATAGATCTGATAACCAAGATGGTTACTAAATGACAAATAGGCAGGTAGTGTATACAGAGTGAATATGCTGGACAAAGGGATGATTCGTGTCTTAGACAGGATGGAACAGAATGGCTCAAGATTTCATCATGCTACTCAGAATGGTATCCAATTTAAAACTTTAAATTATATCTAGAATTTTCCATTTAAAATTTTTGGATCATGTTTGACTGTGGGTGAGATTGCAAAACCATTGATAAGGGGGCTACTGTACTCATAACTGATGAAGAACCTAAGAAAAAGAGAATCAGGCTCTTAATATATATTTTTGTCATTAACTGCAGTTTTTTCTTTTTTCTCAATAGGGATGAACCCATTGCTTTGTGCTCCCATTCAGACCCAAATGCAACAGAGAGAGGTATGAGCTTATGCAATTGGCTTCATATTTTAATCTCCTTTGGCAGTTAAACTTTTTAAAAACTCAAAATTTAATAGTAATGGCACAATTTAGGGATTACTTACCAAAATGAACCCATAGACTGGATATACTTCCTACCCTTTGACTTAACTGAAGATAGTTTAATCACTGTCAGTTTACATCACAGGGAAATATATTAGTTATATTAGGACTTTTCAAGCTTTAATGGACATATGCATTATCTCAGGATTTTGTTAGAATATAGATTCTTATCCATTAGATCTGATGTGGCCCCTGAGATTCTATACAATCTCTGGGGTGATACTAGTGCATTGTATGGTCTTTAGAAACAAGGAGTTTGACTATGTCCTTACAAATAAAACCACTGCATTAAAATTCAATGAGAACCCAACTCCCAGGAGTACAGAGGGTGCTATAAATTAGCCATCATGTACATATTCCTGTCCAAGTCTTTTTTATTTAGAATGTGAATAACCTAGTACAGTAATTAGAATTTTCATTATAGTTGCATTTGGTATTATCAGTCCTTTTTATTTTTTAGTCATTCTAATGGGGTATAATTAACCTTGAACTTTTAATTTGTACCAAAATACTAAAAGTATTTAAAAGATATTAGAAAAAAATTTAATAACAAATGACATACAACACACCACACCATTTTCAAACAAAGCAATTTATCATGAAACCATCATTAATGATTACTTATATAGTACTCTCTATATATTCCATGTTGTAAAATACCTTTTTAAAAGTTTGTATTTTATTTGATTTTTGAATACTTTGCTTTCATTATAGATTTCAATTACAGAATACAACTGTGAAAAGAAACATGCAAATGACCAGACAGTCATCTTTTCAGATGAAAACCAAATGGACCTGACAACAAGTCACACTGTGATGATTGCTAAAGGCCTTGTCGATTATACCAAAAGTGAAAAGTCCTCCAAGATAGATACCACATCATTTCTGGCTAACTTAAAGCTCCACACTGAGAATTCAAGAATGAAAAAAGAATTAAATTTTTCCATGGATCAAAACACTTCTTCAGGAAAGAAAATAAATTTTAATGACTTCATAAAAAGATTGAAAACAGGAAAATCTAATGCTTCCTCTACAGGACCTGATAAAGAAAATTCTGAGATATCTATACATTCTAAAGAGTCAAATAGGGCCTCTTCTGTACATCAAATGCATGTATCTCTTAATGTAGATGAAAATAGCAGTAATATGACTAGACTCTTTAGAGAACAAGATGATGGGATGAATTTCACACAGTGTCATACAGCCAATATTCAGAGTTTGATTCCCACATCCAGTGAAGCCAACTTAAGGGAATTTAAAAGTGATGATATTACAGTTTATGGCAGTGACTTGATGGACTTGACAGTGAACCACACTATACAAAATTTACCCTCAGCAGGTAATTTATCTGAAATAGAAAATCAAACTCAGACTGTTATGATGAATGTTACAACAGGTTACGGAACTAAAGCTCCAGGAGAGAAAACAGTCTTTAAGAATAAACCAAATGCTGCTTTTCGAGACCCTTCCTTAAATCCCAAAGGTGAAATACGTATTACCAGAAGTATTACAGGGACAGAAACTCACACAGTCACACAGACTTCTAAGCAAGATGTCAGAACATTGGCCATGATCCCAGAATCTATAGGTTCCAGTCCACTTATTCAAGATTATAAGACATTTTCTTATTCTAATTGTAATGATGCCATGGAACTTACCAAGTGTCTTTCAAGTATGAGAGAGGAAAAAAATTTGCTAAAGCATGAGAGTATTTATTCCAAAATGTATCCCAATCCAGATGCCACCTCTCTTCTCATAGAGAAAACTATTTATTCAGGAGAGGATAGCATGGACATTACCAAGAGTCACACAGTTGCAATAGATAATCAAATTTTTGAACAAGATCAGACACATGTACAGATAGCAGCCATACCTGAAACATCTGAAAAAGAAATGATCCCAAATCACATAACTATGTCAAAAGATGAGGAATTGAATATAAATTGTAGCTCAGTTCCTCATATGTCTAAGGAAAGATTACAACAAGGCCTGGTAAATCCTTTATCTGTTTCATTGACTGACAAAAACACTGTAACCTTCACAGGTGAAGATAAGAATTTGACAAAAAGTCACACAACTCAATTAAGACGTCAAGCTCCTCGTGGATTTTATAACCTAGCATCTGGGAATACTGGTAAATCTCACCCTGACAGCAAAAGTCCTTTAGATGAATGGGAAGAAATGACCAAAAGTTATATTGAACCATCCCAGCAACCAAACATAATGTCTAAAAACATTCTAACTGATACCTGCAGCAAAGAAAAAGATCAAGTTTTGAAGATTTCACCCTATCTTGATAAAGATTCTCCTCAGTCAGCCAATATTAACCCAGACAAGGCAACAAGCTGTAATATAGCATACTCTGGTAGAGATCCTAATAAACAAGCAGCACCGGGAAATAATAGAAATGCAGTTTCATGTGAGCAGTCTTTGTTTTCTACCATAAAACTATATTCATTAGAAGGACAGTTTGCCATGGAAAATCATAATACTGCTATTAACAGTCATACAGTAAAATCTATACCAGGCCAGAATTCTAAACTGCCTGAGCCACTGAGGAAAGGCTTAGGCAATCCTACCACGGACTGTTCTCATGACAAAATAATTGTTTGTTCAGAAGAGGAACAAAATATGGATCTAACCAAGAGTCACACTGTTGTCATTGGATTTGGTCCTTCTGAACTACAAGAACTTGGTAAGACTAATTTAGAAAATACTAACAGCCAACTAACAGTAAATAGACAAGTAAGTATAAAAGTTGAAAAATGTAATAAAACTCCTATAGAAAAAACTGGAGTATTTATTTCTAATGATATGGATGTGTTGGAGGACAGATGTGTACAGAAACCTGGATTTCTGAATGAAAAGCAAGATGTCAAAATCTGTGGAAGGAAAAGTGTTGGCAGACTAAAACTTGATAGGACTATTATATTTTTAGAAGGTGGTGAGAATGATATGGATATCACCAAGAGTTATACAGTGGAAATAAATCACAGACCTTCATTAGATGAACATGATTCCCATTTGGTGCCTTTAGCAGGAACTTCTAAAACTGTTTCGTATTCAAGTGGGCAAGATGACATGGATGTCACTCGAAGTCACACAACTGCCATAGAATGTGAAACTGTCTCACCAGATAAAATAACTACTAAGCCTCTGGACAAAACTGTAATGTTTATGGATAATCATGATGAACTTGAAATGACAAAGTCCCACACTGTTTTCATTGACTACCAAGCAAAGGAAAGAACTGTGCTTCCAGACAGACCTGACTTCGAATTATCCGAAAGGAAAAGCCTAGGAAAATTAAAAGTGACTTCTGCTGAGGACAGTGTGTTTCTTCCAGAGAGAGGTGAAAGTGACAATTCAGCAAAAATCTGCCAGCTAACAGTACTGAGGGAACGGTCTAATAGTGGTCCTGTAGGGAAAGCTGTAGCGTTTATGACTGATGATAACATGGAAGTGTCTAAATCAACCATTTGGAAAAGTGACAAAGATGTACAAAAGCCTAGATTTCTGAATGAACCTCTGTCAGGCAAAAGTCAAAGAAGAAAAAGCCTTAGATTCAAAAATGACAAGCCTATTGCATTTTCAAGTAACGATCAAAATGATATGGATATCATCCAGAGTTGTACAGTGGAAATAAGTAACAAAAATACCCTGGAAGATAGAGAGGACTCCCATTTGATGCCTTCGTCAGGAAATTCTAAAACTGTTTTATATACATGTGGACAGGATGACATGGAGATCACTAGAAGTCACACTACTGCCTTAGAATGTAAAACTATCTCACCAGATAAAATAACCACTAGGTCTAGGGACAATACTGTAATGTTTGTAGGTAATCACAGTGATTTGGAAGTCACCAAGTCCCATACTGTTTTCATTGATTGTCAAGCTGTGGAAAAGATACTTCAAGAGTGCCCTAAATTTGGAATAGCAAGAGGAAAAACCTTGGGTATTTCTTTTACGAAGGATGGTAGCTCTGTTCGAGAAAACACTGAAAAAAAATCACAAGTTGTAGAAAACAAAGTTACTCTTCACACTGAGCAAAAGCATCATGTGATACCCTATTCTACTAATACTTTGTCTAGGGGTCAAGGTGAGATAGAAATCAAATTCCATAGCACTGCTGTGGATGAAAAGGTCATGGGGAAAGTTACAGTGGAAAAAGCCAAACTTGAACACTGCCACTTAAATAGCACAGATAAAAATATTGATTTTACCAACAGTCATGCAACTGCTGTTTGTGGATCCAGTGATAATTTACTAAATGTTATTTCCTATTTTGATAATTTGGACGGAAATGCCATGTCCTTATGTGAGGAAGATGAGAAAGCAAATAATTGCCCAGTGCAAAATGACCTTGATTATGCAAACGATTTAGCCAGTGAATATTACTTGAAACCTGAGGGACCGCCGTTCTCTGCCCCTAGTTTTCTGTTAGATAAGGAAAAAATTATTCAAACCAATACCACAGGACAGTTAGCATGTATTGGAACAGTGCTTAAAGGTCAAAATCTGATTAAGGAGCCCCCAAATCTGTTAGCTAGTCAAACTTTAGTACATGGTCAAGATCTCAGGGACATGACAAGACTTGATGCAAAGCAAGTATCTTTTAAGCTTCCTGCGGATCAAATGGAGGACTTTGTTGATAATGCAGAACATAGTTTAAAGCAGACCTTTGTTGATGATTGTGTTGCTTCTCAGCCTCGTTTCTCAGCCCATCTACCTCTATTACCTCAACAAGGACATAATATTGTTAATAAAGATGAAACAATATTATCTAATGTTAGAAGAAATAAGAATTTAAATATTGTTATAGGAAATTCCTCTGTACCCACATGTGAAAAGAAGTCCAAAATGCTCAATGAGAAACAGTTTACTATAGCCTTTGAAAAGGAACTGAGGAAAAATATTCAAACAGCTAAATGTAATACAGCTATAGATTTCCACAGTAACTCAGATTTGACTAAGCAAGTTATTCAGACTCATGCCAGTCCTAGAGAAGCATCAGATTCTGTGATTCCATCTAATGCTGCAAGTTTTAGTAGTGGCAAATCAAATCCGAATAATATGAATGGGAAAACTGAAAAATTTTTAGATTTCCAAACTGTTCATTTACCACCTTCCCCAGAACCATTACTTGAATTAGTAAATAAGTCAGACAATGATAGGAGTATAGTGCAAGCTACAGAAATACATAAAATTAACATAGTGTCCAGCAATGTTGAAGATGATAGAGATGAAGAAAAAATTTCTCATAATGGAGCTGAAATAAACTCTGTACCATTAGTGACAGATAAAGTGAGGAGATGTTCTTTAGGAATATTTTTGCCCAGATTGCCAAACAAGAGAAATTGTAGTGTCACTGGTATTGAAGACCTGGAGCAGATTCCGTCAGATACAACTGGTTTAAATCACTTGGAAACTCAGCCAATCTCCAGTAAGGATTCTGTCGTTGGATTTGTTACAGCTGAACTGAACTTAAGTCCATCTCAATATATAAATGAGGAAAATCTTCCTGTGTATCCTGGTGAGATTAATTCCTCAGACTCTGTTAGCATAGAAACTGAGGAGAAGGCTTTGATCGAGACATACCAAAAAGAGATTTCACCATCTGAAAATAAAATGGAAGAAACCTGCAGTAGCCAAAAAAGAACCTGGGTACAAGAAGATGATGATATTCAGAATGAGAGAAAAATCAGAAAAAGTGAGATTAGGTTTAGTGATACTGCACAAGATCAAGAGGTGAGCTCTTTCTTAAAGTAAGAAATGTTCTTGATTTTTAAAAAACTTATGAGTATTCTTGAATTTTAAGTTTAATCTTGCATAAGCAGGAATTCATTATTCCCAATGATAGGGCTGAAGAAATATTTCTACGTAGACTCTTAAGGAATTAATTCATTACTGTTAACTACTTTTAAGTTTGACTTAAAAACAATTTTTAAGTTTTTAAGTTTTAACTACTTTTAAGTTTGACTTAAAAACAATTTGAAGTGGCAAATAGTCACACAGAAAATGAAATAGAAAGTAGTACAAAAATTGTTGAAATTGTGTAATTCTGTATCTGTCACCTCTAGTGATTTGTCATTGTGGTTTTGCATATGAAAATCACTAGGTAGAGTATATATAGTTTGAAAAGTCATCTTCAGTGTTATAAATATTCAGAAGGTAAAAGCCTTTTTATTATGCAAACCACATAAACCTTGACTAAATTCTCTTGGCTAATGAGGATGTGTAGAAGCTGAGAGTTCATTCCTTAGTGGATGGGAAAATACCTAGGTTAAGCCCAGTATCTCAAAGTGAAGTAAGTGAGATTTTGTATTTATGAAAGTGGTCATAGATATTAAAGTTGAGAGAACACTGATTTGGGTAACTTGCGAGAATAAACCAGTCACTTAAACTGAGTTTTATAGATGGAGAAATAAAGACTAGAAAGTATCAGAGGTTCATAGAAAACAAAATTTCAACTATTAAATATTTAAGTTTAGATTATTTTGGTGGTTCTATAAGCTGAGGTTCTGAGGAAATGGTTTGTTTATGAAGCTTCGAGAAAGTAGTTAACAGTAATATAAAAAAATAACAATAGATTCTATGAAAATTACTAATATTTTGTTGAATGAGTATTTATTGAGTATCTGCTATGTCCTAGGTACTGTTTAGGTGCCTCAGTGGGAATTTATAGACCAAAATCTGCTCTCATGGAGCTTACAATCTAGCATTTAGACAAATAATATAATGTTCTCAAAAACATATGGAAGTAGGTAGGTGAAAATGGCATTTAAGGCTAAAGCTGTAAAGGCAAATGGTTAAAATGATAAAAGCAGTAGTACCACATGACTCATTTGACCTCAGCTAAGAGTTTTGATCACCAGGGAAAGGAAGTACTAAAGCCTGGAAATAATTTTCTTTGTTCTGCTCTAGCCAGGACCATCACATATAGCCAATATTCTATTCTGGTTTTCTGCAGTGTGGTAGCCTTGACTGTGGTGGCTAGTAGAATAATTATTGGATAGGTCAACATTTGATAGCTCATAGGATCTGACTATAACTTAGATACATCTGAAAAATAATTTGCTTATACAGTATAATGCACGGTTATTTCTATATATTTTTAAATAAAATTACTTTAAAGACCTCAGTTGCCTGTTACTTATTCTAATTCTTTGCTAAGATATTTCATATGGATTATAGATAAATTTTATGTTAGTAGTATTTCTATTAGTATTCAACAAACATTTAGTCATTATAAGTACATAGTGTCATAACTTTATCCTGATGATGTTCCTTAATCGATAATTTCAGATTTTTGATCACCATGCTGAAGGGGATATATATAAAAATGTTAACAGTGTATTGATAAAAAGCCCAAGCAGGACCCCATCTAGTTGCAGCAGTTCTCTGGATTCGATCAAAGCTGATGGGACTTCTCTGGACTTCAGCAGTAAGATCTTCATGAAAGCTAATTAATAGAAGTCATCTGTTTACTTGAATAATAATAAATGTATTCAGTTCAGGAGATGTTTGAAATTTGTAGAAGCTTTTGAGGAGTTATAAATAGTTGATAAGTAAAATATTATTTAGTTTATTTTTAATTCATAGTTATTTTAATAAAACCAGAAGTGATATACAAGGGGGTAGAGTGATTTCCTTAAGAAGCTTATAATCAGTAGAGAAACATTGAATGGAACCTTAAAACTATAACATACTTTGCCCTATAAATGACTGTCTTCCCAAAAAGATCCTAATGGGTAGCTTTAGGAGCATGAACCACACTAAAATTTATAGTATAACATGTTAATCACCTGAATTTGCCTTACTTCTATTCTAGCACACCGCAGTAGTCAAATGGAATCACAGTTTTTCACAGACAGTATTTGTGAAGAGAGCTTGAAGGAGGTATTTCCCATTTCTAATGCACTATTTCCTTGTTTTGTTTTTTCTTTTTTTAATTTTTAAAAATTATGAAATTCTTTAAATATACAGAAGACAAATTTTGTTTTCTTTGTTAAGGACCTGACCTGGCAGTTAATTATATGGAGTAGAAATCACGATTAGAAGACCTATGTTTTGTTTTTTTCCCTCAATTTTACTGTTAACGTAATACCCTTAGGAAATAAATATTAGATAAAATCTACTCATGTATAGCATACAGATATCTGGATAGTATTTCCACAAATATGTGCAAAGTACTTTAAGCTACTTAGAAACAAACAAGGTAGTTATAATTAAAATGAGTTCACTTTAAATGGTCATGCAGACTTTTTTTTTTCTTTTCTCAGAAACTCAAAGATGGAAGAATAACAGTAAAGGAGTTCTTTATACTTCTTCAGGTCCATATTTTGATACAGAAACCCCGACAGAGTACTCTCTCAGCCAAAGTAAGTGCCATTTCTTGACAAAATAGTTGCCTCAGTTAAAATATATTGTGCTTACTAAACTATAGAGCAAACATTCAGAAACAAAAAAATTAAGGAAGCAAATTTCTTTATAGAAAGTTTTCCTAATATGTACATTTGTAGTTAGCATAAAAATTGATATTTTTTTATATCATGGATTTTGATAAGGCGAATTTTAATTTTTTTCTTATTCCTTTGCATCTATTTTGTTTTTGATGCTTTTTACTAAACATATGCTCTTATCTACTATTATAAAAATTCAAATATAGCAGTTTTTAATAAATATTTTTTGAAATCAAAAATATGTAAGATCATAGACTATTTGAATAATACGGTCAATAAACTCAATTTAAAAGATTAATAGAAAAATTACAACACTTTCAGAGGAATATATTTTTTCTCTTAAATATGTCGAACAGTTACAAAAATTAATGTTATGCCCTTGGCCACAAAGAAAACATTAACAAATTGAAAAATATGGCAACTTTATGGGCCACATCATATGATCTTAACCCAATAAAATTAGAAATAATGAAAGGACTAAAACATTCTTAGCTTCTAGGAAATTAAGAAACATACTTCTAGATAACTCTTATAACAGAAAATAAATGAAAACTATTTAAAAAGCAAAATAAAGGAGAACAGTTAATAGCAAATCTATGGGACATATAGCAAAAATTATATTCAGCAGGAAATTAAAACCTCACCTATTGTTATAGAAGAGAATCTAAAAACAAAGGAATTAATACTTTAAGGAATTGAAACAAAATAACATCCATAAAAAAGGCAGGAAGACAGAATTAATGCAGATAAATGGTAAAGCTAATGAATGTTTAGATATCGATTTACTTAAAATAATGCATAGCCATTTTCAAATCACTTTTTATCCCATGTAAGTGAAACATCTACAGTTCCCCTAAACATCTAGAGAAATGGACTTCAATGTCAAACTTGAATTTGGATTCCAACTTATGGCTTTACTAGGTATTCACATTTTGAGTATTCAAATTTTTCTTTGTACAACTTTTAAAAACAGGCACTCTGAAACTTGAAACAGTTCTAGAACATGGTTTGTCCTCAAAATACCAATTTGGAGGGATTTTTTTTTTTTCAGTTTGCTATAAACACACAACCTACTCCAGAAGACCTGATGTTAAGTCAATATGTTTACCGACCCAAGATACAGATTTATAGAGAAGATATTGGGACTCTTCGCCAAAAGATTGAAGAGTATGGAAATTTTTATTTTTTTGTGTGTTTATTGGATGGGTTAATAATCAGTATCGTAAGGTTTTGATTAGAATAACACTGGCATAGAAAAAAGTTGATGGCATTAACTGGCATTGTGACACAGCATGTTTATAGGAGTTTCACCTTTATAGTCAGACAGGTTAATCCTGGCAACAGCACTAGCCGTGTAACCTGATTTAAGTATTTTAAGCTTTATTTCAACATGTTGGAGCAAGTCGATACATTTAAATGAGAATTCTATTTGTAAGGGAAGGTTTTTTGATTCATAACATTCTTGAACTGTTCTACAAGTGTTGAAATAATAAGGCTAGTCACTATTCTGGAGTGAATTCTCTCTTATGTAGAAAAGAACTAGGAAGAATTAAGTATGCCTATAGATCTGAGTTGCTTTATTCAAGCTGACTACTGAACCCTATGCTAATTAACTTTTCTATATTTTAGATTAAAGCTTTCTGCACTGAACCAAGATAAACTTTTGACTGATGTAAATAGGAACCTATGGGAAAAAATGAGACACTGCTCTGATGAGGAGGTACTTTGTTTCATTTTCTGAATGGGAATCAGTATAGACATTTTGAAAATTTTTTATTGTGAAATAGGTAACTGTTACTTGGTGATTAGTGATTAGTTCTTTAACTTACTTCTCAGGTATAATATGTTACTAAGGTCTTATTTAATTATACATGAGTAATTGTTAGGCTGTAATCTTTTCAAACCTGAAATGATCAATTTAATATGTGAAATACAGTGCAAATTTATTTAGAGTTCCCTCCTTGTTTGCCTTTCACTTAGATTTAGATCAAGAAAAGATTTAATTGATTAAATAATAAGAAACTCATTTTATATGTGCCCCGATATATTAAAAAGATTTTATTAACTAAGCCTATCATTTTCTAATTTGTAATATGTATAAGTGAATTAGAAGCAAGAATGAAAATTAAAATCTTTGGTTCTGTTCTTAAACTATTAAATGGGATTAAATTTGCAAATGAGGTGTCCTGCCTTATGAATCAAGAGTCTAGAAAGGATAAAGCTTAGCATATATCATCTGAATCAATCTTCTCAGACCATTTGCCTCATTTGTTTTAGAGTTAATATAGCCTTTGACTTTTCCTGACAGCTGAAGGCCTTTGGAATTTACCTGAACAAAATAAAATCACATTTTACCAAGATGACTAAAGTTTTCACTCACCAAGGAAAAGTGGCTCTCTACAGCAAGCTGGTGCAGTCAGCTCAGGTAATTTGAGACAGTTAATAGCACAGAAAGAAAGATCTATTAAAATTACTTTACGGTGGTTATGGAATATGAAGAATATTTCTTAGACATGTAAATGAGACTTGGGCAAAAACTTCAAATTATTCATGAGAGATGCGGTTCACTTTATCAAAAGTGGCAAATCCTGGCATCTTGAGTAATTCTAGAATGTATTTACTAATATAGGCCTATTTCTCATCTCAGATTTGTTATACGTTATACATATTGAAATAAAACAACATGGGATTCTGATCTTCCATTGCTAAGGAGTATACTGTAGTATTATCTTCCTCATAATCCATACCTAGCTGTGTATGTTTGTGTATAAGTTTAAAGTAGCATTTCCCCAAATGATTTTCCTTTAAGAAAGGTTCTGTATTTAAAAACTTTCTATTAGGAAATAAGTCTGGGACATGTTACATACAATATCCCCCTTTCGGAGAAGTATAATAGCATAGTAATGTCTAAAGTCAGAAATCTTCATTTTAAAAAAGTCTAAAAAAAAAAAATGCTGAAATTCTGTTTGACCAGTGTTTCCCATATTCATTTGACCATAGAACATTTTTTAAAGAACTCTTTTTTAAAAATAATATATATATTAGTATCTTATATTACATGGAAATGTTGGAATAAATGAAAGGATAAAAATGAGTTTATAGTAATCTGTTATATATGCTTTTAAAAAATTTTTAAGTCTAGACTGGAAACTTCAACCTTCATTTTAAGATCTGCCTATTCATGATTTAAACATAACAGTTATGTCAGCTATTTGAAACATTTATAATGTTATAATGTTTTGTTCAGAACTTTAACTTGACAGTCTATAATATTGTGTGTTTAGAATGAGAGGGAGAAACTTCAGATAAGGATAGATGAGATGGACAACATACTTAAGAAGATTGCTGACTGTCTCACTGATATGGAACTAGGTAAAGTATTTTGAATACTTTTCCAAAAGAAAATTTAATTTCATTTGTATTCTTCCCTATAGTACAAATTGCTTGTATCACTATGCTGAACCCTTGTATTAGCAAATTGAGACATTAAATTAGAGCAAATTAAAGCTTCTTTACCGTGATCCTCCATAACACAATAAGAGATGCCCAAGATAATAAGTCTCTTTGGAAAGCTTTTCATAACCTATACCATATTTTTTTTTATAGATGAACTTATCTCCATCTGACAATTAGCCTTTCAGTTTGACCTGGCATAATCCCAACTTGTTTAGTATTGTTATCCTGAAACTTCTTTCTCAAAGATCACAGAATTCCACATAACCATCAAATTTGGTAGTTCTCAGTCCTTAGCCATCTTGACATCTTTCAGCATTCGACAATGCTGAAAGAAACTTGAATCTCCCTGCATCTCTATGATATTGCACTATCTTGATCCAATTTTTTTCTCCTGGTTGTTTCTTTTAGTTTCTCTGTTGGCCTTTCTCTAACTAACCCCCTGTGTAGAGATTTAGATTTTATCATCTACTCATTTCTATATCCTCTCCCCTCATGGTTTCATCTGCCTTAACAAGTGTGTTTAAATGAATGATTCCCAAATTCACTTACATTCATCAGGCATTTGTTGAGCACCTACTGCATGCCAGATACTGTGCTTAACATGAGAAAAAATATATGTTAGACACAGATTTTGCCCTTAAATAGCTTATACTCATTTTGGATGAGGGCATCTTTAGCCTCTTTATCTTAAATTTTGGACTTAACATTTCTAGCTCTCTGCAGAACCTCTCTGCAAACATGTCCTTAAGCACTTTAAACTCTGTGTGAATAAATGGAATTTATTGTCTTCTCCTATTTCCAAAATAAAATATGAAAACTTGTTCTCCCTATGATGTTTCTTATCTCTATTAATGACATCACCATTCTCACATATTGTAAAAGGCCCAAAACTTCCATTGTCTTTGAGTCTCTCTTATCAAGTTCTGTCATATCTGCTTCTTCAGCATCTTTTATTCTTTCCCATTCAGGCAATTATTAATTCTGAAATGTGCTATTTCAACTCTTCTAACTTGACATTTTTCTATATTCTTCATTCTATATTCTTCCAGTCCAATCTGCACATTGCCATCAGATTAATAATTGTGAAGGACAGTATTTATTATGTTACTACCCTGAAAAACTTTTCTGTCTTTCCATTTATTACAAAATGAAGTCCAAGCTCCTGAACATGACATGTAACATTCTCTACAATCATTTTTAGATCTTTCTTACATGATTTACTATTTTACTCCCTTACACATTCTAAATTACAACCAAATCTTGTCATTTCTATGTAGTCCTGCCATTTTTTCTTTGCTAATAACATTCTTCTACCAAAAAAGGCTCTATCTCTCTTGAGCTCCCATGGCTATTTTGTTAGTACTTCTTATAGTACCTATCACATCTACTTACAATTAGAGTTACTTTTGTATAGTTTATTTTCCTAAGTAAATTTTGAGCTCTGTGGTAGCAAAGATTGGCTTTTTTCTCCATGTCCTTCAGAATTCTTAGCACTATGCCTTCCACAGAATAAGTGTATAGTACATGTTTTCTGCATTGACTTGATAATGAGTATATGAATTCTATAGTCTTAGATTGCCCCACCCATTTGTTTATTATCTTTCTATTTCATGGGAAAAAAAATAGAAGCCATTAGGCCTGAACTTCTAAGCTTCCTGCTACCAAACAAACCAAACATTTATATATCTATATATCCATTCTTTCATCATCTCTTTCTTTTCCCTAAGACCAATTTTTCCACCTAAACTTTGAATTTCGTCTCCTCTTCTCTGCTCAGGAATTGTATATCACTGATTTTTCCCTTATCTCTGGTATATTCAACCTCTCTGCCTCTTCTGCTGGATAAATTCACCTCTCTCTCATCTTTAAAATACCAACAACCACACTGTGTTCTCTAGGTACCACTATTAAATGGCTCCCTGTTTCTTTCTTGTTCCTTTATTATTCCTTGAGCAATAAATACTCACTGAGTGCCATGTACAGTGCTCTGTGCCAAGAATACTGTGGTGATTAAAAACAAAAACTATATGCCCTATGGAGCTTTTAGTTTAGAAGAGAATATGAGAATTAAATAATGTTATATAATAAGTGCTATGGAAGAGAAGTTACATGGTGCTCTAAGGTCCTGAAACAGAATTCTGACCTAGCTGAGTAGGAAAGGCTTCCCTCTGAGGAAGCAACAGTTCAGCTAAGATCCAAAGAATGAGTAGGAGTTAAAGTGAGAAGGGAGGGGAAAGCAGCCTATTTAAGATAGCTAACACATGCAGAAGCCATTCTGTGGGAAAGAATGTACCAAGAAGAAGGGTCTGAAATAAGACCAGTGTGGCTAGAATAGAGCAAAAGGGAATATTGTCTAAGCTGTAACTGGAGAGGTCTAGGGGCTAGGCCAAAGACAGCCTTTTAAGTATTGTTTACTTTTTCTTGTAACAGTGAACAGCCATTTGAATGGTGTTAAGCACTGGCTGCAATGTAGAGATTGGATTTGAATAGATCAAGAGTAAGTGTAAGAAGTTCAGTAATTATTGGACTGGTGTGGTTAAGAAAGGGCAGTAGCTTATATTAAGGGAGGCTGGTGGTAGTGAAGAAAAAAAGTAGATTCAAAAAATATTTTTGAGGTAAAAATCTAAACTTGGATTGGATATGAGGAGAGTGGAATTTTAAGGATGACTCGAAGGTTTTAAAAACAAGTTAAAAATTTTTAAATGTATGTGTATGCATTTATATATATGTATCTGTTCCTGCTTAGTCCACGGGGTTGCCTAATAATAACTTTGATATATGCAAATTTATATAAACAATTTCCGACTCAAAGTGGCTCCTGAGAGGCTATTAGGGATCATTACCATATGGCTCAAAGTTCAGTTGCCTACCTCTAGAAGCAGATTTTTGTATGAAATTATAATTATAGCTCGGTGCTTATTGGCAAGGAAAGGTGGGAGAAAGATGCATGTTTGTGAAATATTCTTAACAATTAATTTTGGGACCATCTATTCTTTTCATCTCCAGTGGTTTAATTGTTTTTGACTGAGTTATTCTAATGCACATTTTCTACCTAGAAACTAAGAATTTGGAGGATAAAGAGAAAAACAGTTCTGTGGAAGAATGGGATTCTGAAATGAGAGCTGCAGAGAAAGGTAACCGAATTAATTAAGGAGATAAATAGAAAAAAAATCTGTTCTGAATTTGTTTATTTAGGTAAGATTGAGAGAATTTTCAATAAAACAGATGATTTTTATAGCAACATTTCTGTATGTCCATTCTGATTGATTTTTTTCCCCCCCAAAGAACTGGAACAGCTGAAAACTGAAGAAGAAGAGCTTCAAAGGTCAGCCTTCATTCTGAGTGTTAGAAAATATGCTAAACTTCACGTGGCTAAATGACTTCCTGCCTTCAGGAACTAACAAGATTGGGGACATGAATATTGACTAAGGCTAACTCAGGACTTCTACTCTACTTTGACCTTGACCGTGGAGGCCATCTTAGTTGACAGTATTTTCTGTGCACTGTTGTTTTCAGGGCATTAACTCAAGGTAGTATTTCTCAAGCTTGAATAATATCAGGATCCTTTTAAAGAAAATAAACCTAGCATTAAACTATTCTTATATTGTACTTTTATGTTATGCTTAAGTAAGTATAAGTAAGTATAAAATGGTGTATACTCACGGAGTCTTCATTAACTTAATAAGACTAAAAGAAATAATAATGACAAAGCCAGTAAAATTTCAGTTGACAACATTAATTTGGCAGGTGACAGTGTTTGGCTGAAATTAAACTGATGCTAGCAAAATGATGACTAACAAAACATAGTTTTATTTAGATCTAATAAACTAAACAAAACCAGAGGCAGATACCAAAATTATGGCATGTCTCACTTTTAAGATGAGTATTCTCATGATCTGCATTATGCTTATATTTTATCATCAAAATGAAAATGTAAATTTTAATAAAAATCTTAACGTATGAACCCCCAAGCATATCTTTATGGATCCTATTTTCAGAGCCCTTGATTTAGGCCATTCCTAATTGACCGCACTTCTAGATTAATGCTCATAAAAAAATAAAAAAACTGAAAATGCAAAAATGGACGCTATTCACCTCATTGGGGTGCATGTAGCATGTGACTTCTTGTCATAAATCTTCTATTTTAATAGAATCTGAATTCTCTAACAACAGACTTATCTTTTCTGTGAATACCTCATTTGATTTGCAGAAATCTCTTTGAACTGAAGGTACAGAAAGAACAGATCCTTGCTCAAATAGACTTAGTGCAAAAACAAACAAATAGAACTGAAGAGCTACTGGATAAGTCAAGGTAAGGAAAAGCAGGTGTCAGTAGTCTGTGTTTCATCCTGTGCCTCTGTGGTTATCTAAACCTAGAGCAGTTAACATGTATCTGTAGCATGTATCACTGTTTTTAGCATGAAAGAGTCAATGTCCTTAACACTAAGTTGAAAGTATACAAGGTGGGAGAGCTATGGAATTATAATTTTAAAGTATTTAACACTTTATATTGCCCAGACTTGGTTTTTCTCTGTGTACAACTCAAGATTGAGTGAACTCTTTATTTCTTTCAAAAATGTAAGTTTGTACATTCATAATATTCGAATTAAAATATTGTCTCCCAATCCAGTAGAAAAACTCTTAGCAGCCACTGCTGGTACTGTTTTTGGTGGTATCCAAAGTTAACTCTCTCTTCTTATCTCAAAAAAGTGTGTTTTTTTGGGGGGGGGTTCTTATTTATCTCTCTCTAGCTTGTCTGAGTGGGATGTCATTGAATGGAGTGATGATCAAGCTGTATTCACCTTTCTTTATGACACAATAGAACTCATCATCACCTTTGGCGAGCCAGTAGGTGAGTAGCAAAAGTAAGATAATTCTTCTATAGAAAAATATATGGCTAAACTCAAATCTTTAATACAATAATAACTATTGACATAATGAAAGCACTGCTGAAAATCTTAGAACAGGCAATCACTAATTAGTGGGAATAGAATTTTATTTTTATTTTACTAGATAGAGTAAAAAATTCAGCTAGTTGAAAGTTGGCCTTTGCAAAATTAGACAATAGAAATTTTGCCTATCCAAATAGTGGATCAACATGCTATTCACATCTATTTACTCTGACTGCCTTTTTTCTATCTGTTGTTTGTGATAGAGGATTTACTGTAATGGCTGGTAACTCTTGACTGCTTTTTTGTACTTCAGTTAACCTAAAACATTTATTGGAAGTTTTGCATGTATTGTCGGGCTTATCAAAGTAGGTAGATATCACTATATGGTAACTGGAGAGAGTCCTAGCTATTTTGTTGGAGTCTCCTGTCAGTATCTTTAGGTCTTTTCTTTGAAACAGTTAGCTTCATTATAGCCAACTATGGGTAAATGTGGCCAAATTGGAACCTAGGATCTTTACAATCACCCAGCCTCCAAACATGATTCTCCTTAAAAGTTTCTTTTCTCAATGTATACTATCAACTTCCATCCAGGTCCAAAATTAAAGGTTAGGAATCACTCTAAACCTCTTTCTTCCTTACCAGGCATATCCAAATCATCAACAAGACTTATTGATTTTAATGTTCATCCACTTTTCTTGACTTCTTCTGTCAACAGTCATCTGTAACCTAAATGACTACAATAACATTCCAACCAGTCTTTCTGGATCTTTTCTTTTTCCTTTCCAGTTCATTCTCCTTCCTGTAGCTATAATGACTGTTGAAAATCTGATCATGCCCCTACTACTACTATTAGACTAATGATCAAAATATTTAATATAGCCTGTAAAACCCTGCGTGAATTGCATTTTCTCTCTTTTCCTGCCTCATCTTACACTGTTCTCTGCATGTCAGCCACAGCAGCTTTCTTTTATTTTCTTAAAATATCATGGTCCTTCATTCTCAGTCATATGCCATCTTACCTCACAACCATCATACTGATGTTTCTTATACCAGGAAACTCTTTCCCCGTCTTGGTCCATTCGGGCTGCTATAACAAAAATACCATAAACTAGGCAGCTTGTAGCAACAGAAATTTATTTGTCGCAGTTCTGGAGGTTGAAGTCCAAGATCAGGAAGCCAGCATGGTTAGGTGAAGGCCCTCTTTTGGGTTGCAGGCTTCTCATCGTATCCTCACATGATAGAAGGCCAAGCTTGCTCTCTGGAGTCTCTTTTATAAGAAGTCTCTACTATCATGACTTAAGCACCTCCCAAAGATCCCACTTCGTAATACCATCACATTGGACATTCGGATTTCAACATATGAATTTGGAAGAGACACAAATATTCAGATCATAGCACCCTGTCTTCACTAAATAAATTCCTACTGATTTCCTTAACAGCTCAGCTCATTTATCACTTTCTTGGGAAAGCTTTCCCTGACTCTAATTTTACCTATTCCCTCTGCTACTTGCTCTCCTGTTGTATGTTCTCATTGCTTCCTGCAGTTTTCCTTAATAGTGTTCATCACAGTTTGTAGTTCTTGATGTGTTTATTAGTGCAATTGTTTCTGTGTTCCCCTGAGCTATAAGGTTCTTGAGAGTGTAGATCGATCATGTCTGTTTGTCTCACTGTTGAAAAGAATCAGAATTTGAGGACAGTAGATAATGCTAGAGTCTGGAGGAAGAAGCAGCTATCCTGGCTACCTTAAACTCATTAATGTAATGCTAAAAACATAAATAATTTTTACTGTATTCGTCAAAGATAATAAGTGAGGGAGGTCATAGCCTTTTTCTTTATATAGTTCCTGAAATTAATATTATCTTTGCACAGAAGTTAAGGGTCAAAGGACCCTTAACTCTAAATGTACTACTCTTTAAATTTCCTTCAAAGGCCTGCCAATCAGTAAAGGCTCAGGGGAGCCTTTACTACAAAGAATAATATGATTCAAGGATGAACCTTCAACTGCCTGTGAAAAAACCCTGTTACCCAGAAAGAGCAGGACTCTAAAATACTGAGTTGTATGTGGCTTAAAATCAGATAATAAAAGGAAATACTGTTCTTATTCTCTTCTTCCTAGTTGGTCTCCCTTTCCTGAACAAGGCTTATAGGAAGATTGTTGACCTGAAATTTCAATCTCTGTTAGATGGTAAGTTCAAAACATTTAAGCAACTAAATTTTTTTTTTTGAGAACTTTCACATACTAAGTTAAATATAAACAATGATAATAATAATTTGTCCTTACAAATGTATATTAAACATAAAACTGTTTAGATAATGTTCCAAATATTGGGTAGGTTTTTAAAGAAATGATTTATTTTTATTCTTATTATTAGATCTTGAGAAATGATTAATAATAATAGCTATTTCCATAATTTAAAAATTATGAGTACTTATTCTGTATCAGGCATGTGTATTACTTAACATCAACACTATGAGGTAGGTATTATTCCCCATTTTACAAATTAGGAAACTACAACTCAAAAAAATTAAGCATGGTGCTTAGGATCACTCAGGTAATAAGGAAAGCCAGGATTTAAATTCAGGTTAAGCCCATGCTCTTAATCAAGTTCTGTTCTGTATGTGATAAAGCCTTGAGTTTTCATAAGAATGTCTTACATTCGCCATATATGTTGATATATGTGTTTGAAAATAAAATGGAGAGGCTATTTAGACACCTAGTGGTTTGGAGGTATTTCTTTTTTTTTCCAACACCTATAGCACCTGGTATTCCTAGGTGGTCTCCCATCCAAGTACTAACCAGGCCCAACCCTGCTTAGCTTCCGAGATCAGGTGAGATTGGGCACGTTCAGGGTGGCATGGCAGTAGACAGTTTGGAGGTATTTCTAGTTTATGTAGTATTTCTAGCGTGTGTGTACACACACACACATACACACACACATATGAATAATAAGTAAATCCGTGCTCTTGGTTTTTTTTCTCTTCCTCAGAGGATAAAGCTCCTCCTTCCTCCCTTTTAGTTCATAAGCTTATTTTCCAGTACATTAAAGAGCAGGAGTCCTGGAAGAAGAAATGTACAACACAGCACCAGGTACCCAAGGTAAATTCCGATTGAAGTATATAAAGGAAAATTATGTTATCTGTCTCAAAAAGCAGAACTGAAATTTCATATATATAATAGTGGATCCTGAAATGATAAATATGTTAAATTGTTTAACTTTGGGAGGGTTCTTTATAAAAGAGGCACTAAACACTGAAATGTTTTTATAATTTATTATTCTTTTATTTTTCTCAGATGCTTCAAGAACTCTCACTGGTAATAAGCCACTGCAGACTCCTTGGAGAAGAGATTGAGTTTTTAAAGAGATGGGGACCAAATTATAACCTAATGAACATAGATGTGAATAATACTGAGTAAGTATATTAGTTCCCTAGGGCTGCCATAACAGTGTACTACAAAATGGGCGGCTTAAACAACAGAAATTAATGTCTGACAGTTCTGGAGGCTAGAAGTCTGAGAACAAAGTATCAGTAGAGCTGGTTCCTGCTGGGGGCTGTGAAAGAGAATCTGTTGCATGCCTCTTTCCTAACTTCTGGTGATTTGCTGGCAATCTTTGGCATTTCTTGACTTGTAAACATATAACCCTAATATCTGCTTTTATCTTCACATGATGTTTTTTCTGTATGTATGTTTGTGTCCAAATGTCCCCATGTTATAAGGACACCAGTCATTTTGGATCAGGGGCCCACCATATTCCAGTAGGAACTCGTAACTAATTAAATCTGCAAGGACCCTGTTTCCAAATAAGGCCACATTCTGAGGTTCTGGGGGTTAGGGCTTCAACATGAGAATTTTGAAGAGACACAGTTCAAACATAACAGTAAGTAATCAGTTGAAAATGTATTAAAATAATTTATTTTATTTATGGGTTTCATAATAATATTTTGTTCCAGATGTTTTACCCTCTGTCCATTTGATAAGGACAAGAAACAATGTATACCTAAATTTCACATGCCAGTGTAAAAGGAAAATATATTTGTGTTTCATTCTATTTTTATTTTATATTTTTAATTGAGGATCTTGTCTTTTACAGATTGAAGCTTTTATTCTCCAGCTCTGCAGCATTTGCAAAGTTTGAGATAACTTTGTCTCTCTCAGTCCATTATCCATCTGTTCCGTTACTTTTCTCCATTCAAAATCACCTTGGAAACATTGGGTGAGTGAAGGGCCTGCAGGATAGGGCTTCCAACAACTTTTTTACTTTTGTTATGTCATTTGAAAGATACCTGTCTATGGCCATGCTACCCTGAACAAGCCCAATCCTGTCTGATCTCAGAAGCTAAGCAGGGTCGGGCCTGGTTAGTACTTGGATGGGAGACCACCTAGGAAGATCAGGTGCTGTAGGCGTAAAAAATAAAAAAAAATAAGGGATTTTAAGCTGACAAGGTCCTTGCAATCTGTGAAGTCAACCAAGGGTTGCCTCGCCAAAAAAGAAAGAAAGAAAGATCCTTTAAAGTGGTCAGCAAATGAATAGACAATAGTGAAAGCCAAATGTTACTTGTCTCTGACTTCATTTTGAAGAATTGGTTCTTTTAAAGTCAGTGACCTTCATTACTATCTCCAGGGGATACTGGAGACCATTGGTTTGTTCCTTTATACTTGCACCACTTTTTGAACACTCAACTAAAACAGGAATCAAGAAGGAAAAATTCCTGCATAAACTTAGCCCAGGTTATATATGAACAACTTTTATGGCCTTAAAAACAGAATAATAATTTAAAAACTGTGCGGTCATAATGCTTTTGTCAATTAGTCTATGGAACCAGACCTAAAAATATTTCATTCCTACTATATATTTTGTGACTTTTTAGACACACTACTAACAGATTGTAAGATAGAGTTTAGAATGTGCCCACCTCAAATCTATCAGCAAACACCAACAGTTTAGATTTTTATAGCCAGAGAAAACAGTTAGGTCAAGATACCTCACAATTATATACAGAATTGGTTCTTAGGCCTTGTTTTTAGAATATCAATTCAAACTGGATAGCCTAATTTAAGCATTTATTCCAGAAATGCTTATGTGTGCTCTCTGGGAGACTCAGAGATTTTGTACAAAAACATGAATTCTACTTAAAGGCAGATAAGTGTGAGTTTCCAGGAAAAATAATCTTTTGTTCTTTTCAGCCGCGATGAAATTGCTGCCCTTCTATCTAAAGTGCCACTGGAGGACAACTACCTAAAAAATGTAGTCAAGCAAATTTACCAAGATCTGCTTCAGGGCTGCCATTTCGACCAGTGGACCCATGGACCACAGCTGTAACAACCAAGCACAGTACACTTAATAATGATGTTATGTCAGAGTCTCCACTGCTATTTAATCTTTGTCTTTAGTTCCTAGAAAGAAGCCTAGTAAAATGCCTAATGCCTTTTTATGATGTTATAGTTAATTTGTAGAGTTAGTTTTTTAATCTCTACAGTCAGGAATAATGAAAGGCCTCAAACAGCCTGCTATCAACTTGCTCATCTTTCTCCTAAAAGTTTAGTAGAACACTGAGGGAAAATTTCTCTTAACTAAAGTGGTGCTTTCTGCTTTAGTACAAGCCCTAAGGAGTAACTAAAGTATAAGAGGTGGTATCACCACTGACAAAAACAAGCCATTTCCCCACATATAGAGTTATGATATTCAGGTTGCCTGGCTTCTGCCTAGAAGATATTTCTGGAATACAGACATGTCCGTCTACAAACTACTCATCTTCCTTTTTCCCCATTCCAGAAATGTTATTAAGAGAAAGCAATAGCACTCAACTATTGGATTGGCTGCCTTCTTTTCTTGGGGGGCCTTGCCTCCTTTTATTATATGTTTATTAGTGTTTTCTTAATAAGTATAATTTTGTAGGGAAAGTTTGTTCATTTTGGCCCAGTACATATATGTAAATATATTGATTTTGCATTCGTGATGTAGTAAGGAGATGTATATATAAGTACACAGAGATGTATGTATAGAGAGGTACCCTTCTGCCCAGGCAATTTCCATCTTTCTGAAAGATACCTTACAGCATTATTCTCAGCTCCTTTTATTAAATAAATACACTTCAAACAATATCATACCCAAAATACCAGCTTTGTCAAATTCTGGCAATAGTAATGAACTTAGTGTAAGTATGGGTTTCTGAAGCCATACCCTTCTCATATACAAAAATAAAAATATCCATTGATATTGAATGATCAATACTATCTGTGAGATAAATATAAAAAAAATTTCATCCAAACTTTAGTCAAATCCTAATCATGATAATTTTTGTTTACTTTATATTTATTCTAAACTGAAATATATTTGCATTTTTAAACTAATTCACCTTAAAATTTTGCTTTGTACGTTAAGATCAGGTTAAAATCCTATGGGTCTCATGAATGTTATCTTCCCTCTTGGTTTGCTTTGACTTCTGAGTTATAAGTCAAAAGATTACATGGTCTTTTAAGCTTCAAAAGTCAATTTGAAACTCATTTGCCATAAAAATCAAGATGTAGATGTTTTCTATTTTCACAAACTCCTTGAAAAACTTTTAAAATCACCAATATGGTCTATTTCCCATTGAACTTAAATTACTTTTCTTACTAGAGTTGTTTTATTTATTTTCTGTAAGCCTAAAAAGTAGTTTTGTTTTGTGCATTTTGGTAACCTGGAGTGACCAGTTCCAAGAATGATTTGGCTTGTAATGATGGTCTCTGCTTTCTTGGATTTGGAGTACAGAATTGTGATATTTACTTAGTTATTTGATTTTGTTCCAAGTATTGGCTATTTTTATTAAATTTTTGGGAAGTTTTCCTTCACTGACTGGAAGCAGATTATTTTTTGCACTATTAAAATAAGTTTATTATATGAAATCTTTTTAAAGCAGTGTCTCTTTATGAAGTGAAGAGTGTTTTTACCCTGTATCCAATAGACCTTTGAAGATATGCCAAAGAAAGCTCTAAGAACATCCACTTATTTGAAAACCAAAATAAGATTAAAATATGCCAGGACCTGAGTATAAGAACCAGGTATAAACCACAGTTACCCTGTCTCTCAAGGACAATAAAAGAAAACTGTTTTGAAGTTTCTCAAAAAACTCATTTCTACAAACTAATAGAGTGGTTCTCAAAGTATAGTTTGAGAACTATACTTTATATAAGTACACAGAGATGTATGTATAGAGAGGTACATCAGTATACATCAGTATAGCATCAGCCTCCCCCAAATCTGCTGAATCAGAGAAACTCTAGGAGTGGGAACTAGCCATCTGTGGTGTTTTTTCACTTTTTTTAAAAACAATTTTATTGAACTATATTTCACATAATCATGATTTGCCATTTAAAGTGTACAATTGAATGGTTTTTAGTATATTCACAGATATGTGCACGTATCACCACAATCAATTTTAGAACAGTCTCATCACCTCAAAAAATAAAAATAAAAAACCCGCTTTTCAACAAATGGTGCTGGGAAAATTGGATATCTACATACAAGAGAATAAATTTGGACCCTTATACCATATTCAAAAATTAACTCAAAATTGATCAAAGACCTAAACATAAGAGCTGAAACTATTAAACGTTCAGCAGAAAACATAGGGCTAAATCCTCATGTCATCATGACATGTATGGCAATGGAATTATAGAGATGACAAAAGAGAAGGAACAAAAACTAGACTTCTTCAAAATTAGAAACGTATGTACATCAAAGGATATTATCAAGAAAGTGAAAAAAAGAATGGGAGAAAGTATTTGCAAATCATATATCTGGTAAGAGTCTAGTATCCAGAATATATAAAGAATTCTTACAACATAACAAATAGACAAACAACCCAATTTTTAAGATAGACAAAGGACTTGAATAGACATCTCTACAAAGAAGATATACAAATGGCCAACAAGTAAATACATGAAAAAGATGTTTGATATCATTAGTCATTAGGGAAATGCAGGTTCAAACCACAAGGAGATACCACTTTATATATATTAGGTTGGGCATAATTTTTAAAAAAAGGAAAATAAGCACTGGAGAGGATGTGGGAAATTTGGAGTCTTGTGTATTGCTGGTGGGAATGTAAAATGATGCAGCCACTATGGAAAACAGTTTCAGTTTCTCAAATGTCGAACACAGAACTACCTTATGACCCAGCAGTTCTACTCCTAGGTAGATATCCAAAAGAATTGAAAACAGGGACTTGAAAAGATAAATGTATATCAAGGTTCATAGCAGCATTATTCACAATAGCCAAAATGTAGAAACAAATCAGGTGTCTATCAACATAAGAATAAACAAAATGTGGTTTATACATAGGATGGAATACTATTCAGCCATGAAAAGGACTAAATTTTGATACATGTTAAATATAAATAGACCTAAAAAATATTATGCTTAGTGGAAAAATTGGATATCCACATACAAGAGAATAAATTTGGACCCTTATACCATATTCAAAAATTAACTCAAAATGGATCAAAGACCTAAACATAAGAGCTGAAACTATTAAATGTTCAGCACAAAAGGACAAATAATATATGATTCCACTTATATTGAGGTAATTACAGACCTTATTCAGTTGTACTAGTTTTTACATATAACTCATTTACATGTATGTGTATAGATTTATGCAGTTTTACCCCATGGATAGATTTGTGTAACCACCACCACAGTCAAGATACAGAACTCCATCACCAGAGGGTTATGATTCCCTTTTGCTACCACTTTATAGTTACACTCACAGCTTCATCCTTATCCTCTGGCAACCACTAACCGGTTTTTCATCTCTAATTTTATCAGTTTTAGAATGTTATATAAATGGAATTTAAGGTATGTAACCTTTTGATACTGGCTTTTTTTTTTCATTTGGCATAATGACTGATGTTTATCCAAGTGTGTAAGTATTTTCTTCCTTTTTATTACGGAGGATTATTCCCACTGTATGGATGTACCATAGTGTGTTTAACCATTGACCCACTGAAGGGCATTGGGTGTTTCCAGTTTTGAGTTACTACAAATAAAGTGGCTATGAATATTTATATACAAGTCTTGTATGAACATACATTCTTATGTCTCTAAGTACCCAAGAAAGTGTTTGCTGGATCATAGGACAAGTGTATATTTAGTTTTACAAGAAACTGTCATACTACTTTCCAGGGTGGCCTCACCATTTTATATTCACACCAGCAATCCATGAGAGATCCAGTTTCTCCGCATCCTCATCAGCATTTAGATTGGCACTGTTTTTTATTTTCACCATTCTGATAAATATATAATGATACTATTGTGATTTAAATTTATATTTCCCTTGTAACATCTTTCTGTATGCTTATTTAACATCTGTATATCTTTGGTGAAATGTCTGTTCATGTCTTTTGCCCATTTTCTAATTGGATTTTTTTTTTTTACTGTTGAGTTTTGAAAGTTCTTTAAACATACAAGTCTTTTGGTAGATGCGTGGTTTGCAAATGTTTATTCCCAGTCTATAGCATGTTGTTTCATCCTCTTAACAGTCTTTGCAGAACAAACTTCAAATTTTGATGAAGTCCAACTTAACAGTTTTTCTTTTATGGATTGTGTTTTTGGTGGCATGTCTAAGAACTCATCACTTAGTCCTAGTTCTTGAAGATCTTGTATGTTTTTCTAAAAGTTCTATAGTTTTATGTTTTACATTTAAATCTATGATCCATTTTGAAATAAGTTTTGTAAAAGGTTTGAGGTTTAGGTTGAGATTCATTTTTTCACTAGACCTAATAGCTTTAGCACCATTTTTGAAAAGCCTATCCTTCCTCTGAATTGATTTTTAAGAAATTAATGTTTTGCTGTGCAATATTTTTAATGTGGTAAAATATACATAACAATATTATTTTAATCATTCATAAATGTACGATTCAGTGATAGACATTCTAGTTCCTGATGCAAATGATTCTCTAGGCCCTAGAATATAGAGCATATACTAAAGAAAGAAATTGCTAAATCAAAGGATATATAAATCTTAAATTTCAGTAGATAATGCTAAATTGTTTTCAAAAGTGTATCAATGTTTCCTACAACCAAATTTAGAAGATATAATATTCTTTATTCTATCTTCTAAAACTTTATAATTTTCTCATTCACATTCAGATCTTCAATATACCTAAAATTGGTTTTTATATATATCAGATAGCAGTTCATTTTTTTCCCTAAATGGATACCCAATTGTCCAAGCATCATTTATTAAAAAGGTCATCCTTTCCCTAGTGACAAATTATCTGTGATAACCTCTGTCATAAATCAAGAATCCATATATGCATGGGTCTGTTTCTGAATTCTCTTTTTTCCATTAATCTACTTGTCTATAGCTGAGCCAATAAAACACTCTCTAAATCACTATAGCTTTAAGAGAAGTTTTGATTTGCAATGACATGGATGGATCTAGAAGTTATTATGCTGAATGAAATAAGTCAGAGAAAGATAAATACCATATGATTTCACTTATATGCAGAATCTAAGAAACAAAAAGAACAAACTAATCAAAAACAGACTCACGAATATAGTGATGGCCAGGGGGAGGGTGGGTTGGGGGGCTGGAAGAATGGGGTAAAGAGTTAAAGAAGTAGAAATTAGTAGTTGATAGATGGTCACTGGGATGGGGAGTACGGTATAGGGAATGCAGTTAGCATTAATGTAATGGGTAGGTGGAGAGCCAGAGGAAAGAGCAATTAGGGAGATTGTTTTATAAACTATACAAATGTCTAATCAATATACTGTATTCTTGAAACTAATAATAAAATTTTTTTTAAAGTTTTGATATCTGGAGAAGAAAGTTCCGTCATTTTATTTTTTAAGATTGCCTTGGCTAGTCTTAGCCTTTTGCATTTCCACGTGACATTTAGGATCAGATTGTGAAGATGCAAAAACAGGAAAGGGAAACTTGTTGGGATTTTTATTGATAGCACTGAATCTATAGATCAATTTGAGGGGAATTGGCATATATACAATTCCGAACCTCCAATCCATAACTATGATGTCTCTTCATTAATCTTTAAAGCCTTTCAATAAAATTTTATGTTTCCCAATTGTGATTGTATATATAGTTTATTAGATTTACTGTTACTTTTTGATTTTGTAAAATGCATCATTTTTCAAATGTCATTATTTTTCCTAGTATATGAAATACAATGTTTTTGTATATTGATTTTGTGTACAGCCACCTTGCTAAACTCTTATTAATTCTAATAGTTTATGAAATTTCTTTTCAATTTTTTAATATACATAATCATACCATTTACAAAGTTGAGTTTCATTTCTGCCTTTATAATAGTTATTCCCTTTGTTTCTGTTTCTTGCTTTAATGCGCAGTGATGATTAGAGGTGGTGACAGACAGGCATCTTTGTCTTATTTTCATCTCAAAGGATAGCTCTAAAGTTTCACCATTAAATGTGATGTTTACAAAAGGCTTTTATGTTGTTACTGTTGCTGTTATACCTATTGTCCGGTTAAGTTCTCATTTACTCCTAGTTTTTAAAAGGTTTAACATGAATAGATATTGAAGTTTTATCACATGCTTTATTTTTGTCTGCTGTAATGATCATATGATTTTACTCCTCTTATCGGTTCTTGTAAACACAACTGGCATTCATATTATCAGGATGGAATTATTGCAGGAATCAATGTTGTGAGAGCAATATGTAGTTGTCCACAGCTAAATATACAGACAGCACAGCTCTAAAACAGAACACATATTCTGTCTAAAATATGTTCCTATGTCAAACTAAGAAGCACATATGATTCTTTAAACACTAGCTTATTCGGTTCCCCAAAAAAAACTGTTGGCATTTTTTACTGAGATCATGTTATATTAAATCTAAAGATCAACTATTGGAGAACTGATATCTTTAAAATGTTGAGCCTTCCAATACAAGTAGATAGTAAGCTTTTCTTTTTGTATCCTTCTTTAATATCTCAAAGTTTCCTTCATATAGGATGTGCACTTTTCTTGTTGTTTATTTCGAGATATTTTATATTTTTGTTACAGTTTTAAAATTATCATCAAAAATAAAAATATATTAATACTAAAAATTCAAACGATACATAAAAGAATACAGATGAAGGCAAAGTCATCCAAAAGCTTGTAAGTGAGCATCCTCCCACATAGTAAGTTTCCTTAGCTATAAAGGGCAATGACTGTTGGGTAGGCAATCAATAGTGATTGCCACAAATCCCATTGAGATTTCTATTGGGAACTCACTGATTCTGGAGAATTTTCAAGTTTATAATATTGAGCCTTCTCCTCAGGGAACATAGTTTTAGATATTTCTCTATGTAGGTCCTGAACATTTCTAAAAGTTTATTCCTATATATTTATGGTTTTTGTTCTTCTGTGAATGGCATCTTTTTTCTATTACATTGTCTAATTGGTTATTAGCATTTGGTAAAGCTATGATTTTATATTTGCAATTAGTTACACTAATGTCTTTTTATCCCTTCAACTATCCGGGTATATAATCGTATTTGTAAATCTTTTCCAACATTTGCATCTTCTATTATTTATTTTTTATTATCTCATTATTTCATTCTTTTATTATGACAGTGGCACTTCCTAAACAATAGTAAATAATAGTGACAATAGACAATTTTGTCCTTGGTTTTAATGGAAGTGTTTCCAACGCTTCACCACTGAGCAAATGATGGCAGCTCATTTATCTGTATTTTTTTCTTTTTACCTTTTCTTCTCCTTAATCAGAAATTTATGTTGAATTTTATTGATTTTTCAAAATGATGAAATTAACCATATTCTTTTCTCCTTGACCTATTAATGTGGTCAATTATAATAAAAGAATTCCTAATGTTGAATCATCCTTGCACTACTCAAATGGATCACTTGGACACTGGGTTTCCCTTTCTGGATTTCTCTTCGTATGCTTCAGGCCGACTATGCTGAAGTTATTTTTCTCGAGACAAAAGATTAGGTTTCTGCTGATTGTGAGTTTTGGTCTTATCAGAGGTTGCCTGCCTTCTTGAGATTTCAGATAGGTCACTTAGGTTGTAATTAAGAATATGTCCCAAACTTTTTAATTACACATTTATATAAATATTCTCATGAATTGCTAATTTAACTGTTAGTGAGAAATCTAGTTTGTCTTATTTCAAAGTTCTTAGTGGTTTGTCTTAGAGGAAAGGAACAGAAAACTACTCAAATTATTTTAAGCAGAAAAAAATGGGAAGGGAGCTTTATTGGGGTATAGCGGTATCTCATAGACCTTAAGAACAGTAAGTGCTGCTGGGCCCCTGAGAACCTGGAAAAGAGATCTGGAAAGCAGTCAGAATTCAAAACTGTTCCCCCATCCCCCAAACTGTTTCTGTCTCAGACTCTCACTTTCTTAGTCTCTCAATTTCTTAATCTTTCTAGAAGGGGTTTCTCTCATTTGACATCCACACAGCCACAGGAATTTAATTTTAACGAAGGGTCAGTCATATGACTTCACTCAGCCAAGAGGGGCTATGGGTTTGCAGATGCTCTAAGGACGGGGGTGTGAAAAATAGGAGGTAACTGTGGGTACTTTTGGTATGGAAGGCAGTTCATTATTATCCCCAGGTACTATCTATAATCACTAAATTAGGTTAATTCTACTTCCAGAATGCTTCCTGAATCTGTTCTCATTGCTCTAACTCAAGCCTTCATCTCTTGCCTGAAATACTGCAAGAAGCTTCTTAACAGTTTTTGCTGTTACTCTCTCCTAATATCTATCCTTCAATGCTACAAGATAATGGTGTGAGGATTAAAGTTTACGAATTTTACAGCACTCCACAAACATAAAGTAGTGAAGAGAATATATCTAACCGTACTTGTTTGCTTACAAACTTTCAATGATTTTCCCATTATCTAAAGAATAAACACCAAAGCTCCATACATGGTCTTAAGCCTCTTCAACTATATGTAACTTTACAGTCTCATCACCTCTTAAACTTTTCCTCCCTTATTAAACAATACTGTTCTTAGACCAGGTTGTTAAATTTCCATGTCCAATATGATCTGCTTGTCTTCCATTGCTTCTCCTTCGTCCGAGAAACCCCTATTCACCTTTTAAAACCGGAATCACAGATCAGACTTTCCAGTAAAACACGATATGGTTTACCTTCCCAAAATCAGTGCCTCCTCCTTTTGGAGTCAGGTTGACTAATATTACAACCATTTCTTTCTCCCTCCTGGTAGTAGCTCGATTTCCCAGTTTCATCGAGATGTAGCTTCCTCAGCTCCATCACCTCTAGGGGCCTGGAAAGCGTCTGGCTCAGGGAATTTGACTGAGTCGGAAGCCCACCTTTAGATACTCAGGTTAACCGAAAATAGCTCTTTGGAACCAGACTATTTCCAAGAGTAGCTTAGGAGCTACGGCGGGGGCGTCCGCGGGCGGTGCACACTGGGAGATGTAGTCTCGGGCCGACTCCACTACTTCTTGGGAGTTGTAGTTCTCTATCTGGTAATGAGAAGGCGGCAACTCTAAAGTTTTGAGTAAGTCCTTAGGGTTAAAAGGAAGAAGGTAATTCTTAATATCATGCAAGATCAAGTTCCTTGGGCCTAGCTTTCCGGCTCGCGAGCAGCGCCGGGACAGGCTAGAAGGCGAATCCGAGACGTTACGTCGGCACGGGCGTGACTGCTCTAGAGGATTTGGCGGGATTTCCGAAAGCGGGCGGGCAGATCGCGCGCTGCTTGGGGAGGCCGAGTGCTGAGGAGAACTGAGACGTGCTCCCGGCGCGTAGTTGGGAGCCGGAACTCGCCTGGGTTGGTGCAGAAGGCTGGAACAAGGGAGCAGAGAAGTGAGGCGCAAGCAAGGGCGTCTGGAGTCGGTCCGGGGTCGGTAGCGCGCCGGCCCAGCGGACGGAGGTCGGAGCCCACAGCCCAGCCCGTTCCAGATAGGAGCGCTGCAGGCTGAGGTGAGTGTGTCAGGCGCAGACTCGGCCGCTTTCCGCTTCTGGGTTTGTCCGCGCGTTAACCAGACCCAGGCCCGTGCTCCTGCGGCCGACTGAACCCGGCCCCTCTGCGCCAAAAGAGGCAGGGCGTGCCCGAGCCCAACCGACTCTTGGAGCTCGTTGTGGCGAAAACAGAAGCGGACCCGTCATTAGAGTAGAGAGGAATCTTTTCGAGGCCTTCATTTCCAACACTTATGGGAGTGGGCGAGGAAGCTGAGGTCGAGAGAGGTGTAATGAGTTAAAATTACAGCTGTTTTGTGTTAGAGCTGGATTTTTGGTCCGCCCTCTTTCCATTATACCATACTTTTCTTAATACCTACCAACGTCGACTTGACAAAAAGATATTCTAATTAATCGGAAGACAGTCCACGTGATGACTAGCGAGTGAGCAGTTTTTTTAAACCTCTAAAACGAAGTGCAATATACATGTAGAAAAAACAGGCAAAAGTGTATACAGCTCCATGAATTATTACAAAATGAATATACCTGTGTAATCACCACTCGGGTCAAGAAATAGAGTGCTGTCAGCACCCCAGAAGCCTCCCTGTGTCTCCTTGTCTAATACTCTCCCCTGGCTATTCTTAGTTTTTCTGATAAAACTAGCTAGGTAGAAGGGAAAGTTCGTGAGATATATGTTCTTTTTCCTGCCATGGGTAGGTCGGTGATTAGACCAAAAGCCTAGCAAGTAATTCTTCAGAGATTTATTGCAAAATTAAGTTTACAGCTCTACTCTCTCCAGTGTTCCTCCTGATGGCCATCTATATTTTTCAGTATTGAACACTAAGTAATGGCTATGCAGATGCAGCTTGAAGCAAATGCAGATACTTCCCTGGAAGAAGAGAGCTTTGGCCCACAACCTATCTCAAGATTAGAGGTATGTGCTTAGTTGCTAATTTAATGCCAGACTAGATTTCTCTACCTATTGAGTGAACCCACAACATTTACATAAACCATTGGTTTACTACCTGTAGTCAAGACCCAAATTAGAGTTTTTAAAAGGGTTGTCAAGGATCCTGTGGAAAGGCATAAGATAGTTGCTAAACATGTCTGGGCAGAGCTCTCCTTTTGTCAAGAATGTTCCTCCTACTTTATCACTTTTCTTAGAGCTGGATTGTCAGAAACTAAGAAACCATAGGATCCAATGGTGGAGGATGCTCTTGTACTAAGTATGAAATTACTGTCCAGGGAATTACAGTAGCCTGGGCCAGCGTTGCAGGGAGGATAGAAGACCCAGATCTGTGCTGAAGTTACTAGCAAGACAGCTGTCATGGGGGCCAGGGAGAAGGGTTTATAGTTGTTAAGGTATGAGAGCCAAGCTCCAATTTAGAACTCTGCACAACAACATCAAGCACTAGAGCTGGAGCCTTGCACTATTTCTGCCCATTGTACAGAGGCCCCAGTATGGGTGCAGCCAGCATGGGCTGAAATAAGTAGGAGGGTAAGCAGAGAAAGCCTTCTTTCTTTTGCCTCTTTACACACATTCTTCCTATCCCCAGCTAAGCTTCAAGACTCCAGAAGTTTGCTTAAACAGGTTCATGATAAACACTAGAGAATTCAGAGTCATAACTTTCAGTATCATGAGCATCCTTATATCCACACATGCATATTGCTTAACTATTAATAGTAGACATGGTTTCTGTGGGCAGATATTCTCTCCCATCTTTCAAACCTTCCCTAACCCCCCAAATACATACACGTCCCCCACAACTCATACTCTCCCAGAAGTCATGGTTTTGGTGGCTAATAAAACCAAAGCTGACTTTGTATATGGGGAGAAACAGGGAACTTTCGGTGGTTTGTTTTGATAAATGATACATAAGTCTCTGACCAAAAACTTTCTGTAATCTCAATGTAGGTTGTAAGAGTAGATCTTTCTAGTCATTGTGTTACAAAAAGGATATTGATATGCTAAGATAGTGCTCCCCTCAGTTCTGGGGCAGCCTTATTTGTTTACCGCAGCTTAGTGTAAAAAATACCAATTTTATGTGTGCTTGATGTGGAAAACATTGGGAAATACTGATTTAAAGTGGTCTTTTAGAACCCAGGGTCTCAAAGTTTATTTAGTGTCCCAGTCATAAAAAGTTGAGTGTTACAGGTTTTTCTCCCAGTGCTTGGGAGTTACTGGTTTAATCCCAATTCATGATAAGTCCATTTTAATATAAAGGGATAGTACTAGTTTTAAAATGCTGATTTTGATCATGGAAAGGTTGATAATCTGTTAATAAATACCTTATATGTAACGCACACTTTTCAAAGCTTTGGGATATAATACCACAGTTCTTCCAAACAGCTCTGTGAAATAGGTAGGGCAGATATCCATATTAGATAGAAGAGAGAACTAAAATTTAAATTTATTCATGGTTTTCTTCACTTGCAGCAATGTGGCATAAATGCCAACGATGTGAAGAAATTGGAAGAAGCTGGATTTCATACTGTGGAGGCTGTTGCCTATGCACCAAAGAAGGAGCTCATAAATATTAAGGGGATTAGTGAAGCCAAAGCTGATAAAATTCTAGTAAGTACTGCTTATGTGAACTAGGGAGGCATCAGAAGGAGTAGTTCAAAAGGTTATACAAAGAAAGGTTGCTGTCTTCCTCTTTCTGTCCCTCTTTTCGTCATGTTCCTCTTTCCAGGGGTGACTGCATTACCAGTTAATTATCTCTGTATGTGCCGCCTTTCATAAATTGGGATTTTCTCTAGAGAATTGCAGTATCATGGTGTATAACATAAATACTGCCAAATTGACTATCACTTTACACTCCCACCAGCTGTGAGTACCTTATCTTTCTAGATATTATGATCTCACGCCTTAGAAATACTCATTAGTATTGCAGCCACAAAAAAGTTTCAAAGAATATTGACATATGAATATTTATTGACATAACTTGATGTAAGAAAGGTTAATGAGTGTGTGTATGTGTATATATACATATACACATATACATATATATATATACACATGCTTAATTTTAAATGTATGTATTTATTATAATACTTTCTTATTTTTCAATTATAGTTGACATACAATATATTAGTTTCAGGTATACAACATAGTGATTAGACATTAATATACTTTACAAAGTGATCACCCCAATAAATCTAGTACCCATCTGATACCATATATAATTATAATATAGAAAAATGTGTATTTATAAATGTACAACTCTTGGGATAAATACACTAAAATGTTATTTCTGGATGGTAAGAATGTGAACGGTTTTTATTTTTGCCTCAATTTTCTGAAGTTTTTACATTTTCTATAATAAACATGTTTCACTGTCAAATAGAAAAGCCGTTTTGAATATTAAAGTCATTAATTAGGCTCTCAGTGTATATAATCTGTTAGTCAACTAATCACAGGCAAGGTTCTTTATTAATGTGATTTCAAATCATGTGTTTAGTTTTTTTGCCTTAATAAATGACTTAAAAGTGAATTTACTGGCTTCACTGAAATGAGATAATAACATAATCCCTTACATAGCACTTTAACTTTGAAATCCCATCCTTTTCATAAATATTATCGTTTGTCCCTGATGACAACACTAAGAAACATAAGTAGGGCCAGTAATATCTGATTTACACATGAGGAAATTTAGGCACAATGGTTTAGTTATTTATCCAAGGTCATGCAGATGATGGCAGAACTAAGACTAGAATCAGTTATTTTCATCCTATTATACTATGATCCTTTTTCATCTCCCTCCAGTATCTTAACAGCTGTTTTTCTTGCTTCATATATTTCTCTAGCTTCATATATTTCTCTTGCTTCATATATTTCAAATTTTCTTTGAAAATAATCTCCAAAAGCCAAAATTTCCCATGATTACATTTTATTTTAAGCACTTATTCTTTGGTATTATATAGTTACAAAGTTCGATTAGCTTTACCTTTGAAGTTTTATATAATGTGAAGCAAATATTTATAAAATTACATTTTGTGTGTGTGTGTGTGTGTGTAAAGGTGTAGTATATTTTTTTTTTTTTTAGGGGTAAGGCAACTTTATTGATTCCTTACAGATTGCAAGGACCTTGTCAGCTTACAATTCCTTATTTTTTATTTTCTATGCCTACAGCACCTGGTCTTCCTAGGTGGTCTCCCATCCAAGTACTAACCAGGCCCAACCCTGCTTAGCTTCCGAGATCAAACGGGCTCGGGCTTGTTCAGGGTGGCATGGCCGTAGATATTTTCATATTTTATGTTGATTATTATTATAGTTTCACAGAAATTTTCTTTGAAAATAATCTCCAAAAGCCAAAGAATCTTCCAAAAGAATGCATCCTTTGTATTGGATAGCTTCAGTGCCTGTGGTTCTGCCATGTAACTTAGTCAAATGGATAATATCTGAGATTTATGTGTACTTATTTAATATCTCACACATCAATATATATACAACCCAGTAAATTCTATTTTATTGGGTATTATACTAAGAGCTTTGAATTTTTAAGCATTGGCAGGGCTGTTACTCCACTTATTTAGTACCACTCTGTAATAATAATTCAGTCAGGGCTCAAGAATTGTAATTCTTAATTTGACCCCTTAGAGGAAAGATGTTGCCATCCATGGAAGTATGAAGTTATCATTTATTGGATTACTCAAAAAAATAAATGATTGTTGAAGTGGTGACTGAGTTGGAAATAAGAGTTCTGAGTCCCTAATACCTTCTTGAAAGATTATTTGTTAATAAGCCAGTAGGTGTCCCTAAAGTCCATTTGTTGTTTCTTTCTAGACATCAGTTTTTGTGACTGAACAAATCCTGACAGGATCTTTGATTATGCTTTGTCAGAACTTAGTTTTAGAAATCAGTGTTCTGCTTCTGTGAAAACATAAATATGAACCTGTAATAAGTGAAATGAGATGTGCAAAATGACATAGACATATGTCTTGACTGTTCTGTCCTCTTTGATTTCAGACATTTTATATTGTGAGTTTTTAGTGAGTAAAGATTGATTGTTATTTATTTTTAAAGGTTATAGAACATTCAGTACTGTGCATATTCCCTCCCATCTCCCCAAAGTCTTTGGAATTGAGATTTTAGCAAGAATATCCATTGTCACTATGGAGAAAAGAAACTAAAGAAAAGAAATTAATTTTCAGAATATACTCAAATAGTTGAGAGAGAAAAATACTGTGAATGAGGTAATTCATTGAGAATACCACATTCTCCTGTGGCCTTTTCCATATTTTCAAAGTTTAAAGTAATTGTCGTTGGCTTTTGTTGAGCTATGCCCTCTCAGTGCACTATGATAGCACTGACAGAGGCAGCATGGATATTTTTTGTAATATTTTCACTTGCAATTCTATGTCTTTTGTCCAAGGGTTTGATAGTTCTTGGCTATTAAAAACTTCTAAAGATTTAAAATTACCTAGCACAGATGAAAGCAAGCTTTTTATGTTAAGTATAAGAACAGACGTAAAGTTCTGCCAGATTAGGCAGTTGCATGGTTATTTACTTCAAATTTCACTTTGGTTATATTCTGTTCCTTTAAGAGCTCATAGACAAGAAAATGCAGAGGTTAAAGTGACAAGAAGATAAAGCATCTCCTATGAGTTTTTTTCCCCTCAACATTTTGTTATCATTTGAACTTACTGCAAAGCTAAAAGAATTACACAATGAAGATTCATATACCCACCACCTAGACTCTTCAATTAACATTCTAATATACTCGCTTTATCCTATCTGTTCTTCTCTATCCAACAGTCAGTTTATCTTGGATATTTTTATGCCTTTCAAAGAAAGTTGCAGATATTAGTACATTACCCCCTAAATATTTTAGCATACATTGACTAGAGTTCAGTATTGGTTTATAGTTCCTTTCCCCATCTTTTTGGTATTTTATTTTCTAATTCTCATTAATCTTTATTCATTCTGAAAATTAGTAGAAGTTAGAGGACAAGAGATCACAGAAAAAAAGAGAGAAAGAAATTCTCAAATAATACAAGAAAGTTTCCCAGAGCTAAAAGGAGGCAGAAGACTTACACAGTAAGACCCCATAGAGCGTCAGAGGCCAATACCCAGACACACCAGTGTGAAATTTCAGTATAACAATTATAAAGAGAAGATTTTGCAAGATTTCAGAGAGAAAAATGCCTGTAAAGGAATAACAATCGGATACCACATTTCCTATTAGAAATCTGGGTGGTAGAAGCTACTAGAGCAATGCCTTCAAAGTTCTGAGGGAAAATAATTTTAAATCTAACATTCTATTTATAACAATGTTATTAAGTATTAGGGCAGAATAAAACATTTTCAGAAATACAAGAATTCGGAACATTTTTCTCACCCACGCTTTCTTAGGACATTACTTGAAGACATACTTTACCAAAATGAAGGTGGAAAACAGGATTTAGGTTAAAGTGGCTCCAATACAAGTACTAAAACGAAGGAAGGCCTAGGAAATAGTTAGCCTAGAGAGCAGACAGTCCAGTTTGGATAAGGAAAGGAGATGTTCAGGGAGAAATAAGGATTCAGTGTAATACATAGTAAGATTGAGGGGTTGGGAAATTTGAGAAATGGTAAAGTCAAAGAATAGAGAAAGACGTGGCTCAGATATAAAAACAAGGTTAAGTGAAGCATGAATTTGAAACTGATAGAGTATAAAATTTTTATACTCAATTGAATTTAACAGTAGAAACCTTCAAGAGACATAGGATTGTTAACATTGGAACCTTAATGAAAAAATTGTATTTCTGTCACACCGGTATTGCAATGAATTCCATTTACAAAGCTATAATATAAATTTTCAAGTGAAGTATTAAGAATTAGAGAATAGTACAAAGCGACTACTCAGCTAGCTGTTCATTGAATTTTTTCTTTATGGAAAGTTTTGAAATTACAAGTTTGATCTCTACTTGCTATAGATCTATTCAGATTTTCTTTTTTCCTTTTTTTTTGTAGTCAGACTCAGGCAATTTCTTTTACTGAATTTAGATTTACATTCAGCCAATTTTTTAGTATCTTGATTTGGATTCTTTTTCTACTTGAGTGAGTTTTGATAGTTTGGGTCTTTCTGGAATTTTGCCTGTTTCATCCAAGTTATTTGTTGGCATAGTTTTATTTTTGTGAGGTTGGTAGTAATGTCCCCTCTTTCATTCATGATTTTGGTGATTTTAGTCATTTTTTTTTCCAGCTTTATTGAAATATAATAGACAATAAGTTGCTTGTATTTTACATTGTGTAATTCATTGAGTTTTTTTCAATTACAATTGACATACAATAATATACCAGTTTCAGTTGTATGCAATAGTGATCAGAGATTCACATAACTCGCGAAGTGTCATCCCACTAAATCTAATATTCCTTTCTCCCTTTACATATTTGTTACATTATTAACCATCTTCCCCATGCTACACTCTACGTCTCCATGTCTATTCTGCAACTCTCCATTTGTATCTCTTAATCCCTTTGCCTTTTTTTGTCCCCCCAAACCCCTCTCCCATCTAGTAGCCCTCAGAATATTCTCTGTATCTATGAGTTTATTTCCTCTTTTGTTGTTGTTATTTTGTTCTTTAGATTCCACATGTACATGAAATCATGTGATAGTTGTCTTTCTCTATCCAACCCGTTTCATTCAGTGCAATACCCTCTAGGTCCATCAAGGCAATATCTTTTTCCAACCCCTTTTAGTCTGTATCTTTTAATCTGAGGTGAGTCTCTTGTAGGCAGCAGGTGTATGGGTCTTGTTTTCTTATCCATTCAGCCACTCTGTTTTTTGGTTGGAGCACTTAATTCTTTTCCATTCGAGGTGCTTGTTATAGGAATGTTTTTGATACATGTTTTTTCTTCTTAAAGAAGTCCTTCCAACATTTCCTGTAATACTGGCTTGGTGTTGTTAAATTCCCTTAGCTTATTTTTGTCTGGGAAGCTCTTTATCTTTCCTTCGACTCCGAATGATAGCTTTGCTGTATAAAGTATTCTTGGTTATAGATCCTGGGTTTTCATCACATTGAATATTTGTGTCAAACCCTTCTGTCCTTCATAGTTTCTTTTGAGAAATCAGCTGCCAGCCTTATGGGTGCTCCCTTGAAGTAACTAGCTGCTCTTAAGAGTCTCTCTTTGTATATAACCTTTGGCATTTTAATTATGATGTGTCTTGGTGTGGGCCTCTTTGGGTTTCTGGTTTGGGGAGACTCTCTGAGCTTCCTGGGGTTTTATGTTTATTTCCTTCACCAGGTTAAGGAATTTTTCCATCATTATTTCTTCAAATAGCTCTTCAGTGTCTTTTTTTTTTCTGGTACCCCTATGACACAGATACTTTTACATTTAATAGTGTCCCATAGGCTTCTTAAATTATTATTATACTCTTGGCTTCTTTTTTCTTGCCATTCTGATGGAGTGTCCTTGGCTTTCTCATCCTCTGTACAGGTCATTCAATCCTCTTTATTCACTCTGCTTATTCTATGTAATATACTTTTCATCTCAGATAGTGTGTTCTTCATTTCTGACTGGTTCCCTTTTATAATTTCCATTTCCATTTTTATATTTTTTATCTCTTTGTTAAAGTTCTCACTGAATTCATCTACACTTTCTATAAGTTCATTGAGCATCTTTATAAGCAGTGTTTTGAACTCTACATGTTAGATTGCTTGATTCCATTATTTCTGGATCTCTGTTCTGTTTTCATGGTTTCTGCTTCTTTTTCTTCTCATTTTGGCTGCCTTTCTGTGTCCTAAACAAAGCTCTTAAGTCTCCTGGTCTTATTAATGTCGTTTTGTGAAGTAGGTGTCCAGTGGCACAGTCCTGAGAGAGGTTCAGTTGCAGGCCAAATTTAGCCCCAGCCTATGCCCCTCCAGGGCCACCCATTAAGATTCAGCAAACAATCCACAGATGCTGTGCTGATAGTTGCCTCAAGAGATCACGCCAGAGACCGTGGTCAGTGTGAGTCTAGCTGCTGCTCAACAAGGGGCACCTGACTCACCGAGGATACATTTAGATATGGCTTGAGGAGGGTGCCGCGAGTTGGGTGAGACAGGGTTTCAGGGAATCCTCTGGGCAGAGTAACCTCTGTTATCCAGTTTGATGACTTCTCAGCTATGGTGGCACTGAGTCTGCACACTAGGAGCGGGGAGGGCTCACCAGAGGAACAGTAGATACCCCTGGCACTTCTGTACAAAGCCAGTCTCGCCTCCAGCCCTCACTCAGACAGCTCATTATCCCCTTGTAAGTCCTCCTGTGCAGCCAACCTGGCGCTGGTGCTCAGAGCAAGCATGTCTGTCACCGCAAAAATCTGCTCATGGATATGGACTCTTTAAGAGGTGTCTGCCACTGCCACTGCTATGGCCTCTGTCCCACTCAGCAGCTCAGTACTGGGCAGCCTCGCATCCTTGCCCTGTCCTACCTCCTCCCATTGCAGTGATTTCTTATTTCTTATTTCTCTCCCTAGTTGTAGGGCGATTTTCCTTGCTATTAGCTCCTTGTTTGTGTCACAACTTTGATTTGATCACCAGAGGGATGAACAGAGCCTCTACACCATTTTTTTCTCTCTCATCTTTTTTTATTATTATTAAATTTATTGATCTCTTTGAAGAACCAACTTCTGGTTTCACTGATTTTCCCTATTGTATTTCTGTTCTCTCTTTCATTTTTTACACTCTAAATTATTTTCTTCCTTCTGCTTGTTTAGTTTGCTCTTCTTTTTTCAGTAGTCTAAGGTAGAAAGTTAGTTTATTGATTTAAGATCTTTCTAATATAGGCGTTTGCAGCTATAAATTTCCCTTTAAGCACTGCTTTTACTGCATCCTATAAGTTTTGGTATGTTGTGTCTTTGTTTTCATTTACCTCAAAGTATTTTCTAAGTTCCCATATGGTATCTTCTTTGATTCATTGGTTATTTAGGAAGGTGTTATTTAATTCCTGCATATTTGTGAATGTGTTTATTTTTAAATTTTGGAATCAGCTTAAAGACTTATAAAGAATTACAGAATAGGATATAAATGTCTCAACCTTAATAGTGTAAAAGAACGGGTACAGCTGGCAGGGATGGGGAAGTAGATGTGGAGAGATCAAAGGACATATGTCCTTGTTTAACAAAGTAGAAAGTTAAGAGATACAGTCTGTGGTTGATGGGACAGGGAATGAAGATTTAAAAGTTTTTTTTTTTTAATTAATTTATTTATTTTAATTTCAAGTATATAGTACATTGGTTAGACATCTATATAATTCATAAAACAATCCCCCCAATTGCTCCCTCCCTCCCTATTTACCCCCCAGCAACATATTAATGTTAATTGCATTCCCTATTCCGTGCTCCCCATCCCCTTGACCATCTATCAACTACTAATTTGTGCTTCTTTAACCCTTCACCCCATTCTCTCAGTTTCCTAACCGTGTCTCTCCTCTCTCTATCACCAAATTGTCTATTGTATTTGTGAGTCTGTTTTTGATTACTTTGTTCTTTTTGTTCCTTAGATTCCACATATAGGTGAAATCATACAGTATTTATCTTTCTCTGTCTGACTTATTTTACTCAGCATAATAACCTCTAAGTCCATCCATGTCATTGCTAATGGTAGGATTTCATTTTTTTTTTTAATGGCTGAGTAATACTCCATTGTATATATAAACCATAATTTCTTTTTCCAGTCATCTGTTGATGGGCATTTAGGTTGCTTCCATATTTTGGTTATTGTAAATTGTGCTGCCATGAATATTGGGGTGCATAGATCTTTACGAATTATTGTTTTGGGTTTTTTTGGATCAATACCCAGAAGTGCAATCGCTGGGTTAAATATGTTTTAGACTTTGTACTATGTTGTATGTTTGTCGTAAACCAGGCCAAATACATATATGTGGGTCTATAAAAGTTTTTTATAAACTACATGAATATATTACTTGAATTGGCAATTCAAAAATTAATCATTGTGGAGTCTCTAAATTAGTTTATTCTTTAGTCGCCAGAGAGTTAATATAGTCCTAGAACTAGAATTACTAGTATTTTGATGACTTCTTAAAGAGAAATCACTCTGGAAATTTGTTAGGTGTTGTCTCTTCCCACTATCTGCCTGACTTTTGTTTTGCAAAGCATATTTTGTTGATTTGACATTTCTTGTTTTTCTCAGACCGAGGCAGCTAAATTAGTTCCAATGGGTTTCACCACTGCAACTGAGTTCCACCAAAGGAGATCAGAGATTATACAGATTACAACTGGCTCCAAAGAGCTTGACAAACTACTTCAAGGTGTAGTAATTCTTTATCCTATTTTGTGAACTGCAGTTAGCAAAGCATCCAGATTATAGGACAAAACTAAAGTATTTGGGTAGGATTTATGTGTTAGATGTGATTAAGAAATAAGAGAAGTATCTACATCAATGAAGTAAGACTGCTGCGGGGTGGAACCTGATATAAAATACTGAAAGTATCTGTCAATTAAATAATCTCCATTTAATGTTGCATTCAGGGCATAAGTTCCCTTTGCCTAAAGAAATCATTTTAACCTTCTACTCTAACATAAGGTTGAAAATCTGATAACTGATTAAAACATTCCATATTCGAATATTGTAACGTTGTAGCATACACTAATCTTCAGGACTTTGTGGAAACCTGTAAAGTTTTCGAACTTTTGAAAGCATTGCTGTCCTGTCCTAAATTATTGCAAAGTTAGATTTTGTTCTTGTTGCTTCTCCAAATATTTAATCATTCAAGTTCTCTTTTTTTCCAGAGTGCACAATAGGATGAGTTCAGTAATCACTCAAATTTAAGTGTTAGCCCTCTCTCCTATACCAATGTACCCTTCTGTAAAAACATTTTTCTGCTGAGCTCCAAGTTATTTTTTCTAATCATTTGTATTATGCTAAGAGGTATTTCTTATTGCTCTTTTAGGAGGAATTGAGACTGGATCCATCACAGAGATGTTTGGAGAATTCCGAACTGGGAAGACCCAGATCTGTCATACATTGGCTGTAACATGCCAGGTGAGCTTTTGTTGGCTCTAACTAATCAAATCAGCAAGAATGAACTGATTTCCACTGTTTTCAAGCATCTGTTTTGATGGACATAAAAGGTCCTTTCTCTTTCCTTAAGAATCCTATGGCTAGTTAAGAGGTAGACTCCTACTGCACAATTCCTCCACATCATAGAAACTTTCAGATTATTGATTTTAAATATTTTCTTACCATCTACTAGACTTCCCGTGGCTTTGACTTGCCCTCTTCAGTAGTCTAGATTTTATGATTCATCCTTAAAGTCATTCCTTTACAAATACTCTCAGATTTACATTCCTCTCCTGAAGAGAAGCCAATCTAAAATGAACCTTATCTGTCTACGGCCATGCTGCCCTGAACAAGCCCAATCCCGTCTGATCTTGGAAGCTAAGCAGGGTCGGGCCTGTTTAGTATTTGGATGGGAGACCACCAGGAAGACCAAGTGCTGTAGGTGTAAAAAATAAAAAACAAATTAAATAATATGAACCTTATCTCTCCTCAATGCCTACTCCCAAATAGCTGATCATACTGGAGAAAAATCATACCATAAAGTCGACTGGCTTCAGTTTAAATTCAACAAACTGCTTGGCAGATCTACTGAATTTCTCTATTTTGACATAGTTTTTCCCACACAGTTAGACAATTGTTTCATACTTTATCATTTTTCCTCAAATTTTTATGCTCTTCAACCCTTACTCTTAGCCAGTGACCTAACCCGCTCTTCATATCACCTTTATAAATCTACCTACGTTTATACCTACCTTTTCTTATCTTGGATTGCAATAGAAAAAATGTCTCTTTTCCTCTCAAAGGCCCATCCTGTCAGTGTGATCTCTTTACTGTCTCCAGCCACCTTCTCAAGGTCTCTATTCCTTCTTTTTTATATTTTGCCTTTGTATACGATTATCCTCATTGGTATACAAACATGCCTAGTATCTCCTCCATCAAGAAAAAACCTTCCCTGAACCCCTTCAGTTTCTTCTTCCTTTACTTATGTTCCAGTTCACTGATGGACTTGGGAACAGACATAGGGAATTAAATAATTGCCTAAGATCATATTGCATTTAAGTATCAATAGATGCAAAAATCAAACCAGACTTCAGAGCCCATGCTCTTAAAACCTTCATAGGAGTGGAACCTGTCACTGGCTTGTTCTCTCCTGTATTACTAGTGCCTAAGTCAGTGCTTAGCACTCAGTAAATACTTGAATGGATGGAAATGGTAGAGTATATGTCCTAAGGCATACCTGATATATTATCAAATAAATGCTATAGAGGAAGTAGCATAACTATTTAAGGAAGAGAGAGAGATTACACCGTAGAGTAATCACATAACACTTTATGTAGAAAAGAGATTGGGCCAGACTCCTGAAGAATGCTAAATTTGAGCAGGTAAAGAAATTAAAAAGCATTTAACTGTAGGGAGTGGTATGACAGAAATGTAGGGGGCAGACAGATGTAATGTATTGAGAATACAATAAATAAACCTATTTACCTCATCCAGAGGTTTTATTTGGAAGAGTCGTAGGAAATAAACCTTAAAAGGACACATCAGGAATATATTTTAGAAGGTCTTGACTATAGTGTAAGACGTTTAGACTTGATTCTGTAAAGAATGGAGATCAGTATTTTCAACTAAAGAGTAACAAACAATTTTCAGAAATATTCTGGTAGCAACCTGTTGAATGAATCGAAAGGAGAGATAAGAGCTGAGGATATTTGATGTATGGTTATTACAGGCATTAGCTGAACAGGACTAGAAAACTAAAATAGTGACACTGAAAGGATGCAGGAAGAAGACGTAAAGGACAACCCACTTAATGATTGACAATAAAAAATACCCCTCAGTCCAACAGTGTATTAATTTGGTAAACTCTAAAAAAGGTTTCAGTGAGAGAGACAGTTTTTAATGGAAAGATGAGTTCAAGTTTAGAGATGGTGGGTTTGAGGTGATGAGATAACCAAGTAAAATTTTCAGCAGTACTTAGAGATGTAGACCTAATTCCTATATAGAGAACATTGGAATCTCTGAAAATGAAAGATATAAGAGAGAGAGGGAGAAGGATATAGAAGAGAAAGTGAATAAACTATTTACTGTTTTGCAACTTCAAGCAATGTTTTGGGGATCTCTTTCCCCTTTGGGGTCTAGATATTCCTTGGCTTTAAGGGTATGCTGCTGCTGAGTGGTTGGCCCACAAAGTACCCTGGAACCTGACCCATTACCATGGACCAACTCTTCTCTTATAATCTTTCAGGGTTTTATTTCAGTTTTAGGTATTTTGAAGAAAATGACATTTAATCTAGATAGATTATACTCCTTCCATGAATACAACTTATTGATGCAGTTCAAGAACAAATGAAATGAAATCTGCCTCCATGTATCAGTATAATAGAGGAGGCTTCCTAGTATCTTTCCATCCTAGTGTGAGTTCTTATCCCTTTAACAAAATAATGGTTCTAAATTCAGACATCAAATATAAATTTTCTTTGTTTTTTTTTCCCCTTATAAAGCAAGTTGTGAACTGTCCTTTATAATTTATTCTGTATTTAGCACTTTATCAAAAAATGTTTATTACATTACTGTAGTGTTATAGGTAAGGATGGTATGTATCATAAAAAATATGGGTTTTGTTAGGACCCTGGGTCTTGTGTCTTGCCTAGGGTTCACATTTAGTAAACACATATATCTGCAGAGACTAATGTAATGAGGCTGGTTTTCTCAAGTCACCCAAGGAAATCTGTATCCTTATTTTTCTCATGTTACAGATGTAAAAAGTATCAGTCACTGCTTCTGTCTTGAAGTGATGAATGCTATTTTTTGAGATAGAAAAATATTCTGGTTCTTTATGAATAAAAGTTTATCTAACAACAAGAGACCCAACTTGATAGTTTCCTGTTTTTCTCATCTTTTTTTCCTTTTTCACTTGTCATTTTAATTGCAGTTCTTTCCTTAATTGCTCTACCGATCTTTTCATTGCAGACCAAAATGTCATTATATGTCTCAGACAAGTTAGGATTCTAGTATCAAGTAGACCTAAGTCTCTCATAACTAATTCCAAGGAGGAAAGAAGGGGGATTGGAGAGCTTTTAGAATAGTAAGGGGGAAGCATTGAGAAGACTAAGAGTGGTAGTAAGCTGTGGGAACTATAGCTTATTGCCTGAGCACCATTAGAAAATTGTTAAAGGGAAATAGTACTGTTTAAAATATTACCCTCACATGGGTCATTTGACATGATGTATGACCTTTTTAAATAGATAATGTTTTCCCTGTGTTTTGACAGGGATTCATTTTGAATAAATTAGAGTACAGTACACAATATCTGTAGTTACCAAGGCAACTCAGATGATCACACCAATGCTCTTAAGTTGTACAAACAGAAACCTATCCTGGGAATGTTTACTAAGCAGTCAGATAATGCCTGTCAACAGTAAACTGAAGCAAAATTCTCAAACATATCCTCTATAAAAATAATTGAACAGCTATAGATCTTTGATATCTGTTTCAGAGGAAAATACTAATTCATTAATAAAAAGGATTACATTTCACCAGCCTAAGAGCTGGCACCAGAGGTATAGAGAGGATGTTAGATTACTGCTTAAATCTAAACATTATCTGTTCTCATTTGTTCATATTTTCTCAATTTAATGAAGTGAAGCCCGATATATATTAGATCTCTGTCTAATAGTGAAGTTATGTAAAGTTGGGAGCCACATTTAAGTTACAAAAATGAACAGCTCATGATTATTCAAAGTAATGGCATAATTTAAAAATTCTGAGAAGACAGTTGAACATAAGTACCAATTTTAAATGTATATACCCTTTGACAGAAAATGTCTTATAAAACTTTTTGCATAAGGTTGAGAATAAATGTACAAAGAATTTACACCACAGCATTATAAAATGGCGAAAGTGCAAAACAACTTGCATCACTATAAAATAGGAAGAAGAGTTAAATTATGGTACTAAGCAGTTATTTAAAATAGCTAACTTGGTGGTGTCCCAGTCCAGTAACACAAGATGACTGCAGTGGCACTGGAAGGGCAAATTAGAGGAGGTAAAATGGGCTGGAGTGCAGAAATGTAGTCATTCTCCTTGAGATTGGCCCCATAATACACTGAGACCTTGTCCATTCTTCTGCTGTGAGTCTGACTACCTATGTTTAGCCACCTATGGCCTCATGTTAGCACTAAAGGTATCAGAAAGTGAGAGAAGAGAGAACTCCATCATCTTAATTCCTAGGGACTTAGGCTCTTGAGTGTCAAGATTTTCTCCTCCCCAAAAAACGGATATCTTCTTCCTTTCCTCTTGGCCAGTGGTTCCAAACCTTTACTCTGTCAAGACCTTCTTTTCTTATATACATATCCTTTGTTCCTTCCATGGCTTCCTATGATTTGAAAAATTTTGTCTGCCAACCTGCCAAGTAATAACAACCATTTTTCTTTCTGGGTTAACAAAGCCATTTGTAACTGAGTGTACGCTAAAATCAGTGCTCTAGAGGTAGAGAATATCATAAGTCTTCAAAGTTCTTTCTGTATGTTAATCACTGTGCTAAACACTTTACATAAATTATTTTGTCTTCAAAACAATCCTAAAAGGTGGGTTTTATCTACATTTTACAGAGAAGGAAATAATATTCTTAGGGACACATAGTGACAGAACCACATATAATAAAAAGTATATGACAATACATAGAAAATGACCTGGAAGATTACTTCTGGGAGATAGGAGTGATGAAGAGAGCTTTCAATTTTTACTCTACTTTATTGTTTGAATATTTAATACAAACATAATACTTTTATACTTTTGAAAATAAAGTTTTTTTCTTAGAAATAAGAAATGAAAATTTGTTCCTGCCAGGCCCTTAGTGTAAAATAAGGGATTTTCCTCAGAATTTAAAGGTGAATTATGGCTCCAAAGTAAATTTCTAGGGTGCAAATTACCTGTTAACATTATTCACTTAAAATTTTTAGAACTCAAAGCTGTCTGGCTTTGGGTAACTTAAAGCACAGATTTCCTTGTGTAGCTCATGAGACAGTTTTCATGGTGTTCCTTTTCTTTCTCTTTCTGTTATTTCCCTTTTTCTCCTTTTGTTCATTTTTTAACATCTATATGTACTGTTGTAGCAAATAGCTTTTTTCTTCTTTCTTGCTCATACATTAAACTTGCTAGGGATGCCTTGCAGAAATGAACTCAGCTCAACAAAGTGAAATGTTATGCTAAAATTAATTAGATGTTACTAAAGCTAAGGTAAATGATCTTCCAAATGTTTGTACTCTTGAGAGGATCAATGAGTCGTGTGTTGGTATGCAGAAATAGAATTTTATCACCTACTTTGGACTATATTTCCAAGCAGTTCAACTCTGGTAAGACTCTAGCCTCATATGGTATGGGGCACAGTGAGCCTCATACCTACTGCTTGCTGTATTTCTCTCAGAAGGGAATGCTTTCTTCCCTACCTCTGTCACTTCAAAGTGATTTTTCCCTTCGCCTTATTGGGGGTGGAGGGAATTATAAACCCATCATGGAGAAGTTGGTTAGTTATATCAGCAGAAGTACAGTGTTCATTTCCACAGTTCTTTCTCCTCTCTCTAGCTTCCCATTGACCGAGGTGGAGGTGAAGGAAAGGCCATGTACATTGACACCGAGGGTACCTTTAGGCCAGAACGACTACTAGCAGTGGCCGAGAGGTAGGTTACTGGATCAGATGAGAGAAATATACCTGCACCTGTCCCTGTCATGATTGCCAGGGTTAGTCTAGCTGAAGAGTGTCTCATTGCTCCATATTCCAAAGTTGTATGTGTGGTTGAAAAGAATGACCTTCCTTAAAGAAAAACATTCTTCTTTAGCCAAAAATTTATGAGTTACTGTCAGACTGGGTTTAAAAAAAAACAAGATCCAACTATATGCTGACATAAATAGGTTAAAAGTAAAAGGATGGAAAAAGATTTGCATGGAAATTGTAACAATAAGAGAGTTGGAGTGGCTACATTAATATCAGACAAAGTAGACTTTAAGACACACCAAAAAAGTATTACTAGGGACAAAGAGGAATATTTTATAATTAAAAGATTAGTTCATCAGGAAGGGATAACTATTATAAACATATACACATCTAATAATAGAGCCCCCAAATATGTGAAACAAAAACTGACATAATTAAGGAAATAGACAATTCAACCATAATAGTTGGGAACCAGTATTACACTTCCAATAATGGTTAGAACATTTATCAAGTGCACTGATAAAGGGCATCTACAAAAACCTACAGCTTGCATCATACTTAATATTGAAAGTCTGAATGCTTTCTCTTTAAGATCAGAAACAAGGCAAGGGTGTCCACTCTTACCACTCATTCCACATTGTACCGAAGATGTTACCCAATGCAGTTGGGTAAGAAAATAAAAGGCATCCAGATTGGAATGGAAGACATAAAACTCTTTATTCACCGATGATGTGTTCCTGTATGTAGAAAATCCTCAAGAATCTATACACACAAAAAATACTACTAGAACTAAATTAGTCCAGCAAGGTGGTAGCATACAATGTCAGTATTTCTGTATACTAGCAATGAACAATTCAAATATTACGAAACAATCACATTCACAGCATTAAAAATAATACTTGGTAATTTAATAAGTGCAAGACTTGTACACTGAAAACTACTAAACATTGCTGAGAGAAATCGAAAAAGCTCTAAAGAAACATTTCCTATTCACAGATTGGAAAACACAATCTATTAAAATGACAATTCTCCCTCAAATTGATCTATAGATTCAACACAATCCATGCTGAAATTCCAGCAAGGTTTTTTGCAGAAATTGGCAAGCTGATTATAAAATTCAAATGTCAAAAACTCAAAATAGCCAAAACATTCTCTGGGGGGTGGGAGGTGAGGGGGTCTTAGTCTTTCCAATTTTTAAATTTACTATAAAGCAACAGTAATCAAAACAGTATGGTGCTGGCATAAGGAAGGGTGGATATATGGATCAATGGAACAGAATTGAGAGTACAGAAGTAAACCCTCTCATTTATAGTCATTTGATTTTTGAAAAAGGTGCCAAGGCAGTTTAATGGAGAAAATGATAGTCTTTTCAATAAATGGCTAATGTAGTTGGATATCTGCCTGCAAAAAGATATATTTAGACCCTTATACCATACCTAAAAATTAAGTAAAAATGGATAATAGTCTGATGATTCCTCAAAAAATTAAACAGAATTACAATATAATCCAGCAATTCCACTTCTGGGTATGTACACAAAAGAATTGAAAGCAGAGACTGGAACAGATACCTGTCTATCAGTGTTCATAGTAGCACTATTAACAATAGCCAAAATGTGGAAATAATCCAAGTATCCAACAGGTGAATGAAAACAAAATGTTGGATTTACATACAATGGAATAGTCAGTCAATCTCAGAATGAAGGAAATTCTCACATGGATGAACATTGAAAACATGCTAAGTGAAATAAACCAGTTGCAAAAGGAAAAATGTTATATGATTCCTCTTACGTGAGGTACTTAGAGTAGTCAGATTCTTAAAGAAATTAGAATGTTGTTTTCCAGGGGCTAGGGATGAAGAGATTAGGGAGTTATTGTTTAATGAGTACAGAGTTTCAGTTTGGAATGATGAAAGTTCTGGTGGTGATGGTTGCACAAGAATAAGAATATATGTATTTCCACTGGACCGTATTAAAAGGTTAAAATGGTATATTTTATGTATATTTACTATAATTTTTTTAAAAGATGAAAATCCTACATGTAAGTGCTAAAACTATTAACACTTTTAGTAAAAACAGGAGAAAGATCTGACAAGGGTCTAGTACCCAGAATATATAAAAACTCTTACCACTGGGCAATAAAATGACAACCCAATTAAAAAATGAGCAAAGGATTTATAAAGACATTTCTCCAAGGAAGATGCTTATTATCATTAATCAAGAGGAAATGCAAATTAAAACCACAATGAGATACCACCATGAGGATGATTGTAATAAAAGAGATAGTAACAGATGTTGGGGAGGATGTGGCGAAATTGGAACCCTAATACGTTGATGTCACTTTGGAAAAGAATGTGTCAGACATAAATTTATCGTATGACCCATCAATTTTACTCTGGTTATGTATCCAAGAGATGTTAAAACACGTCCACATGGAGACTTGTACATGTATGTTTATAGTTTTGTTATAATCACCAAAAACTGGGAACAACCCATTGTCTATCAACGAGTAAATGAATAAACAAAATTTGATTTATCCATACTGCAAAGTACTATTCGACCAAAAAAAGGAATGAAGTGTCAATATGTATTACAACATGGATAAACCTCAAAAACATACTAAATGATAGAAGCTAGACACATAGTATATTCCATTTATGTGAAATTTCCAGAAGGGGAAAGTATATAGGGACAGTACATTGTTTACCTGGGGCTGGGAGTAGGAACGGAAGTAACTACAAAGAGACTTGAGAGATCTTTTTAGGGTGATGGAGACATTATAAAATTGGATTGTGATGATGGTTGTACAACTCTGCAAGTTTACTAAAAAGTCATTGAATTTTACACTTAAAACAGGTTTATACTATGGTGTATAAATTACACCTCAGTAAAGCTGGTAAAGAATTTTTTTAAGTTTCTACATCCCCTAGTACAACTTTCAAATAAGTCAAAATTTTTTACTTATTTTTCTTTGTCTAGGGTCAAATGTGATCATTTGGTCCTTCTTACACATTTTACTGAAACCTAGGGATTAAATAGAATTTAATTGCATGGTGAAATGTCAGGCTCAAGTCAGAACCTGCCTAGCTACGTTGAGGAGTTTTCTCACCTCCATTCTCTTGCCCATTTTACAGTTTGAGGAATCCAAGCCATGGAGTGTACACCACTGAGGAATAAAATTAGGTTGGAACAATAATTGTAGTTCTTTGCCTCTGCTTACAAAATCCCTGTCATGAAAAAAGAATTATTCTTTTGCAACCCGATCTTAGATTTCTAAAGCTATGTCTATTAAACTATATCTTCCCTCCCAAAGTTATTTTTGGTGTTGTACAAAAATCACACTTTTAATTTTTAAGTATACTATTTTAGTAGTTGAAGAATTCTCTCTTGTATAGTCACTAAGATTTTGTCCAGGTAGGTACTAGACTAATCTGGGGATAACTTCGTAAATTGTATAAATGTCTAACCACTGTGCTATACACCTGAAACTAATATACAATAATATTGAATGTCAAAAGAAAAACAGTTTATACCCAAAAGAGGCTTTAAAAATAAATATATAAATGGCCCCAAAAAAAGGGATTTTGCCCAGTAACATAAATGGTGTTCAGATAGGATAGATGAGAACGTAGAATGCTGGGTATGAGGACAGGGACTTTGTTCTGATCACTCACTATCCTTAAGCCCTGGAACAGGGCATTTGGTATTTGTTAATGAATATTAAGTAGAGCTATGTTTATGACTATTTTGTCAACTAAAAGAAAAATATATTTAAATGTAAATTTCATTGATTCATTTTAATCATTTTTAATTATAATTGATTTTCTGTTTATGTATATTGCATTTAAATTTATAGTTCCGAGAAAGTTACAGGGCCTTCTTGAGTTAATGACTACTTTCCCTTCACAACAGAACCTTCGCTGATTAATTTTTGCCATGCCCTGTTGAAGAATATTAACCCACATTCAGGTTACTGTAGCTCAGTTCTCAGAATGTGGTCCTCAGTATAGCTGCATTACTTTCACCTGGGAACTTGTTTGAAATGCAAACTCTCTGACTCCACACCAGATCTACTGAATCAGAAACAGACTTTGGGATAGGGTTCAGCAATCTGTTAACAGGTTCTCCAGGTGATCTAAATTCTTGCTGAAGTTTGGAAACCATAGCCACAATTGCTAGCTATATAGTGTCACGACTTCTTTTGGAAGTTCTTATTAGTACTATGAAAGAGAGAATTACAGAACCCCCTTGAGGTAATACAGCTGAGTTTTTCAAACTTACATGTTAAGAATCACCTGAGGTATCTGTTAGACATATTAATAAACTTCTTCCCTGAAAATTGTGACTCATTAAGTCTGGGTTAGGCCTAGGAATTTTTTTCTTTTTTTTTTTTACAGGTGTTATCTTTAAGGAGGTTCTGGAAACACTATGAGAGAGGATGCTTATTTCCAAACAACTTTTTCCAGATTGTGGGAATTAAAAATTCCACGTTGCTTTAGGGATGTCAGCACAGAGATCCCCACAGAGATCCCCACAGTCGTCTTTGTGAACACTGCTGAGCGTAAAGCCAGGATAACTTCATTTTTCTAGTAAACCAGCCATGTTCTGAAAGCAAAAGATAATCTCCCTCTCTGATGGCAGATTATATCAATGTTTCTTGAGGCAAGACTAGAAGACTTGTGTAGTACAGTACTTAGGCCCCTTGAATCTTTTTAAAAATCTTAAAGCCATGATTCAAATATGGAAAATTTTATCTCCTTATTCCCATTTTATTTAGTCAGAATCCCAAGGTAAAATTCCATCCTCCATCTTCTTATCTTCATGCCCAGGCTTAACTAATCATCATCAATCCACTTAATGTCAGGGCTAAACTTTCATTTGTGCTGATGGTAACAAATAGCAGATGAAATGTCCAGGAAAGTGCCAGGACTGTGTATACTTAATATGAAGAATCCATTGTATGATGTGGAAAATGCAGTTGGGTAGAGTGGGATCTCTTGCTATCAAGGTTTAGCTTACTGCAGTGTTATTTCAAGGGCTAGAACATTCTTTCATTTTTCTATTCTTTTGGGGAAGAAAAATGAGAGGAAAACTAGTAAAGCTAAGTTTCAGAAAAATAAGTTTGATGTATTACATGTTTTTGTAATGATCAGTCTCCACATAGACTGCTTCTTTCAAGACATAGAATCATAGACTTTCGATTCTCAAAGAATTACAACACATTGTAATTTTTAAACAGATTCTTTTGAACTATTACATATTATATACTTTTAGACTAATTTTAGGTGATAATATAAAAATATGATGGGTTAAAGTGATATATATAGTTCTCTTTTTGTTTGGATTATGGATGAAAGCTTTATTCAGCAACATTCTGAATTTACTAAGTATAAAAAATGTACTAGGTAGAGAGGCTTAGTCTTGCCCCTCAAGGAATTTGTGGTCTCATCAAAGAATGGCATGGTAGCTCCTCACGAGTACCATAAAAGACCTAAGTCAATTTTCTGGAAGTGCAGAAGAAGGAGAATCACGTCTATTTGAGAGGTAGAGGGAAGTTTTTATAAAAATGCAGGAGTCTTGATAGATGCATAAATCAAACTATCTTTGAAGAAATGGGGCTCCATTACAGTAATTTAATGAGAATGAAAACTTTTACTCAAACCATTCATATACTTAGGTAGCAGGTACAAAGGTGAGAAAGTATAGATAGTATAAATTAAGTAAGGTAGCATTCATTTAACCATACCAGATACATGTCACATATTTTATCTTAACTAGTTACTAGCAAGAAAAAGGAAATGGTCTACGGCCATGCCACCCTGAACAAGCCTGATCCCGTCTGATCTCGGAATCTAAGCAGTGTTGGGCCTGGTTAGTACTTGGATGGGAGACCTCCTAGGAAGACCAGGTGCTGTCGGCGTGAAAAATAAAAAATAAGGGATTGAAAGATGACAAGGTCCTTGCAATCTGTGAGGTCAACCAAAGGTTGCCTCGCCTAAAAAAGAAAAAGGAAAAGGAAATGAAATATACCTGTTTCTCTTGAACTTACAGTTTTGAATCCTTGCTTAGAAGGTTTTATTCCTATATAACAAGTTTATATGAATTTGTTTAATTGATCTTTGATTCATTATCTTTGTTTCGGTCTCGTCTTGTTGCCCTTGGTTTTTCCAGAACATTGTTTTCCTTGTATTTGGAAATTTCTCATTCTAATTCAGGAGTCCTCAAAGAATAGACTTGATTTATCCTGAAGTCCTGCTAGGTAGATCTATTCCAAAGCAATTGTTGCTGTCATCTCCTTATATAGTTTGCGTGGACTTTCTAATAGGAAGGGGAATTAATATTCTTTAGCCCCAACATCACCTCTTACCTCCCCATCCAGGTAATTTCTTTGTTAGAGATGAATTTCTCATCTGCCTGAGTTCTGTATGCAGCCTATAAATGTTCTCTTCTCTTCTAGATATGGCCTCTCTGGCAGTGATGTCCTAGATAATGTTGCATATGCTCGTGGATTCAACACAGACCACCAGACCCAGCTACTTTATCAAGCATCAGCCATGATGGTAGAGTCCAGGTAGGTGCTCAGTAGAAAACACTAAATTTGCTCCCAGGGCCCTGGCCCTGAATCTTGTATAGGCTGCTTAGCCAAACTAATAGTAGCTTGAATCAGAAATAGAGAGATATCAGTTTTAGTTCCTATTTTGACACTCTTGCTTTGTGGTTAAAAGTCAAGTTACTGTTAAAAAATGAAGCCATCATCCACTTGAACTTGTTGGAAATTTTATCTTGTTACGTGGTACCTTAGACATGAATGCTGTACAAATATATTAATAAAACATCTATATACAAGTGTAACTATGAATAGGAAATTTTAGCATAGTGAGGAAGGAAGCAGAATCTGACATAAGCTAGAAATAGGCTTCAGAGAATCCTTGTTCCCTGTAGGTATGCACTGCTAATTGTAGACAGTGCCACCGCCCTCTACAGAACAGACTATTCTGGTCGGGGCGAACTTTCAGCTAGGCAGATGCACTTGGCCAGATTTCTGCGGATGCTTCTGCGACTCGCTGACGAGGTAAGTTGTTGGGTAGGGACAGAGAATGTCTACTTTCAGGGGCCATGAATTCCAGGAGCCTTGCTGGGAGGCTAAGACATTAGGGCCTGGTATAAAGATATCAGTTAGATATAGAGACATTAGTCATTCATTGGTTTGTGGGAGAAAGGGTGGCAGTAGTAAGGTCCTTGGGATATCTGTGGCCACAAAAAATAACATTTATCCTTTCTCCATCAGTTTGGTGTGGCAGTGGTAATCACCAACCAGGTGGTAGCCCAAGTGGATGGAGCAGCCATGTTTGCTGCAGATCCTAAAAAACCTATTGGAGGAAATATCATTGCTCATGCCTCAACAACCAGGTAACGTGATGGGATAGAGGACTTCATCTTGGAATGTCGTATTAACTGTGAAGTAGACATGAAAGTATAACATTTCCAATTAAACCCTGTTAAGCTACTGTTGTGTAATTAGACAAAGGAGTCCTTGCTCAATCTAATTGTCATGCTCTGGTTAGTATGTGTTTGCTTCTAGTTCATAAAGAAATGAAAAGCCTTCAAATATGGAGGACTGAATATAAAGAATTGACATGCCTCTCCCTCATTATTAAAAGAACATAATTGTTTTAATATGGAAAATCCACTGGGTGTGGGGCAGGCCAGAAATGGATTCTTCTCGGTTGGAAGTGCCCTAAGGAATACAGAAAAATCCTTCTAAGAAGTATATGCATCCAAAATTTTTTTAGATCTACCATAAATAGCATGAGAACTTTTTAATTATAACTTTGGTGTTCTGATCTGTGTCTTTGGGTCAGACTGTACCTGAGGAAAGGAAGAGGGGAAACCAGAATCTGCAAAATCTACGACTCTCCTTGTCTTCCTGAAGCTGAAGCTATCTTTGCCATCAATGCGGATGGAGTGGGAGATGCCAAAGACTGAACCATTGGGCTTTTTCCTGTGATAAACCTAAGTCCTGCAGCCTAATGGAGAAGACTGCTCCCTATGGTTCTTCGCAGGCCTCTTCCTGTTGTGATGGCTAGAAAAAAACTTCCAGGAAAAACAGCTATTGTATCAACTTTTCTGATGGTGTAAACAGGAGACAGGTCGGTAGTCACAAACTGATCTGAAATGTTTATTCCTTCAATAGTGTATTACTCTCTATGTGAATTCTTTGGTCGGAGGGGGCACAGGATATGGAATACCTTTGACATAGTGCCTTGAGGTTGACTCGGGACTAACAGCTGGAAATCTTGTGTCTAAGAGATCTAAAGCTGGAGATACCTGACTTTTGTCTGAATAATGTTGAAAAAAATGTCAGCTCTATCAGTAAAACTGTCAGTTAGAGGCTTTTAAGTTTCTTTGCCTGGATTATCTATCTTATGTAAGAATTTGTTTTTAGTTAAGGGGTATTTAGCAGACCTGTTGGGCCACCAGCCCTTCACCATCTACTTGGTTTTTGTTTTTGTTTTTTTACTGCTAAGAGCAACTCAAGATAATTCTGGAATCTTAAGCATTTCAGAGGCTCTTTAAGTAGATTCAGTGGGGGTCTGCTAATAAAGTAATTTGTGGTTAATGTGCTTTTTATAGGAATTATTCTGATATAAGCTAAAGTATTTCAAGATAGGGCCGATCAGTTTCTATTGTTTTAAAATTGAAAATTTTAAAGTCCTACATTCAGATGATTGAACTTATTGTCCTTCAGCCTAATACAGAATTACAAGGTGGCTATACCGTGGCTTTCCTGTGGCCTTCATTTTTATTCTGTAAGTCTCATGTTGTAGAGTTCTTCTGATACTTGCCTGGATTATTCTACTTCAGGTGTTTGAGATACTCTTCCCCTTCAAACTCCTACTCAGGATGGGTTTTAACCAGCTCTTTGAATTTCCAAGGGCCCCTCAGCTAGTATTGGGAGGAAAGGCAGTGAAAATCTCTGCGGTTGCCTATGTTGATCCTATTATATGTAGGGAGATAAGAGGATTCAGTTAATGTAATGCAGCTTTGTTTCGAAAGTTCTGTTCCCTAGCTTCAAAGAATGGAGTCTATCTCAGGTTGTTTTTTCATTTCTATACCACAAAACAAACCTGGGGTGGTATAATAAAGCCACAGTGACAGATTCTGGAATAAAAGTATGGTCCCTGTAAAAAAGCATCTTAGTCTTATAGTATTTAAAATATTTAATTAAGTGCTTTTGCTCTTGAAATTTGTCTGTTTTTCTTGTAGGTAGGATTAGGCTTTGTGCTGCTGGTTTTAAGTGAACATGAGAGGGTCAGGGAACACCTGCTTGGTTGGGCTAGGTCTTATGAAGCTAAAAAACAGCTCTCTGCCTATATTTTATATGTAACTAAAATTTTCACTGAAATAGCATTAACCAAAGAGCTTATTATAAACTATTTGGTGTCATTTTTCTACTTGTCTGCAATAGCCTCTGTAGTAGGAAACAATTTTGGAAGTGTCAAGAATAGGAGCTAATAACAGAAGACTATAATCATTTCTAGTCAAATTTGGTTTATTTTAAGTTTGTACCAAAATATATTCCAGGCAACTCCTCAGATCATAGTTTCAGTCTCATAAGCCTGCTGCCATTCCCAAAGCAGCCAAGACTCTGGAATTCAAGTGGTCCAGCCCCTTGGCCCAGGCATACAGTTAGAATCCACATGATAGGTGAGAAGAAGGCAATATCCATGGACTGCCCGGACCCTTCCTTTTACCCTGGTAGGGTGTGATCCTAGGACTATATACTTTGGTATTGAATATTAATCTGTGAAAAAGATTAGAGAGTACAGGTTCTGTTTTGTTCATATGGTTCTTTGAAGTTCATTCACCTTAGCAGCCATTGGAAGTCAGCCTTTAATGCCCTAACCACACTTAACCCGTAGGACAGGTGCCATATTAGATTTGATTTTTCAAGAATTCGCTTAAGGGACAGAACAATAGAAACCCAGGCCTCAAGTACTTTCCCAATTTCAGATTAAAAAATTAGGATAAATTAACCAGTAGACAACAGGCAAGAAATGGGGAATGGTAGCACATACTGGTCAGAGTCAGTATACTCCCTTAACCATTCTAACTCGGTCTCCTGGGTCTAAGGGTACAAGGACTCTATTTTGGTCTCTTTTAGGTAGTGGTATTTCTCAAGTCATGAAGGTCATTGAAATGTGATTAGTCTAAAATTGCTTCCAATTCTTCCAGGTCCTTCTGGAAAGCTGAATCCTAAGGAGACAAGAGAATAAGACTAAGACTCAAAATTTAAGCCAACATTTCCCAAACCACTGGAACCCAATCAGAAGGGCCCTTTGCTTCCTTTCTGAGCTGTGTTATAGCACCTACATGTAAAAGTGAGGGAAATAAGATCTCTAGGGAAGATTTTTCCTGTAAAGGTCATATGGTGACTCAATAATGGAACCCAATGTTAGAAGAGCTCTTAAAAACATTACCTCATTAGTGACATCTGGCAGCTCCAGGGCCAGCTTCACCCACTGTCTAGCTTCAGAGTTTCTTCCTAGTTCTTGGTAGCACTGAGAAGAGACGATAGTGAAAACCTGGGAGAAATCTCACCAGGAGACTAGAAGGGGATAAGTAGGTATACTTTCAGGAGTTCCCAGAATATCATCATCATACAAATTTTTCATCTATGTTGACATAGGCAAGTGAGTTTACCTTGGAAATGTATACCCTTCCTGCTTTGGAAAATCCTGGCTGTAGTTCTTCAGCCTGGAGAAGGGAGGAAGGCATTTCTGTAAGGTATTCCCAAATTCAGGTCAGGCTCTGAAGTATATAGAGATTTCCAATCCTCTACTTGGAGACTGATTTAGTGGGTCTGGGAATTTATATTTTTTCTAAGTTCTCCAAGTGGTTCTGATTTTCCCATAGAACAGGCAGACAAAATTACCCCCTATGAGAAACCCTTCCTCATAATGTCCTCAGAAAAACAGGCCACCTAGGCATTTTTGGCTACTGTCCACCCCTCCCTTCCCTGATACCTTTAAGAAGCTCTGGAGGGCATCCTGTACAGTAGCACTTAGGGGGCTCTCCAACAAGGCTGTAGCAGTTTTTCTTTCTAGCCAGCTCAGGTGAGCGACCTACCACCAAAAGATCAAAGTGTGAATAAAAAGTTTCAAACAGGGCTGGGTCCAGTCACCAGTAACATGACCATTCAGAGGAAATGACACTTGAGCCAGGCTGAAGACTCCGCTCCCAAGTTTTCACTGCAATGAGATCAGGACACTTAGGGCCCTTATCTCAAGCCCTGGAATTCAGCTCACCTGGTAGCACCACCTGCCAAGGAGAAAGTGGGCCATGGGGTTTTCTGGCTGGAGAGCAAGGGCTTTGTCCACATGCTCCTGAGGAGAAAATTGTAAATATAAACTATCAGACACCAGAGTTGCTAAGGGAAGAAAGGCAAGTCATAGACGCTGTAGGAACACCCTTTGATGTTCCTATAAGACGGGGAAGGGAATATGTACGAGACCAGCACAAGAGAAAGAAGAAAAGCCTTTCCTCACCTTGAAGCTAAAGCCACTCTGGATGCGCCTCTGGATGCCCTCATGCTCAGCCAGCTGACCACAAAGCACTGCATACCTAAGGGGGAAAGCAGCAGCAAGCTCAGGGATAAGAAATGGTCTCCCCACCTATGACCTAATTGCACTGTTTCTCACCCTTGCACCCTCAACTAGAGCTGAAAATATTTCTATCTGTATATAATTCCTCTTTTCACAGACCTGTGATCCTAATTCATAGTCTTTAGCAAACACAGTGGTAGGCTCTCCAAAGTACATACATACTGGGTATAAAAAAGTTGGGTCCTCCACAGTAACTCTCTCTTATACTTAATATTTAGGCAGGGTCTCAGTCCAAATCTCCAACAGATTTCCCCTCATAATGAGTACAGCCATAAGTGTCTTAAAAACTTTAATAGAAAAGACAAATTGGGATGAGACACTCTAGAACTTTCTCATGTTAACTGAGGAACCAAAAGAGGAAGAAAGCCCTCTGATTTCAGCCCTCTCTGTCATATCATCCTTCTCAGGGGAACAAAGCCAACCATCTTCCCAGTCTTCAAAAAAAAAAAAAAAAGGTCTCATTACCCCATCCCTCCAGCCTTGTATCTAGAAGCTGACATTAAATGAGTATGTAAAGGCCCAAGTTGCTTTTTCATATATGCATTAAATATCTGGGAGGCATTTTGTCAGGTTCTTCCAGAGGCTTATTTCCATGTTTAGTCCAAAGAGTTGTTCCCCAAGAAGAGCTAAGAAAGCATGAGGCCAATTTCCATCCTTGGCAGCCTGGGAGTTCCCAAGTGAAGCAGCACCTGTGACACCCAAGAAACAATGACCTGGCCTTTAAGAAGAGCCCTTGCAGAAATAGTTTCAGCAACAGATTAAACAGCCTCTCAGCTCGCAATCTGAGGGCAGAAATAAGAAAAGCAGGGGGAGAGGTAGGAAAGGAACATTTTCACTAACACTTTGAAGTGCTGGAACCAAGCCCCAAGACAAGTTGGCCCTGATCCACACAAGTTGGCAGAATTTTGGCTCTCATGAGACCACAAACGGCTGTTTCTGTGAGCTAATAAATTGACTACTGAGCTTCCTGGGGGTGAACTCACATCCACTTTTCCTCATGCAAGCCAAGCAAAGAAGCAAAGCCCACCGCCAGCCAGGTATCACAGCGAGGGGAAAGAGGAGGTTGTGCAAGAGAGAGAAACTGCAAATTGTCCTAGCCTCCCTGAGGAGCCAAGAATCCACAAGTTTTGTAACTAGGGTGACTCACAAAGCTGCTTGTTTCTCCAAGCCCCAACAGAAAAATAGCTTGTACTCTCTCACCTGCCTCACCCCTAAGGCACCTCCCAAAGAAAACTTCTGGGTCCCCAGCGGGGTAGGCATACGGAAATAAAGGCCAGAGCTCCCTCTCCTGGTTCCTCTGGCAAATGCTTTGAGGCCAGGGTGGAGAAAAGAAAGGGCCCATCCTCCACTCCACTCTGACCCATGCTGGCTCTCCCCAGGACCCTGCAGGATGTTAATTACCATTGGTGACATTCAGCATTCTCATCCCCCTTCTCCAGAGCAGCCTCTGCTTCTTCTTTTCCTGTAGGACAAAGGTGATCCAGAGTTGACAGGCGCTCCCAAGCACACTTGCAAAGGGGCTGCAGGAAGAATGACTGCTCCAGCTCTCATCAAGGCTTACCAACCTGGACTTGTTTGGAAATAGTTGTGAACTTGAGCAGAATGAAAAAGCTGCAGATACCTTCTCCGGAATGACTTTTGCTTCACCTCACCTTCCCTATCTCTCATCAGCTGCCCCAGCTACCTTGTTTTTATAACACCCACCTGATGTGCTCATAGCACTTCAAATATAAAAGGGCCCAACGCTAATCTGAAACTGTCCCCAACAGACCTGACCTTGGAGGATTTTTGATTTGGAGTCACTGGACAGGCTTCTGGGTATCCGTGAATCCCTCTGTGGTATTAAATTTTAGGTACACATGCATTTTATTGAGGAGAGGGTCCACAGCTTTGATAAAATTTTTAAAAGAATCCATGATCCAAAAACAGTCATAGCTCTAGGCTCTTCATCAGAACCAAATGGACCGAGGTATGACCAGAGATCACTTTCACTTAAGTCTTCCCTAAGTATTCTAGGCACCAAGACTAAAAGAAATCAAGGCCTAAATACATGAATGCTCCTGACAGTGGTCCCCTAGAATGTCAAGGAGCCAAGAGCCCTCCAGAGGACCATTATGCCTACACACTGGAGAAAATGGCACCCTGCAAAATGGGACTTCTTTGATTAAAATGGAGAGGGCTTGGAAGGAAACATGGAGAAAATAGAACAAAAGTAATATGTTGAGGTGATAGGCTGGCTAATTTGAAATGTTTCAGTAATTATGGTATAATGTATATGCAACAAATACATTTTTAACATAGCTGATGAGACCCTTACATCCCCCTTTGCTAACAGGACCATGTGGCACCACCAGTGAGGGACACTGTCTTTTAGGGGATTTCTCTCTGCCCTTTTCAAAACACTATCTCACTAGGAAAATAATAGCAAGAATGAGAACCAGTTCCTGCTAGGCTAGACATAGGGGTGAACAAATGTCACCTGAGATCCCACAGAATGGCTGCCTCCTGGCAGTCTACCTTCTAGAGATAGAACAAAATGAAGAACCTTACACCCAGCAAGGATGGTCCTAAAAAGCTAGTGTCCCAGAGCAGTGCCTTCCAGTATGCTCCACAGTCATCTGATCTCCAGCAAGAACAGATCTGTCCAGGGTGCTAAGCTTGAGAAGCCAGACCAGACCAGCACTGGCTATGGCTGTTCTTCCACCTTCAGGGTTCTTCCTGGCTACTAGTACTAATAAATGATCAATGATCAAAGGGAAAGGAACGGTTCCTGTAGATACCAAAAATCAGACCCAAAGCTGATCAGAACCCTCACCTGAAATTTAGAAGGGAAAGCAGAAATTTTTAAAAAAGAAGCAAATGGTAAGTAAGCCTTAAGCACCTTTAGATAAAAGTTCCAGGGATTTTTCTGAAGATCCGTATCAATAAACATTCAACTTAATTGGCCTGTTCTTTCTACATGACTTTCTAATTCTACACTTGTTTAGAACAATGACCTGGAGGTACTGTCAGATTCTGCATTATCAAAGATTCAATAATGTTTGCAAGGCTGTACTTAAAAGTGAGAAAGTAAATGAATCCACTTTAGACAACTGAACCTGGAAACTCACTGATGGTGCATGATTTGAGAGGTGTGTAGCTAGACATCTTACTCACGAATCTCAGTGACCTTATACCAGACAGGGACAAGCCCTGAACCTGGCATAAGTCAGATACACCCTATCCCTCAGGGTATAGACTTAGCAAGAGAAATGCTAAGTAGATCCCAGGGATTTCTAAAAACACAAACAAACTTCAGATTAAGGAGGTTTTGCCAACTCTGTGTTTGGGGAGTTAGAACAAAAAATTGTGCTAATATGATACAGATACTCCTAAAAACGTGCACCTGTGTTACCACCATGTGCAGAGAAGCAGAGACTGTGTTCCATTTCAAGGAAGCAGGGGTCTTTGGGAGCCAGTTTTATCCCTAGTGAGTAACTGAGCCACAAAGGCCCTGACAGTCTATACCTTGGTGGTTCTCCTGGGCCCCAACCAAATGAGCTGTCTCCACCTCCACAGTCAGTCACTTTCCCACCAGGAAGCTGTCAGCACTTACCATTTAGGGCATATGACTTCTTCTCGCTCACCTCCTCAGTGAGCTCATACATGTCACTGTAGGCCCGGGCCAGGCGCCAGAGAAAGTCCTGCCGACTTCCATACTACAGACGAAAAGGAGAGGGATGAGGCCCCTCTACCCTCAGCCACAAAGAACTGGGGCTCTGGCCTCCCCCACCCACCCCTCCCGCCCACGCTTTGGTTTGAATTTCCAAGCTAGCGTGTTAGAAATGCTGACTGACATTGGGCCAGCCTTATACACAGTCCTCCACCCCCACACAGCCTCCCTTGTTCAATTAGTTAACTTGCCATACATTAGCCTGTAGATTGCACTATCTACAGAGTGAGGGCATTCTGGCCTATACTGTAAGGAAGGAAAGGCCAACTCTAAGATGTAACAAGACAGCAAAAGAAGTCTTGCTGACAAAATGAAAAAAATGTGAAAATGCCCAAGAAAGGAGGGCATTCTAACTTTGGAGGCATTAATACCTTGGTGAGCATAAATTCTGGCAGTGAACCTGAGAAGGGGATTGTGGTTGAATAACCTACATATTTATCATGCTGAGAACTTCAAGTAGGGCAGGCACCTTGGTCTCTGCCTCAAGGGAAAAGAAGAAAAGGACATGCCAGTTCTTTCCACATTTCCCTCTGCTGTGGGAGGTGGAACTCTATAGGAGGCAGAGGAAACCTGGGAGGTGGTAAACCTGGGCCCCTTGGGACAGTAATTAGCCCCCTTGGGAAAGGATGTACAACCCTGGCGGGTAGGTGCAGAACCAGCCATCTCACTCTCATTTCCCTTCCCTTGTCACCTTGCAGGGTCAGTAACCACAGTGGCTTGCTCTCATTCCCTAGGGGGCAGCAGAGGTCAGGAGGGAGGACACACAGGCAGCTGGAGCCTCACCGCTAGCTTGTTGTTGAGCAACAGCTGGAAGCCCTCCCGCTTGCTCTGCTCACTGCCCTGGTGCAGCTCGTCTGCCTGTTGCAGGAGGGGCAGCACATCCTCCAGGCCAGGGGAGCCTTCAGCCTCCAGGGCTCTGGGCACTGGGCCTGAAGCCACCTCTACCTCCAGGTCCATAGAATCCTTTCTCCCCATCTTCACAGTCTCACAGCTCACTTCATCTTCCCCATCTTCACTCTCCCTGTCTGAGTCCCGCTCATAGTCAGAGTCGGCATTGGCTGTTGTGTAACTGTGGCAGAGAAATGTAAATGATAGAGTGAAGGGAGGGGATTATTCAGCCTTAGAGATCTAAGGTTTGTCCTCCACCAAGAGGGACTCTCCATGGCCTTGTCTAAAGCACCAAGTTAGAACTATTCTCCCCACTTAAGGGCAAAAATTAGTCGTTTCCTATGGGAACTATGGGCTAGGAAAAGTTTCCTATGGGAACTATGGGCTAGGAAAGCGATCCAGGAGGGACAGAGTGACTGACCAAATTGGGGTGCTGTGACAGGCCAATATGAGAACCCCCTGCTTAGCTACCACCAAGTAGGCCAGAAAATAGAGAAAAAGAAAAAGCCTAGAAAGGTGTGTACCAAAATGTTTATATCCCAGGATAGAAAGATTAAAAGTAATTATTTTTCTATCTCTTAATATTATATATGACCACTTTAGTGAGCATATAGTCTTAAAAAATAAAATAGGAACATTTAAGATAAAAAGCTTAATGTACATAGAGCTGATCTCCTGAGATAAATGGCTCACCAGGCTTAGAGTCTGTCAATCATTTTTGCTTTATCAGCCAGACACCTGCCAGAACCAACATGGGTGGATGCTAGCCTCTGAGGCCATGGGCAGACACAAATATCCACATTTTCTTTCTCAATTCAACAGAGATCTCTTCCCAAGTCAGCCACCAAACCTAAACTACAGGAGGAGTAGCCTTTGGAAACCTTGGGAATTACTTGTAGCTGAAGCATGAGAGGAGAAAGATGCAAACAGAACCCCTGGGCAGGTATCTCTGGGGCCACCATAAGCCAGGGATCTCCTAGGGAGCCCCAACTTTGGTGTACCCGCCAAAGAGGAAGCCAAGTTTCAGATCTCAGCCTCCAGCAGCAGCTGACTGGGATGTTCTTCCTAACTGCCAATTCAATCAGACAAAAATTGAGCAGGGCAGAAGGTAAGATTTCCAGGAGCTAGAACCAGACACTAGAGAGCCCTCCAGACTGAGTGCAGGAAAAGCAGGTTCTGTAAGCCAGAAGGTTCTGAAGCAGAGGGAAGATCTTAAGGTCATTTAGGGATAAGACTTCATCCTGGAATGAAAGCAGGAGCAGGATCCCCATGGCTGAAGCAAAACAACTGAAGGAGAGATGAGGGAGATACCTACAAACAAAATACAAGACAGCCTAAAGTCAGGGGCCGAATGTTGTAGGCTAGAAAGCCAGAGACGACAAGCAGGCTCCATCCAGAAGGTACCAAGTGAGCAACCATATCTGGTGCCCAATCCATGCTGACTCCTGCTTTATCAAGGAGCTTCCAGAATCATCTAACAAAGGGGCTCCAGTTAACATCTATTACAGGAACTAGTAAGGTATTTCAAACCTTAATTTCGTCTTGCTTTTTAAGAGGTTATCTAAGTGTCCTTCCCCTCTAGCAATTTGCAGTAAAAACTTCACAAATTTAAGGGACAAGGAAAGTGGCATCATCTTCACAACCAACCTAGGTGGTGATGAGTGAGACCACAGGTAGCCTAAAGAAACTCCCAACCAGTTCCTAAGCCCTGGACAATAACTTGCTCCTACTCAGCCCAGCCAGGCCCAAAGTTAAATGGGTGAATAGGTTATCTGGCATGGAGAACTTGAGTCTCATCTCTTTCCATCGCTAGAAAGAAGGGAAGGCCCCATTCCCTACTGGGTTGAAGACTGCCTTGGCCAATCAGTTCAAATCAGGAATGTCCCAGGGAGGGACCCCTGTTCTTATCCCTGCTGGAGTACAGACAGCAAGCAGCACAGTCTCTCCAGGGAGCTGAGCCAGGAGGAAATTCCTGCAATGCTGTGATCCCTTTGGGTCCTAAAGGCAAAGGAAAAGGAGAAGTCAGGAGGAGGCTTACTGCCATCCACAGTGAAAGCTGGTAGACCCCTGTGGGGCAGGGAGGCTCTAGCAAGGCGGCATGGTGAGAAGGCCTATTTTTGCACCTCAGCCTCACTTCAAGGATCTCTGCCTCACTAATCTACAGCCCCACTGCCTGACACACAGTGAGCAGGCAAACACTTGCTGAGTACCAACACCAGCCCCATGGGCTTCTAGGGCTTAAGAGATTGATCAGGTGCTAGAGCTACATGGGCTGCCGTCTCTACATTCACGTCATGTTCTCACACCTCTTACATCACCAACCTAGCCCTTGGAGAAATCTACCAGAGAGAGAGGGTGGCCCTTCTGTTTAATTGCCCAAGAAGAAGATGAGGTTACAGGCAACCTCTCTTGGCTGGGACACCTGGGAGGGAAGGCTTGCTGGAGGATTTGGTGTTTTAGAGCAAGTTGAGTTTTAACAGGGACGGGACTAAAGCTGTGTCTGTCTGGTACAATGCTCAGGAAACAAGCTCACGGACCCACACAGTGATTCTGCCTCTGCCACATTCAGTCGATCCCCTGGGAGCTCAAAGTTGCTTTTTTTTTTTTTTTTTTTAAGAAAATGGGAATACAGCTTTTAGTGGAGAATAGCCCATCAAAAATTCTTATTCTTTCATCCCTCAAAGAGGTGCTCCTTCCTCCAGGCCCACATTCCAGAGTTTGTGGTCTCCCAGAATTCCCCCTTGACCTACATGGCACTGACCATGGCAAAAAGAATTATTCACTATGGCCACTGCCCTAGATGGCACCCAGCTAAACCAGAGTCTTGCATCACATAACCCATTAGCTTCCGCATGCCACGCAATCTGTCATGGGGCTGAGCCTGCTAGAGTTTAATTAAGAAAGTCACCCTTCCTCCCATCCCATCACAGGTGGCTGGAAGGCCTGTCCTGCCCCTTGTGGCCTTGGGAGCCCCAGTGAGCACCCACAAGCTTCTCTGGTTAAACATATCGGCTCTCACTGCCCATAAAAATTTGTACCACTTTTTAAAATCATCAAGGTCTTGAGTCTACATCCTGATCTTGGGCAGAGCTGTGACCTCTCCTGTTCAACCATCTTACAAAGTTCAAATGTCAATTCTCCACCCAAGTGACCTGTTTCTTTGGGTTGCATAGAGATGCTCCTTAAGTCTCGGCCCACTAACAACTACTCTGTCCTTCTTTCAATCCAGATGTGTCAAATATTAATTTTATTTTTGCCCCTCCTCTAAAACAGCCCTCTGGAAGCATCTCTCAGCCCAGAGTTATTAGGTAAATTAAAAAGGGCCACTTCTGTTAGCCCTCGAGAATACAGATAACAGAGGTCAGATAACCCAGGCATCAGTAGTCATGGATGGAGGACTAAGCTCTTTACCAAGACTTCACTTGTTTCAGGAGACACCTAAGCAATAATAAAATCCAGCACAGCTGTCCAATAGCAGTGACATGGAAAAAGAGAGTAATACTATTAATTTACTTAGAAAACCAAATGAGGGACAGGTAGAATACAATGGCCCAAGCAAGAAAACAAGGCTGAAATCTCATGAGTAAGATATACTGAACACACTGCTATGGGCAGTGAGCTGTGGCAGCTCTTAGTCAACGGGAAGAATTCCCAAGGACCACATGCGACATGTCTTCCTGTGAAAGCCCTTCTGTGCCCTGATGACCAAGCCATGCCTCAGATTGCAGACCCTCACACTGCTGCAGCTGAGCCTGGCTAAGCCTGCAGATGAGCCCAGCTAAGCCTGCATTTGGCAGTTGTACAACCCGAGGCAAGGCAACGAACATCGCTAAGCCTCAAGTCTTCTCTGAGGAATGGAGAAAAGGAGCACCTACTCCACAGGATCCTGTGAGAATTAAGTGAGGAGATACCTCTAAAGTGCTAAGCAGTGTCTGTCACAAAGGAAGAATAACTGGTAGTTAACATTATAAAGTGTTTCAGCTAAAGAGAGACAATGCTGCAAAGATCATTGTGCATGTTTATAGCTAAATTGGCCATTCTGACCTGACAGAAAGCTTGGCTGTTCTCTGTGCCTATCTTTTCCTTAAGGAAGAATAAAGGTCTGCAGAGGCCACCAAAGAGAGATCAGCCTTTAGACCTCATGCAGGCCACCTGGATGACTGGAGCTAGCAGCAAAGGGCAGATGCTGCCACTGACGGCATCAGGCACCACCACAAAGATATTCATTTAGACTCTATGCTTGGGACCAAAATTTCAAAATGGCACTAGTGGTTTAAAATGAAAAGCCTTGAGTCTGACCAAGTTTAGAGTCCACAAGATTCTTGCCTGCTGCCCTTCTCTCACAGTAAAGCCTGTGCTCAGAGCTGCTGGGCCACCAACTACTCGGGACAGTCACATCCCACCCGTACAGTTGGCAAGGGAGCACGAGCAAGCCTGCCCTGTGGGAAGAGGAGAACTTTTAAGGAGAGGGGAGCACACTCTGTGCTAAGAGAGCTCTGTAACCTGGCTTTGCCACTCGGTGAAGGAAATAAAGTCCTGTGATAACATAAGTAAATGCCCAACTAATGTTACAGGAAAAGAGAAATAAAAAATACAACTATGTAAAAAACAAACCTACTGAAAGGAAAAAAACAGATGCAAGCAATAGCCATTGTTAAAATTTCTGTTCGTCTGGATGACATAAAGTGGATGACTTTTCTTATTTCAGCTGTACAGTATTTTATTTATTCATACCCTTATCTTGTTCCAAAAGTTACTTAGAGCAGCTTGGTGTGAATTTTCCACTGATAAACTTACTTTTACAAAATGTAACCTGGCTGGAGCCACAGCTGCCTCCAGAAGAGACAACTCACCCGCCTTCGCTCTCTACATCTGTGAATGTGGCTCCCGAAGTGGCCGTGAAGTAGACGGAGCTGGAGCCAGTGGAGTCACTCCTCTCCCGGGCAAATGGGAACCTTTGCCGCCGAGACACTCTCTGGTTCTCTTCCATGTGGGACCTGAAAAGCAAGGTGCCATTGATCTTTCCAGAGGGTAGCATTAGGCCCCATCCAGCCTATCCTTCCTCTCACCATGAGGGAGCGTCTTACTACTACTCCTCATTAAAGGGCCAAGAGCAGAGAAAATCCTGGGTCTTTCCACTCAAGAGAACAAGGGCAGGTTTCTGGACCCACCCTGCATGGGCAGACCAGGTTAGATAGAACAAAGCATTTCAGCTGTTATGACAGACCATGAGGGCCCAAAAGCAGCTAGGAAGTTATACAAAGAAAGGTACCAAGCCTACAGCTTCCCTGCCAGTTAGGTGAGAAGCTATAAAGGTGGCTTCCTCCTTAGAGACAGACAGCAAAGGGCAGAACACAGCTCAGCTGAAAAAGCTATAGAGGCAGTGAAAAGCTGGGAGGAGAGGAGGCCACATTACTCACCGTATCTCCCTAACAATCTGCCCAGTAAGCCCCTGCAGGCTACTCCTCAGCTCCTCTACCTCCCGCTGCAGTGCCACTAGACCAGTCAGCACAAAGTCCAGGCGGTCCAGTATCTCCTCTTGCCCTTCTCGTGGAAGGCTGGGCAGCACCGCAGCATCTCCAGCCTCACCTGGGACTGCCCGCAATGGCCTCACTGAAGGAAGGAGGACAAGAGACAGTGATGCCCATGAGGAAAAGATGTTGCACCTAGAATTCAAAAACACTTGCTACTCTTTGGAGTTCAATTTACAAAGACCCTTACAGCTCAGAAAGCATATGTTCAGAACTAAGTCCTGGTAATGAGTCCCAAGTAACTATCCAGAAAAAACAACAAGGTCCCAATCTCTAAACAAGAGCCCTCTGTTCTAAGAACCTTCCCCAGCAGGGCCTTCAGCAGTACTGCACACCACAGCAGATAATGTAAAATTCTTGCAAAAATGAGGTACCTTTTCAAAGGCAGGACAGCAGCCCTGTTAAAGAAAAACCTTTTCCTAGCTACAGGTATACCTCAGAGATATTGAGGATTTGGTTCCAGACCACCGCAATGAGTCAAGTATCGCAGTAAAGTAAATCATAATCTTTTGCTGGTGGAGGGTCTTGCCTTCAATTTGAAGAGAAAAAAAAAAATGCAATATCTGTGAAGCACAATAAAGTAAGGCATGATAAAAAGTGGTATGCCTGTATATAATGCACAAATGCATATGAATTTATGTATTATATACCAGTCAAATATAAAACCAGTCAATATCAACTACACAGCCAAACCAAAACTGAGCTCACTCAAATTCTGCTTTTACTTCACAAAGAATAGCAAAGGAAACTCTGAACTCCTCTCAAGAACTTCATTTAGTATCATCAGAGAGTGGCGAAGAGAAAAGGGACAGTGACTGAGAGAAAAGTATACTGGGAAAAGCCCATCCACACACATTGGAAAAACAAGCTCTGCATTGAGATCTAGGTAAATTCCCACAGTAAATGCTAGTAAACTAATAGCCACCTAAGACAATTATACTGGAAAATTGAAAACAGGAAAGAAACCAGGAAGGCAGGACCCCCAGTCAAGCAAACATAAATCTGTTAAAGAAAATCTAACAATCTAGGCCAGATTACAATACACACTCAACTGTGTTCAAGAATGTAGAGCAAGAAAGACCCCTGGGAACATAGGTACTTTCTCCCAACCTCAGCCAAAGAAAGACCACTGCTAAGAAATTACAAACAAAATACAAGGAAAAGGAAGGAAAGACAAGCACACTTGCAACACTAGCTTACTACCAGGTTATAAAATGCTGACAGTTTCAATCTAAGGTGATAATTCTTTGAAAACTCCTAAAACTATCTAAACCACCTGGCATTTGGTAATCAGATAAAACACTCATTCCCAATTAACATGAGGTGAGATGATCTGAATGCTCCTCTGTTACACAAACATGAGGTTTAAACAAGCCCTAGATACTCTGCTCAAATGAGTTAATTTAATATGAAAGTCTTGCAAAACTAAAAGCACTACCCATTTCAGCTGTGGCTGGCTTTCAACTATATTCAGCTTCATTCTAAGTGAAGTAAGTGCATTCCCTGCCCCATGCTGTGGAAAGTCCACAGGACAAGGTGACCAGGCCCAATCTGCCACTTACTTGCGATGTGACAACCTCAGAATAGTTACACAATCTTTTTAAATCTTGATTTCATCATAAGGAGGATAGAAACACTTGGACTAGTCTTCAAGATCCCTTCAAATTCTAATACGCAATTAATATGTAAACCTCAGGACTTTTAATTCCTACAAGACTAATGTTCCTTTTGCCTACTTTTGGACTCTTCCTCTACTTACTAAATACCCCACCCAACACTAAGCAAGTGCCTTTAATACACATAGAGCTCTACTGTGGCAAGGACTAAAAGTGAAAGCTAAACAGCCTTTTCACGATATACTCTCTTGGGATTGTAGGGGAATGAGTACAGAAGGAGACTGCTTTCCTTTTCAATAAGCTTTCCAAAAGGTGAAAATTCTCAGGCATCCCCCTCCGTTGTCCTGTCCAACAGGCAAGGCAGCCTGGACCCCAGATCCATCCGTCAGCCATGCCTGCGGCCTCAGTGGACCGGTTCCTACCCTGGCGTCCGGGCTCTGAAGTCTGTGTGTAGTCCAGGGAGTTGGGCAGGAGCTGGCTTTGACCATGGCGCTGGGTCCGTTTCCACCGCTGGCTGTAAAGGGCACACAGGAATCCAAGGCCTGCGGCGGTGCCCAACAGCAGTCCCAGTCCTGAGCAGGCGCCGCCCAAGGCCCCCATTCTAGACATGATGTGCCTGCAGCCCGCGTGTGCCACCGGGAGCAGGCGGGCGTGGGGAGAGAGATTAGTGAGTGTGGTCCACCCACCCCCATGCTGAACCCCTGGAGATATCTCCTTGCCCAAACCCTGAGCTCCTGACTCCCCTCACCCCAATCCGCCAGTCCTAGTGCCCCAGAACCGCACCTTTCACCCAGCGTGGACCAGCCTCCCCTCCAACATGCCCCCTAGTCCTGATTCGGCAGTCGAGTTTCTGGGTCTCCAAACCCTTCCCCAACCTCACGACACTGCAGACCACAAACCCGCCGCCCTAGCCGCAAATTCCTGATCTCCCCCGCGCCCTTTGAAGGTGCCCTGGCCTGGCAGGAGGTAAACTCAGACTCTCACCCGGCTGCTCTCCACCATGACAGCAGCCACCGCCGCCCCTCGCTGTCAATGGCCGTGACGTCATTAAACAGGGCCATCAGCCCCGCGCCCGGCTAGGAAGGCGCGGGGAGATGACGACTCCCGGCTGCGCCACAGGCCCTGTTATTTGCTGAGGGAGGGGCCACGGGCGCCGCCAGAGGGGCGGAGCCAGCAAGGAGGCGGGAAAGGGGAACGGAGCCAGAAGGAGAAGGGGAAAGCAGACTTATTGGGCGGTTACCAGAGCAGTAGTTCCCACGGGCTGGCAGTCTGAGGTTCCATTTCTCTCGTTACACCAGATTATCTGTTCGTCCCAGAATATCTTTCTACTTTCGCGTCTACTATTGCTTCTGCCTAGAATGACCCATTTTCACCTGGAAACACCACCCTCTCCCACCTTTCCTTACTGTCATAACTCAGACTTTGATTTCGGCTTAATTTGTTTATGCATTTTCACTCAAACCACTTTCTGAACACTAGTGCCTCTGGCAGTTCAAATTTGAACAGATAAATTGTTCGTTAGCCATAAGAGGCCCCTGAGTCCCTAGGGCCAGCTTCTTAAATACTCTTACCATATACACTTAAAAAGCTCATAGATGCACATCCCAGCCAGTTAAAAAAAACCAAAACCTTAAACCTGACATTGTCGTTATTACATTAACCAAGGACAAGGTTATAATCTGTTTTTCCATTTCTAGAATGTAAATGAAATTCGTTCCTCTAATGATAACATTTTTTAACATTGGAGTGAGGTTAAAATTTAATATTTGAGTGAGGTTAAAACTTGCATTGATCTGATTGCTTGAATTGGTTCAGATACCATTTTCAGGTTGTTTTAATGTGTTCATCAGTTTTTCTGTGCTTATCCATGGCCCACAGATTTTTATGTAATTCCATTTTACTCATGATTTTATGCAACTTCTTGTAATTTTAGAAACTAAACACAATTTTATAGACTACGATTCCAATTTTATTGTCAGCATTTCTTAAGAGTTAAAATTAAGTTTAGTGACAACCAAAATATCTAGATCAGTCCTCTACAAATCTTTGATTAGATATTATATTAACTTACACATACGACTACATTTTATGTATATGTACATTGCAAAGAATAATTTAAAAGCAATGAGGTATAAAAGCTTAAGGAATAGAACTTCACCAATACCTCCTACTTAAGAATTCTTAAGAATTCATTTCAATTAGTACCTCTTGAAATACACTAGAGAATTAATTGTAATTGTCCTGGTTGTGAGAAAAGAGTGTTTTCTAATCTTTATTTTTTATTAAACTTATTGGGGTAACATTGGTTAATAACATTATATAACGTCAGGTGTACAAGATTATAATTTGACATCTGTCCTCCCCACCTGAAGTCTAGTTTCCTTCTGTTACTATATATTTGACCCTCTTTATCCACTTTGCCCTCCCCCCCACCCTCTTTCCACTCTGGTAACTACCATTCTGTTGTCTGAATCTATGAGTTTGTTTTTATTCTGTTTGTTATTTTTTGTTTTATATTCCACATGAGTGAAATCATATGGGTTTTGTCCTTTTCCGTCTGACTTATTTCACTCAACATAATACTCTCAAGATCCATCCATGTTGTCACAAATGGCAATATTTTATCTTTTTATGGCTGAGTAGTATTTCACTGTATATAGGTACCACATCTTCTTTATCCATTCATCAATCAGTGGACAGTTAGGTTGCTTACATGTCTCAGCTATTGTAAATAATGCTGCAATATGTAAAAAAAATAATAAAATGGAACCACTTTAAAATGGAGCCAGAGCTGCCATCCCAGAGGAATTGTTTTGCATATCTTATGCCTCAAACCTTTGGAATGTTGAACAGGGTAAATTAACCTTTGGACTGGGCCTAAAGTAACTGTGACCCAAAAAGCATTCTGCAAAGATAAGAAAGTAAACATTCTGTCTATTGGACTGATGACTATGGACTGAAAATTAACAACATTGTTTAGGATTAGCATCACTATGTTAGCTTATGTGCACCTTTCTTATAAAAATACCCCTTGTCCTTGTCTCCTAATCAGAACATTCATTTGGGCTTCTGCCTGAATCAGTGCTTCCAGAATTTTCTTTTTGATCTCAAATGCTTGTTGCCTCACTTGGCCTTTATTTTTAGGTTAACTGAACATAGGTGTTTTTAATATCCCTTTTCTGTATTTTTTTCTCATTTTTCTGAAATAAGGATGTGTTTCTTTTGTAATAAGAAAAAATATTAACTTAATTTTGGAAGGAATAAAAATTCATTTCCTCTGGGAAACCTTTCCAAACCACCGCTTTGATGAAATTAATCTTTTTATCTTCCTTTGCTCCTGAGGCTCCGTTACCTCCATTACACTTGATTTAATGACTATTTGCTTTCTAGTCTGTCTACCTCCACTGGATCGTTCACTCTCCTAGGACAGGGTTCACGCTTGATTCATCTCCATGTCCCCTGTGCCTAGCACAGCTCTAAAGTAGAAGCCATCCATAAAAACTGAATGAAAGAAGGAAGGAAAGAAGGAATGACGAATATCCAGGCCCTGCCACTTTGACGATGCTTTTCATGATGAAAAGCTGAGTTGTGGAAAAACAATTTCTCCTCTATTTACAAGGGAGGAAGATCTGCCAGATAAACTGACTGTGGCAAGAGGCAAAGCCAGATGCGCAGACCAAGAGAGAAAATTCATTTCCCCTCCATGATATTAAAGATGCTATCTGCCGGGTGTGCGGCTGCCAGGGGCAATCAGAAGTGGGGTGGGTTATTCTGAATGAAGCTCTCTATCTTATGTTGCATCTGCAGACCAGTTTTGCAAATGTAATAAAGCCCTGGCAGCCTGAGATATGCACTGCCTTTCAGTCTCCTCTCCACCCCTCCACAGCCCAGTCTGAGAGAGAAAAGCAGAGCAGACCCCAAACTCCTGTCCTGCTCTCTGCCCAGAACATGACACCTTCATCTACCTGGCTCTTCCAAGAGAAGTAACATAGTCAAATGCCTTGGAATGGTGGCTTTATCTATCCCTTGTGTTTAACCTCTAAGAGACTTGACCCTTTAAAAAGTTGTTCATATTTTTTAAATTGTTCCTATAAATTATTTAATGACTACAAAAGAATATTTATAATACATATCTAAAGATTGAGTACATTTATAACTCTTTGTACCCATGTCCTAGTATAAGAAAAAGAACATCACTTTTGCCTTTTAAGATGCCTCAACGTCTGTCCCCATCCTCTTCTCTGAGATAAGCCCTTCCCCGAATTTACATTTATCATTCCCTTACTTTTCTTTATAATTTGACCACACATTTTTATCCCCAAACAATACATTGTTTAGTTTTATAAGTTTGTGAGCTTTATGTAAATAGAATTGTTCTATGTTTTTCCAAGATTTGCTTTTTCACTGAGCATTTTCATTGCTATATAGTTTCCATCGTATGAATTAAGGACTTACAAGAACTTTATTTCATAACCTGTGGCCCAACATTTAGATTTTTGCAGTTTGAATTCTGAGGCTGCTTACAGAGCATGACTCCACTCCTTGGACTTGGAAACTGCCTGCAGAACAAAGTCTGTCTGTGCTGTTTGATTTCTGTTGATAAGTAACCCATAAGCTTTGTTTTATAAGCCTGGACTAGAACTAGGACGTTGACAAATGGCTAATCCTCGGTTACCCATGGTTCTGTATCACAGGTCCCACTTGATGACTACTGGGTCAGTTGCCCCCGTCAGTTAGAAAATGAAATGAATGATGTAAGTTTGTGGTCTTGTTTCCTCTAGCAACCTATCTCTTTGATGATCACCTGCTAGCAACTTATCCCTTTTAAAAACCCTGTTCTCTCCTTCCCACCTCAGAACATGTCTCTCTGGTTTAAACCAAGGTCTACGTTCTCTCATTTGAAATCATATATGAATAAAACTCTTAACTTCTTCTAGAACTTTTGTTAACAGAATCAACCAAAAACTTACTCCACTTTCAATGGACATAGGACTGTTTCCAGTTTTTTGTTAATTACAAACAGTGCTGTTATGAATATTCTTATACATGTATCCTGATGCATGTCAGTGAGTTTTCCTGAGGTTTATGTAGGAGAGGTTTGGCTGGGTCTTAGGGAATGCACATCTGCAGCTTTACCAGATAATGCCAAATTATTTCCAAGGTGCAAGTTAATTTCATCAACCATAACAATTTGCAATGCCAACAGTAGTGTTTCAGTTGTTAGATATCTTCACCCATACTTGATGTTTACTTATTGTTTTTGGTAAATCATTAAAACAGTATCTAATTGTTTTAAAATTAGCTTAATTTGCATTTCTGGGATTTCTAACGATACTGAACGTCATGGTACATGTTTATTGGCCATTTCCAGTCCCTCTTTTGAAAAGTACGTATTTGAGTAATTTGCCTATGTTTCTTCTATTGATTTATCTTTTTCTCATTGATTTGTAGTTCTTGATATGTTCTAGGTGTTACTCCTTTGTTAGTTTAACAAATCCTTTGTTAAGCATGAATATGTCTTATCTCTAGCTAAATTGTTGGGGGGTGTAGAGAGTATGGAATAATAAATTAGACCAATAAGGATCCTTTAGGATTACAACTCCTATTTCCCTTACAGCCCTCTCCACATGTCAAAGTGCTGGAGGCACAGAGCATGCCCCATAAGAGACCTTAAGTGAAGTCAAAATTTTTCAATTGCTGGGCAGGCAGGTTACAGGCTGTTTTTGTTTTGCTTTGTTTTTTAAAGAACTAATCACAAGACAAAGAATCTTGAGTTGTCAGGTTTTGATACATCCAGATGAGGTCATGGACGAACCAAAGCAAACTCGCTGCCCTCTCATAGGTGACTGGTGCGGGGATGGCTGTTTGTTTTGCCCTGGGTGTTGCCTTGTGATCTGCGTGTGCGCCACATCTTTCTAGCTTCGCTGGAAGCTCTCTGAATTGAAAGCCAGATTCTGTTGGTTTAATTCCCCCCAGGCCTGGCATCCAGCCAAGCGCTTAGTTCCTTTACAGCTTTACAGGTAGTGCCTCAGGAATGCAGGGTCCCGCCGCTGTGCTAGGAATTACAGTCGGAGAGGAGCGAATGCGCAGCGCACCGGAGGTGGTATTTTAGTTTTAGCCACAAGTCTCCTACCCCTGTCTTTCCTCTGCTGAAGGAGTCGCTGGAGAACGTGTCTTGGGGGTGAGAAGTGAGGATCCACTAAAAGCTTTAGAGGCATCCCTGAGTGCGGTGGGCAGGAGCTTGGGAGGCTTCAGCGGGGTCGCCATTTGCTCCCTGCTCTGCTTCACTGGAACGGGGAATGGGGACCAGCAGGACTTTGGAACCTGTTACTGGAGATGTTGCAGTAAGAGGGCGCAACGTCAACACGCGCGCTTGGCCCCACGGCCCGCGGTAGCCAGCCAAGCCCGGGGGGCCATTCCCACCTCCAGGCCTCGAATGCCAGAGCGTACCCGTACAACACACATCCTCCATGAGGCTCCATGCCCACGGAAACCACGAGCGGCGCCACAAGGTCCTGTGCGCTGCCCTGGGGGAGGGGCGGGCCCTGAATCTCCGGGTGTTGGAGCGCGTCACCGGCGCCCGCTCCTGATTGGCCGGCGGCGGTCACCGGCTGTGCGCCCTGGGATTGGCAATGCCCCAAGCCAGAGCCAGAGTAACGGGACTAGGGGCTGCGGGTCGCAGTCCCGGAGCCCAAGGGGCTGGGGTCGCAGCCGAGCCCAAAGCCCAGGGTGGGAGCCTGGCCGCAGCGCACGCACGATGCCCTACCTGCTCATCAGCACTCAGACCCGCATGGTGAGTACCACCGCCCGGCTAGTTGGAGTTAGGGCCGGGCCGGGACCACAGGGACTATGGCCGCACCTTGAAGCCTCCCTCCCTGGCAGCACTGCGGGTGCTGGGCCCAGAAACCGCCTGGGACACGCGCCCTCAGGCCGCGAGGAGGGTGGCTGGTGAAATGACTCTGCCCGGATCTCGGGACTCAAAGCTCTGGCCGGCCGGTGCCTCCAGCGCCGTGAAGGAGCCCAGGTGTGTGTGTCCCCGCGACCCAGCGAGCTCCCGGAGCTTGGGGCTCCTGTTCTACCTGTCCACAAGAGGGCCCAACACCGACAGGGACCCAGGAAGCCCTGGCCTCATACGTGCAATACCCACTGACCTACACAGACCTGCTCCGCAGAGGGGGAAAACCGTGAAATAACCTGAGAAAAAGAGGTTTGGAAAAGAAAAGGATATGCTAAGACGCTAAAACATCTATGCCAAGTGCCTGGTCCACCTACAGCCACTAGCTGCATCCTTAGGCACTTCGAGTAACAGCCGTCCCTGAGGCTTTAGGAAAGAAAAAAACCTTCCTGCTCATGAAGAAAGAGGAGACTGCTGTCCATGGGGTTAGAGGTGGGGAGAACTCCATTTAGGGGTCAGAAGTCACTCCCCTTTATCTAAATGCAGTTTCCTCGTCTAAGAAGGAATGCACTTTTTAGCTTCGGAATGGTATGATTAGCTCCCCAAGCTGGGCAGCAGGATGCTCCTCTGCCCCTTCCCACTCCCCAGTGCCTGAGTGATCCATCAATGAACAAACAGGCAGGCGCAACACAGGACAAGAGAGGTCTTGGCAGTGCCCTAGGGCAGTGGTTTGAGAACTAGTTAGTCATTGTTAAAATGTGGTCCCCTGGGCCCCTTCCCAGACTTCCTAAAACACTCTAAGCCTGGGGTGTGGGAATTCAGTGCCCCTCGGGTGATTCTTTTAATATAGCAACTTTATTGCTATATAATACACATATCATAGAATTCACCAACCTAAAGTGTACAATTCAGTTTTTAAGCATATTCAGAGGTGTGCAACCATCACTATAGTCAATTTTAGAACGTTTCCATCACCTTAGCCGTCATTCCTCATTCCCGCCACCACCTCCCACTCGGCGACCCAGTCCCCCAGCCTCAGGTAACCACTAATCTACTTTGTCGTAATATGTGGTATTTTGTGTCTGTTGTCTTTCACTTACATAATTTCAAGGTTCATCTGCATTGTAGTATGTATCAACACACACTCCTTTTTCTTGCAAATAAGATTACATCATATGGCTATACTGCATTTTATTTATCTATTCATCCATTGAAAAACATTTAGGTTGTTTCCACTTTTTGGTTATTATGAATAATGCTGCTACAAACATTTCTGTACAAGTTTTTGTGTGGACATGTTTTCGTCTCTGTTCTCCAGGTGATTCTGATACACACACAAACACAGGTAGTGGTACCTGGCACGAAGGTGCCAGTAGTCAGGTACTGCCTAGCTCAGCTTGGAGTGGCTAGGGAAGCCGCACATTGCTTTGTCAGTTCATCGACTGGTTCCACCCTCTCCCCAGTTGTGCTCAGCCCTCAAAGTCCCTTACCACCCCCTCCAGCCTTTACCTGAAGCTGGCTCAGGGCCAGCAGGCAGGGGAGGAAGGAGAGGTGAGACCTTCCACCTCTACCTGGCAGCCAGCAAAGCAGCCTCTGTGGCTTACCTTGCAGGAGGTGGGCCCCACAATGGTGGGCGACGAGTACTCGGATCCAGAGCTGATGCGGCATCTGGGGGCTTCAAAAAGAAGTGTCCTGGGAAACAACTTGTAAGTAGTGGCATTCTTAAGTATCTTCTGCTCAGTTGCCCCTAGACCTGTCCCTGTTCCCCTTACACATCACCAAGCCCAGGGACAATGCCACTGCCCAGTCTCAGAGCCCCTCTGCCTGTCTCCTGGGGTTCTGTCCTCTTGTAGGGTTGGTCCCACCCACAGTCTCACAGCCCCCCAGGCTTGCTCTGGAAGCTTTCCCATTGGTCCTACCAGGGAGCTCAAGGATAAAGTCAAGACCCAGGACAAAGTCCCAGGACAAAGTCCAATTTCCCGGGATAAGACTTGCATAAGTGGGCTGTTCCTTGCCCTGTTTTCTTATCTCCAAGCTAGAGCCTATCAAGATAGGCACAGAGGGAAAAGTTTCTGTTTTGAAGAGCTGGCTAAGTAACAAAGCTAAGCCCTAGAAACAGGGGGCAGGCAGCCTGGGTCCTACTTCCAGCTCATCCAGCTGCCTGGGGACTCAGCCTCTTCTCTTGGCATCCTTTACCTAGCTCCTAGTCTAAACAGTGAGTGCTGCTTCCTTTTATGCCCCTCTCCTTACCCTTAGGCAGGGAGAACCCTGGCTCCACAGGCTAGAATTCCTGACAAGGCTTCCCAGAATGAGCACCAATTCAAAGGGGGCAAAGAGGAGGTGAGCTGGTGCCACCTGCTTGGGTCAGTGTTGGAAGCCAACCCCATCCCTTTGCCATGAAGCATTTGTCTCGAGATGCCCCAAATGGGGCTTCAGCCCTTTATCTACTTGAAGACCCTTTAGAATCAATTCACCCTGAAAGAAGGGGAAACCAAGCATTCTCTGTGATAGGGAGTGGCACCCAGTCGGGTGCTATTAGGGGCCACCTGTTGCTCCAGGACTGTAGGGTAGCCAGGGCAGCAGGAAGGGTTAGAAGCCTGAGGGAGGATCCTGGGGAGAGCAGGCTGCTCTAAACAGTGCAGCAGCTCAGGGCATGTGGGGCTTCATCAGACTAACACAGGTTCTATTGTCTTATGACATTGGGAAAGCTATTTACACTCTCTAAGTTTTCTCATTTATAAAATGGGAACGATAATGGTGCCTTCCTTGGGTTGTTGAAAGGAATGAGATAATGCATGCAGTGCTTAGCAGAGGAAGGAGGCAGAGAATGTGCACTTAGCCTGGCACTTGGAAGACACCAGCAAATGTTAGTCACTGTTACGAGTATTCCTGACCAGGCCTGGTCTTTAGCAGATACTGGCTTTGTATGAAGAGCTTGTGCTGTGTACCCTGTCATGTTGCCCCTTCTCTTCCTTCTGTTCACAGTTGTGAGTACTACGTCAATGACCCTCCTCGCATAGTCCTGGACAAGCTGGAACGAAGGGGCTTCCATGTGTTGAGCATGACAGGGGTGGGCCAGACGCTGGTATGGTGCCTGCACAAGGAGTGACCTTCACACTGAGCAGCAGACAGGGCACCGCTTGAGTGGTGCCAAGAGCTCTGATCCCAAGCCCTTGCCTCCCTCACTACCCTGCCCCTCTCTTCTCAAATCATCATTTTTCCTTGGCCCAGCACCACTGGGCAGTAAATGGCCTTCTCTGAAACCTGCCTCAGCAGGGGGCAGGGCGGGCAAGGCCCTTTGCGTGGTGCTCTCAGCAGCCCCTCCACCTTCCGGCCAGGGGCCCTGGAAGAGGCCATGTTCATGCAGAGGCTGAGAGTCTGGCAAGAGCCAGGCTGTCCCTGGCCAAGAGCATGGCCCAAGGACGGGCAGGTGGTTTCTATGTAGCTAGTCCAGACCAATAAAGGGCTGTGATGAGTGGTTGCTCCTCTCTGCAGGGACTCTCACCAAGTGCCTCTCTGGGGGGTGTGTCCACTGCTGGGAGGGAGAGCCCAGAAACCAGGGCCACACTTGGGCAGGTCAACACCCTACACCTATGTATGCAATAGAGGTAGACTCTTAAAAAAAAAAAGTTTATTGGTGATATTTAAGAAGAGGGTGGGAGGGCTGAAAGCTACGTGGGCTGCCCCACCTTGTCCTCCTGCTGCATCTGGGTGATCAGCTGCTGCCGCTCAGCTGCTTGGCGCATGCGCATCATGACGAGGCTTTCGTAGTCCCTCTCGGACAATACTGAGCCCTGAGGGACAGAGGTGGGACAGGGAAGGGTCAGGGTAGCAAGACACAGCACCACAGTCTCCAAAATAGAAGGACAAGGCCTAGGCGGAGCTACAGTCCAGAGTGAGGGAGGGAGGATGCCCTGGAATGGACGGGTCCCTGGACAACCTGCAATCCCAACTCATCCACGTTCCTTCAAAGCAAGTACGCCTTTGGCTGCTAAGCCATCTTCTCAACCCATCTCCACCAGTTATCATCCCCATCTCCCCTTTCCCGTTCACATCTACAGTCAGCTCTGGCTAATCTTTCCCGGGTGAATCACTTCCTCATGCTCTAGCTAGGCCCTTGACTATCTTCATTTCCTTCATTATTTGACACTCGTTTCCTCCACCCCACAGCTTCCACTCCTCACAGGTCTCCAGTGAAGTTGTCAGAGGTGTAGAAATCCACTCTGGTCTGGCAGGCAGAGGCAAGAGCACTGCCCCCTCCCAGCTACCCATCTTCCCTGTGGTCTGGCTCTTGCCCAGGACCCAGAAGGAAGCCCTACCCTAGACACAGCCTCAATTAGCCCCACTCTAGAAGGAGAGAGAAACAAGCATGAGGCCAGCTTGCCTCCTAAAAGTACACACCAGGGTTCCTGAGGGCAGGGCCTGTGGCTTTTTCTTTTGTGATCTTGCCAGCACAGTGTGGGGGATTAAAGAGTACTATATTTTAATAATCAAAAGAATAATAAACATTCACCTCAATGGGCCAAGGCTGTGGGGTGGAAAGGCAGTTCTACAATGCTATGAGCCCTGAGCTGCCAACCACAAGCCCTGATAAAGTCTGCAGTGGGAATTAAATCACTTCCTCCCTCAGCACAGCCGAGACTGTATGAAGTGTGAAGTCCACCTGACTTGGCACAGAAGCGAGCCCATCCAAATCTGTGGAACCCTGTTCTCTGGTATGCCAAGCTAGTGCACTGTCATAGAATAAGTCAGGAAGAAAGTTTGGTGGTCAGTGACCTGGGGAATAAGAAGGGAGTGGCTGGAGTTAAGATGCCAGGCCCTGGCCAACTGGTTTCGAGTAAGGGGTATACAGAACCAGGGAGTATTATTCAGCCCGGATTCCCCTGCTCCTCCTGACAGTCCCACCCCTCCTCCTTTCTCTCAGGCTGCAGCAACTCCGAGGAGAGTTTCCCTCCCAGCCAAGCCCACCCACCTAGGATTGGCCCAGAGCACTGCTGACAATTCAGGGCTCCATGTGGCCCAGCCCCCTCCACAGATGAGGGACATAAAGTAAGGCCCAGGCAACCTATGGGGAAGGATTGGAGCACAGGGTAGAAGGCAGCAGGACCCTGGCACTCAACTGTTCTCTCCTGTCAAGGCCATCTGGTGAATAGAGGAAGGATGCAGAAATGGGGCAGCCAGAATGTGCCAGGCCAAGGGAAGGGCAATTCTTCCTTCCGCAAGATAATACTTCTCTGCTGAGAAAACTCAAGTCACCCTTGCATGCCCCGAGCCCAGCCCTGGGAGGAGTTAGCCCTTTATAGGCATGGGGCTGCTCCCTGTTAACACACCCTCTGCCTCCTTCTCTCCCCCATACCTGTGGGCTCTGCTAATGAGGGCTTGTCACCAGGCTCCACGGTATGAGTCACCCATACCAGCAACAGGTCTCTTCCTTTCCCAACAAATTGTTCCACAAGCCTGCCTTTCAATTAACTGCCACCTTCCCTGAACTCCTTCCCAGACACACTGGGTGCTGGGGAGCAAGGACCACCTGCTAGGGCCCAGGGCAGTGGGGACAAAGGAAGCAGAGATGATGCACAAAGCAGGGCTGCCCCAGATGAGTCCCCAGAGGAATCTTAAGCTCCCCAGTGCCCTGGGGTGTTGGCCACAGCTGTCCCAATCCCTGCATGCGGATGCTGCAATTACCTCAGAGCATGAAACCTGCTTCCCACCTGACTGAGTCAGCTGAGAACAACAAAACACCACACCACACACCAGCACAACCAGCTAGGCACTAATCAGAGTTGGGGAGCCTCAGCAGAGAGGTGCAGGGGCCAGGAAGGGAAGGAGAGCTAGGGGCTGTGAGGAGCCAGGACAGGAGAAGGAATATGGACCACTCCCACCCACCCTGCCCACCTGAGAAGATCCATCTCTGACACCCCCAGAGCCACCCTCACTCCAGCTCCAGTAAGTGCTGCTACTTCTTCTTGGGGTTTTTTTCCACTGCCCTATCATGTAACCAGGCCACTCCTGTCCCTCTGGGAAACTTCTGTTGCCAGGAACTCACACCACTCTGCTCTCCTCTTCCATCCAAGATGCTGGCCTGAGCTGTGCTGAACAGAAAGCCGGAGGCATCTGCTGGAAGCCCACATGTGTTGTCTCCCCAATTCTTGTCATTCACTGCTCCAGCAGGGACCAGATCGTCCCTAGCCACTCTTGAACTGGGCTTGCAAGGTACCGGGCTGGTCTGCCAGCTCTCTGGGTCCCATGGAAACCTGGCGGAAAGGCTCCTTCCGCAATGCCTCCTTCTTCAAGCGGCTGAGCCTGGGGCGGCCAAGGAGACTCCGGCGACAGGGCAGTGTGTTGAGCCAAGCCAGTACAGCTGGTGGGGACCATGAGGAGTACAGCAACCGAGAGGTAGTCCGGGAGCTGAGAGGGAGGCCGGACGGCCGGCGCCTGCCACTGTGGGGGGACGAGCAGCCCCGGGCCACCCTACTGGCCCCACCCAAACCCCCACGCCTCTACCGAGAGAGCTCCAGCTGCCCCAACATCCTGGAGCCCCCACCTGCCTACGCCGCTGCCTACTCGGCTACTCTGCCCTCGGCGCTCTCCCTGGGGGGCGCCCTCCATGAATACTCTGAGGAGGACCTTTTGGACACCTCTCCCTTCCAGAGGACACCTGATCCAGACCTTAGTGATCCCTTCTTCTCCTTCAAAGTGGACCTGGGGATTTCGCTTCTTGAGGAAGTTCTACAGATGCTGAGAGAGCAATTTCCCAGTGAGCCCAGCTTCTGAATGGGGTGAGGGTGGGTAGAGATAGGGTGACTGCAAGAGCTAGAAGCCTAGGGACCAGGGAAGGAAGGTACAATCATGTAAGAAAAAGGTGGGGACAGCAATTCAGGGCCCTGCCTGCCCTCTGGGTCCCCAACAGTCCTCCAGATCACCCCAGAGTAGAAGGAAAGAGACACAGAGGCAAGCTAGGAATTTGTGAGGGGCACTTGCTAACAGAAGCCCTGAAGGCAGCTGGCCAGGCTGGGAAAGGGAGGTCATGCCTGCAACCCCAAGGACCAGGCAGAGGCCAACAGAGAGGGACAGCAGCACAAGGTGCGAGTCAGGGAGCGAAGGACACACAGACTGGACAGATCAGATGGGTGCCCTGCTCCAACCCCCTCTGAAGCCACTATCAACAGAGAAAGGTTACAGGACAAGTCTAGGCAAAAGTGGTCCAACTTAGGCTGAATAGAAAAGTGGGGAAACCTGAGGGGAGAGGGATGAGACAGGCCTGACCTTGTCCAATATAGTGGCCACTAGCTACATGTAACTGTTTATATTTAAATAACTGAAACTAAGTAAAATAAAAATTTAGTTCCTCAGCTGCACTAGCCTCATTTCAAATGCTCAATAGTCACACATGACTAACAGCTACCACATTGGACGGTACAGGGCGGACATTAACTTCACTGGAGAAAGTTCTATTGGATAGCGCTGGCCTAGACCGCAGCCTGGAGTCAGCAGTGGCATGGTGGGAAGGGGGAAGCATAGGGGCTTGCAATGGAAAGGAGGGGTTGGCAGAGTAAGAACAGCGAGCCATGTAGAGATAGAGATTATAGCTCAGGAAAAAGGCCACACAGATCATTAACAGGAAAGGGGGCATGAGAGACTCAAGCTGCCAATATAGCTGCCTGGAGCACTCCATGGTGCCTGAAGAAAGTGGCTCCAGGGAATGCCAACTGAAGGCACAGACACAGCTTAAAAGGGCTGCTTTTGGGGAGTTTCCAGAATTATTGATGGGAGCCCTTGGGAAATGCAGCAAAAACAGTGGCAGATTTCTCTCCTTCCTGCCCTCATGAGAATATCGGAAGACCTGACCAGGGGGTGGACAAGAAACTTGTAGCTGTTACCATGAAGAGGCACGGCTGGTCTCAAGAATCCTCCACCAGGACTGGGGAGCTCTGCTTTGCCTAAACCCTTTGCCGATGGGGGCTACCCACCTGGGGCTGAGCCCACTGGGTCAAGTACCTACACTGTACCACTGTCCTACCCTATGGCCTGGCCAAAAGACTTGAAACCAAAGCCCAGGATGGCTGGGCCATGTGGTTCCGACACTCCAGGACTTTCTAAGTGTGGCAGAGGGGAAGAGAGAAGTTTCGATGCACACTGCTTCCACAGCTCGAACCTGTGGCTTCTGTCTTCCTCCTGTGTGGATGTGCCCAGAGGAAGCGATCCCCTCTGGATGCAGGAGATAATGAATAAAGTTCTGTATGACATGGCCTGTGGAGTGTCATCTGGGGCTGTGAAATGCTGGGACTTAAAAGTGGGGGACTGAGCTCTCTAAAGAAGGGTCTCGAGAGGAGCTCAGACCAATTCCTTTTCCTCCTCTTTCCAGGGTCCAGGACACACTCCCAGAGAGAGCTACCTGTTCTCATGGCAGGGGTGGCATGACTGAGGCAATGAGAGCAAAGGCCTTGCTGACTCATGGAGAGGCATTTTCTTCACAGAAGGGACTGAATACACCAGCATGAGGCTCCCACACAGACCCCAGGCCATTTCAGAGAAGGGAGAGCTCTTGGCCCCAAAGCTCTCTGTCTGACCAAAGTGGGGGAAGGTGTGACCAGGGCCATCGTGTGTGTGTGTGTGTGTGTGTGTTGCTAAACAAAAGCCTTAATGGAGCTGTGAGGACAAAGAGCTAGTGTTGGGCACATGTCAGCTGAAGACTGTGCTTTGCCATGAGTCAGGCACCTGGGCAGTGAGTGCCCTGATGTCGGCAAGGTAGCCAGTGTTATTTCTAAGGAAGAGATATTGCCTCTTGACAGCAGGTCATCTGGGGCAGCCACAGACACACTTGGAAAACGAGTTGGGCAGCTGCCTGTGTCCTTTGCCCCTTCCCTGCAGCACTGAGTTGTCTAAGTTCCAAATACTTCACACCACAACCAAGTAGACTGCCAGGAAAGGCTGGAAAATGCCTTTGGGTGATGAAGGCCTCCAAGAGGAGATCAGGACGTGGAAGGAAAGTAAGGTCTAAGGATTCCTGGGTGCGAGGTGGGACCTGCTGGCACTCAAGGGAGGAAAAGGGGTCAGCATGGAATCACAGTCCTCCTGCTCTGATGGGTGGACCTGCCAAACTCATCCCACTCCCAATGACCTGAATTTTCAAGAAAAGGGCCCTGAGAAAAACCCAAACAGGAAATGGTCCCCCAAACCCTGAGCAGGCCTAGCAGAGTGAGGCCTGGCTCCTTACCTGTGACAGTCCTGGGTGTCTGGGGTCCTCCAGGCCCTGGGGGCGTCCCTCCAACCAGGAAATCTTAAGAGGGTTATTGACCAGGCCCACTTCATTCTGGACAGCCAGCTCCTGCCCCAACACAGCATCCAGTTAGCCCCATCACTACAATCGGCTATAAAGTGGCTCTCTCTACTCCCACAGAAAGTACCAGAACCTGTACTCCCGTCCTCCAAGCAAAACTGAGCAACCTTCCCACACAGTGTGCTGAAGCTTTGACCCTTCTTGTCAGGCAGTGTGTGCGGGAGTAAACAATAAGCCTTCTGATTGGGGAGTGGAAGGGAGGAAAGGTAGTGTGGGGCGCCCAACCTGGAGGCATGCAGCTCCCACAGGAGAGTGGAGGGTGCAGGGTTAAGCAGCAGGAAGGCAAGTTAGTCTGTGCTCTTCTCCATCCCAGAGCATTCTCCCACCCATCCCTTCGTCCACTGTGCTTGTGCTTCTGGGAGTTGGGGGACCTCTGGGGGACCTTGGCTCTGAGCTGGCCCAGAGATCCCATGGGAGTGTAGATGCCTAAGCTCAGGGTGCTCACAGAACTGGGTCCCTACCCTGAAATAGCAGGGCCAGCAGTGGCCTCTCCAAGGCCTCACGCAGCACTCACCGCAGCCTTGACGGTTGCAAACTCCACCACAGCAGTGCCTGTCTTCTTACTGGAAAGCACCAGGTTGAGCACCTCTCCATACTGTGGGGACACAGAAGGGACAGCTCACGCCAGAGACAAGCCTGAAGCCCACCAAGGCCTGTTCAGATGGGGGATAACTTCTTGTTGCTAGGTTCCCAGGGAGGGGAGAGCAGAGGTGGGAAGGAAAGGATTTTTTTCCAGGAATGCAGAAGGACAGCAAAGGAGAGTTGGGCAAAAGACTAGAGACTTAGAATGGGGGAGTTGCATTAACTACCTCAGTGACTGAAGGTGGTGAAGAGGATGGGGCTTTTGTGCCAGATACCCACCTCCTCTCTCCCCACACACTCAGCTAAGCCCTCTGCTTCTAAGGATGGCAAGAGCAGACCTGAGCAGTGAAGGCAAGACAGGCTGGAGGGGGCACATGGCAACACAAGTGAGAGGACGGCCATGGTCTGGGAGAAGCTAGACTGTCCTATGGTCTATAAGACAGGAAAAAAAAAAAGGGCAGGTAGAAGTGTTAAGGGAAGGTAAGGCATGAAGATGCTGGGGTTTGGACAGAGATGATGGGAAAGAAGGAAGTGAGCAGGGCAGACCTTTTGAAAAAGCCGCAGAAGGACATCTCTGGAGTAGCCGCCTTTTAACTCGTCCTCCTTCTTGCACTTCCATTTTAGCTGAAAAGGTAACAGTGGGCATCACTACTGAACACCGATCTTTGCCTAAACACACACCTGAGCTTTATAGTCATATAGACATACTCCTAGTCTTCGAAGCAATAGTAATCTAGGAAGCACCCCCTAAAATGTGTTCCCCTTGAAAAATGGATAAGTAGGGAGGCATGCTAACCCACAGCCATGTTTCTAGACCTATAAGATGCTTCCTAGAAGGCTTCTGGGGAGTGTTTCCCACAACCATCAGGGCTAAGAGCAGCCTTCCAGCTCTGAGAGGCCATCCTGACCCCCGGGCAGTGGGAGGATGGAAGGATGTGGGTAGTGGTGCTGGCTCCCAGAGGTTCAGCGTCCCCCACCACAACTCTTGAAAGCATCTATTCTTGCTGAGAGGGGTAGTGTGAGGTGATCCATGGATCCCGCAGGCTCACCTTTAGCTTGGGGGTTCCTTTGCCTTCAGGATTTTCTGCCTTTCCTAGAAAGTTTGGGGATATTAGCAAGGTAGAGTACAAGGGAGCTGGAAAGCTCTCCCAAGGAGACACAGCCTAGGGCCTGAAAGTCACTCTTGATCAAGGGCAGTATCTGCCTGCTGCTGAGGGGCGTGATGGGGAAGGCACAGGCAATCTCACCCCCACCCCCAGGAGTGGTCCGCCCAGCTGCCTGAAGACCATGGTTAGCACTCTGCCAACGAAGACCTGTGAACATCTTCCGGGGACAAGAGGCAGAAGTATAGACCATATAGTTCTACTAAAACAAAGTATCCCAGAGCCTTTCCCCCCAGTGACATGCTCCAAAATAGAGCAGCTCTGCTTGGGACTAAGGCATACCAGGCCAGAAGAGCCCAGGCAGAGGGAAAGCAAATAGGCCCCAGAGAACTGGTAGGAAGAAGAGACAGGTGGCACGTGTCCGAGTGGCATGCCCCGGGGTTCCAGCTGGTGAAAGCCTCCACAGTGTTTCCACCCAGCAGCCAGTATGGCCACTCTAGGCATCTGGAGTTGCCTCAGAGTGGGAGGTGAGTGGGGATGATAGACTCTTACCTCTCAACCTCTGTTCCCGTTCCTTGCGTATCTGCTCCCGGATCAGTCTCTGCTGTTCCTCTAGCTGCCGGGAACCTTCTTCTCGTAGGCGTTCTATCTGCAGAGCGGAGGTTGGGGGTGACAATTCTGTGCAGATCCAATTCCAGGTTGGCTCACCTTGTAAAGGTCCCTGGGAGGTTCCACCTGCAAGCTAGGGCTCAGCAACCTGTGGGTGGGACAGATTACCCAGATCCCACAGAAGAAGGTGGGATGGTCACGCCCTCCCCAGCCACTACAGTCACTTAGGTTCACCCTCTTCCACTTCCTGCAGATGGCCTCAGGCCCGTGTGCCTAGACACTCACCTCCTGCTCTAGCGTCCTTGAGCTCCGGCTCTCCTCTTCTTCCTCACTGCCCTGAGCCTGGGCCTGCTGCTCCCGGGCTTCCAGGTCTAGGCACAAGGGTTGAATGACCCAATGGCGGATCTAAGAAGCTTCTATATGGCCTCAGCCCACCCAGTTCTGGCTGCTTCCCCAGTCAGATGAAACCATACAGTGACTCTGCCTCCTCCCTCCATGTGCATGTGTTCCTGAATTAATTTCCATTGAGAAAAGTCACAGCATGGAGGAAGTATAGGCTCCAGCTGAGTGGCCGGGGTCTGGAAGAATTAAGTTAGCTCACACTGACCAAGCTGGTTCTCCGATCAGTGAACAGGGTGTGGGTACGTGCTTATGTCAGCAGCCCAGGGCCATATGTCAGGGATGCCAGTGGGTGGAACTGCTGGCCTCTGTTCCTGTGGTTTGGCACCACAGCGTGACCTGTGACCTTACCTTGTCTTTGATGCTTTTCCCACCACTGAGCTCAGGTTGCCACTGTCTCCTTCACCTCCCTGCCAACTCACATTTACCAGGCCTCCCTGCAGACCCAGGTACAGAGATGGCAGATTGTGTGTGAAGACATCACCCCAGGTCCTGGAGCCCTTCCCACCTTCCAAGAGAAACTTGCTTGTGGCACTGTGCCAGGATGCTGCTATGACAAATTCTTCTCTCAGGATTGGGACTCACTGCTTTCTTTTCTGTGCACTTTATTTACCTGAAATCTCCAGGGTTTTTTGTTTGTTTGTTTTTGATAGAGAGATGGATGTACTAGGATAGTATATTTACATACTAAATATATGGATACCAAACAGGCAAGAAGGAGGAAAACTGAGTGAAGGATGTCTGGACCAATCTTACTGGGGTGATGAAAATGTTCTAAAAATTGATTTACAGTCATAGTTGCACAATTTAGTAAATTTACTAAAAATCATTGAATCGTACATTTGAAATGGGTAGATGTTATAATATACAAAATATATTTCGGAAATAAAAGAATGCCTGGCCCTTATTGGATCCTTCTGAGGGGACTTCTCAGAGTGAAAGCTCTGTGTAGAAATAAGGGTGGGACAAATGAAAAGACCTAAATGGCATGCTGAACAAGAACACAGATTTACTCATACTGTGCGGGTTAAATCCCAGCTCCAGCATGTTCTCATCCTTGTGGTGCCTTAGCTTCTTTGTCTACAAAAAAAATGGGCTTAGCACCTACCTCCCTGGATCACTATGATAATTAAAGAAGAAAATAAAATCTTTGTCACAGTGCTTAGCTAATAGTAAATCTAATCATTGATATTATTCCTGAGAGTGTTCTTTAGGAGCCACCCCTGAGAATAGGCTGCCCAGAGCCGGAGCCAAGAGGCTCTGAGTTGCTAAAACTGAAGCTCCAAGAAGAGAGATGAGAGAGCTGCATGAAAATGGCCCAGGGAAACCACAGGCTACCCAGCACCACAATGTCACCTACCAAGCTTCACTTTCTTCCTTTTCTCATCAAGTTTTTGGGTCCTTTCTGCTGCTTGCTTCTTGGCTTTCCTGACCTTGTCATACGCAGCCTGGCAGGAGAAAGGAACACCAAGGAACAGTCAGCCAGAAAACAAGCACAGGGCCCAGTCACCTTCCTGGCCCTGCCACATAGCCCCAGAGCCATCAGGAGGCAGCCCACAGACCAGGTCTTCAGGCTGGGACAACAAGGGCTATGCCGCCTGGCAGAGTATGGAGGACCAAGGTTGAAGCGCCACAGTGGTCTATAACCATGGGAAACATTTCTGATAGAGGAGGGTGTGCTTACCCTAGCTGCAGAGTCAGTCAGTACCTCCAAGGCCTGAGAAAGTTGGTGGAAGAGTTCAGCTAAACATAAGGAGAGAGAGAAAAATCAAGTTAGCTGTGGTGATGGTGTGCTCCCTCCAAAGATCACCTTAAAGAAGCCACAGGCTGGCAGAAAAGCCGACATCATCAGATGGCAGACCATCAAGGAAGGGTGAGCACATCAGCAACTGATCAGATGTCCCTAACATGCAAAGCCAGGTTGTGTGGGCCAGCACTCTGCAGCACTCTCATGGGAGCAGAGGTGGGAAAAACACCATGCCCAGGTGAGCTGGCCTCCTCTACATGCCTAGGAGAGTCTCACCTGCTCTGGGATTATCCGGATTCTTGTCTGGGTGGCAGGAGAGGGCCTTCTGCCTATATGCTTTCTTCACCTAGAAGAGTCAGAAGACATTGTCATTCACTCTCTCACTTTGAGACGGACAGAAAAATTTTGCTAAAGTGACAAGGGAAATCCAGAAAATGCTTCCCATTCCTAAAAGATAGGTTGCTGGCTTGCACACTGAGATAGTCATCTCACAATCACTGAGATTTGCAGTGCAGGAGGCAAAGGCCACAGAGGGAGCCCGCTGCCACCCCCAGCAGAGAGACTGGGCCTACTTCCTACTGAGCACTCTCTCAACACCATGGATGTCAAAGGGCTCCCAGCAGGGGCAGGTTCCCTACAGTAGCCACATGAAAACAGGCACTGTCACACATTCTTGGTGGGCAAGTAAAGTGGGGCAACCTTCCTGGAGGAAAATTTCACCACCAAATTTTAAAATATACTTTCCCTTTGACCCACTCCTAGGAATAGTGATGCCTACTGCACCACTATTTATATTGGCTCCCAACAGGAACCAACCAAAATCTTCATCATGAGGGACACTCATTATAAAAATTATGACGACAGAAGTTGTATGTGCTGACGAGAAAGATCTTCAAGTCCTCTTCACAAGAAAAAGAAAAGATTCTGTGGTTTCCTTTGGAGAGAAGCTGAAAGTGGAGGGGAGGAAAACATCTACTCATTTTATACCATTCTGTAGTTCAAATTTTCAAACCTTAAACAAGTCTTATTTTCTTATCATTCTTTATTGTCAAGAGGTCATCTTGGTAGAGAGGTTATGGTCCATTTTTAGTTTTTATCTTTGCATATCTTTGAACCGAAAAGAAAAAAAAGTAGTACTTCTTATGTTAGTAAAAATAAATAGCTACCAAGATTCTCTTTCATATATTATCCACTCAGTTGTTTTAAGGGAAGGCAGGGCACAAAATCCCAGAATCTATCCTCTGCTTCCTGAGGCCTTGCCCTCCCTTCTACCTGCATACCTTACCAGCTGCTCAAACCTCCTAGGAGGAGGAGCCTTTGGATGCAGAACTTCCGCTTTTCAGTGTGAACCAATAAAACTAAAGTATGCTAAATAAGGGCCCAGGGTAGGGTTGCAAGGAGGTGCCTCCATCTCCACCGCCAAGAAGGTGCGCAGCCGCCTGGACCTGTGGGCTGTGCTGCCACCTGCTGGGCCACGGCCAGCACCACACCTTCACCAGCCACGGTAACCCCGTCCACCTGGCTCTCCTGGCTGAGCAGGCAGGGCAGATCTTCAGCAGCAACAGTGGTGTAGACATGCCTCCCTGGCCTCTCACCCTCTCAAATGCCCAGCTATTCTCACCTGGTTCCCACCCCAACCAAGGTTCTCACTATTAAAAAATAACAACAACAACAATGACAAAATCTAGATGTTTTCACTACCAAGAAATAATACTAAGGGAAGGGGAAGTGATAGTTTTACATACAGTCTTACATTTGAAATATCTTTACTCTTTAGTACCCTTGTCATTTGTCTTTTCTCCCTTTCTCTCTTTTGCTTCCTCCATTGTGCCCCAGGCTTCATTTCCTTTTTGTTTTAAATCAAGCCTTATTATATATTCTTTGTATTTTAGGGTCCTTTGTTTTTTTCAGTAAGTAAAACAATACAAAAAGTGTATAAAGAGAAAGCAAAAAAAGTTCATGTTCTTTCCCCGTTTTCCCAGTCCTCTCTTCAAGGTTCCAACGTTAACTGGATGGTAGGTTTCCTTCTAAACTTTCCTCCTTGATCATTCCAACTAATACAAGTACCTAACACAAGTATAGAAGTCTTTAGGTTTTGTTCTGCCATTCTCCCACCTCTCTCTCCAATTCCATCCCCATCCTCTCAGAGATGGGTGAGAGGAAGAGGTAGGGAGAAGGGGTTTTCTATCACCTCACCTTACATCACAACCTTTGGAATGAACTTCCTCAGGATTAGCAGGAATGCCCTCCCTATAGATGTTGGGGGATTTTGTGGAAGACGGTTTCTTTTGTATCATGGGGCTCTTTTTTGTAAATCTAAGAAGGACAGTAGAAGGGAGAGAAAGGCAAGAAGGAACAGTAAGAAAGCAAGATAAAGGGGACATGAGGCAGGCTGGGTGGGGTAGTACATTCTTCATTTTCTTTTTTTTCTTTTATCTTTTTTTTTGAGAGAATATTTTATGGATTTTATTCTAAAGGAATGATGTTAAATATTGTTTTGTGTTTCATAATTCATTTTGGATGTTCTATATCAGAAAATTGTTTTATCTAAATAGGGAAACAAAATTGAACTGAAAAAATTATTTCTATAATAATGGGAAATTAATCTACATATATTAATTTGCTTCATTATCAATTATCTTTCTAAAATGTATTCTTTTGACAAATGTCTATTAACAGTCTCATCAGATTTTAGTTGAAGCTACTAGTATAACTAGACCTAGGTTAGTTTACTCTGCCTCTGGGTGGACCCCCATCTTGCCCTACACTTCCAGCCTCCCACATTCCCAATATTTACAACCAAACACAACTGCCTCAATTGGCTTGATGAATCCTGGACCCCAATTCCCTCAAGGCATGGCCTTGGCTTCAACTTCCAAACTATGTTTTAAAAGTGTAAAGGGCTGAACATTCTGTGTTTCTAAATCCTATAGGAAAAAAACTGCCAGTCTCCTGTACCGACTAGATATTAGCAGGAAGAAAGGTGAGGCCAGAAAGTCAAGGCCAGGGAGGGACATCTAACGGCAGAAGATGACTCTCTGAAAGCCCTTCAGTACAGCACCAAATCTCCCTCAATCCTGGGTCTGCTGAGGGAGCATCTAGGATATGCAGGGACTGAGCTGGAGCTAGGGATACGAAGAAAAATCAGTCATTTCCCTGACACCAAAGGGGAAGGAGACTGCTTAGCAAGGAAGATGGCTCGGAAAACACTTAATTACACTGCAGTGTATGAGATGCCATAAGAGTGATCCATAGAATGGGAACACAGAGAAGGGAGTGACTAAATTTAGTCCTGAAGGCTTCCCAGAGGAAGCAATATCTGAGCTGGTTTTGAAAGGTGAGTAGTTCTTCCAACAGAACCAGAGGGCATTCAAGACAAAGAGTATGAAAGAGCCTGACTTCTCTTTAAGCCCTGGCTTAGAGAAGAAATATTAAAAGTTTTGCTTTAATGAGAAAAAGATATGAGAATAGAAAAGGACCTGCAAAGAGAGAAATGGTTGCAGTAAAACATGGAAATAAAAATAATGTTTTTGTCAAAAGATAGTTTGGTTAATTTAAAAACTTTAACCAAAGAACAGATTCAGAGAAACAGCTGTCTATGCATGGACTTGGGATGAAGAAATGCTAGGGAATGAGAGCATATAGGCAAAGAAAACAAACTGGGATGAGAAGAGGAGAAAACAAGGATTAAAGAATGATAAAGTTAACTCAAGTATGATACTGAAAATATACAAAAGTTAATGTGATTCATATGGTTTGTGTGATTCATAAAACAGAGAGTAGAACAATTAGAAGGAAAAGCTCTATGTGCTTACGAGCAGGGCCAGATGAGGAGAACTTTCTGAGTTCAAGGTAATGAACCACAATGAATAACTTAGGAAGCCTATGGGGTCTCCAAGCCCAAAAAGCTTGAATCTCAACATTGTCTGCTATGAAAGTGTATTATAAAGCACAAAAGCATCAGACAAGGTAAATGGAACATAAGCCTGGCCAAGAAACAAACCGTAGTTAAGTATAAAAGTTCAAGGTATGAGAAAAGGTATTATAATTTACTACACTAAATGAAAAGAAGTTAGATCCTCATCTTAACCATATATTAAAATAATTTGAGATATATAAAAAGCTAATTATAAAAAAAACTTTAAACCTAAAAGAAATAAAATGATGTGATCATTAATCTGCTTTTAGGATGGGAAAAAAATTTGTAAGCATTAAAATGGAAAAAAAATCACACACACACGCACACACACATGCACATGCACAAATTGAATGGATTTGCAAGGTAAAAAATGTAAATTTCTGTAAGTCAAAATCATAGACAAATGGGGAAATGAAAACAAAGGAAAGTATCTTTATGAAATATGACAAACATCGAATCCTTACTATATAAATAACTCATACAGAAAAAAATAAGAAAAAGATAAACTACAAGGGAATAGAAAAAGAAAATATTGAATGTCAAAAAAAGAATATAAAAAGAACATGAAGAGACAATTCATAGAATAAAAAAGGCTAATAACATAAAAAATATTTAACCTCACACAAAAATTAAGTCATTTTCTACCTATCAATTGACAACAAGTAGAAAAAAAAGATGATATTCAATGTTGGTGGCTTTATAGGGAGTATGTAAATTGACAGGATAATTTTGGAAAGCTATCTGTACATACTAGGAGGCTCTGAAGAGTGCAGACCCTTTGATCCTGCAAGGTCTCTTCTAAAAGTCTGTCCTAAAGAAATATTTAGAAATTGATACAATATTTACAAACACTGATGTTCATTTATAGCATTATTTATAATAGAGAAAAATTTAGAAATAACTTAATTCCAAAACAACAACAAAAATTGTAGCTAGCACTTACATAATGCTTATTGTGTGGCAAGCTCTTCACTTTTCTTCTAAGACCATGAACAAGAAAAGGATGCCTCACTCTCACTACTTTTATTTGACATAGTATTAGAAGTCCTAGCCAGAGCAACTAAGCAAAGAAAAAAAAAATAAGAAAAGAAAAAAGAGATAAAAGGCATCCAAGTCAGAAAGGAAGAAGTAAATGTGTCACTATTTGCATATGACATATTATATATAGAAAACCCTAAAGACTTCACCAAAACACTATGAGAACTAATAAATGAACTCAAGTCAAGTTGAAGTTACAAAATCAATATACAAAAATCAGTTGTATTTCTATATATTAATAAAAACTATTGGAAAGAGAAATTAAGAAAACAATCCCAGGGGTAGTTCCAAAGAGTAGTGGTTAGCATGTCTGCTTTACACGCAGAAGGTTTTGGGTTCGAGCCCCAGCAGAGCCACGGCCCATACCCTGGGTGTACCAGGCCCCAGGTACACTAGGCCCCTGGATGTGCCAGGGCCCCTGGGTGTCCCAGGCCCCAGATGTGCCAGGCCTTGGGCGTGCGCTGCAAGCACATGGGAGGAGACACCCCACCTTTAGAGATCCAGCTCTTAAGGGGAGACGGCAACATCGGTAGGTCAGAGGTGGAAGTGTGTGTGTGGGGGGGGACTTAAAAAAATGTTTTAAAAAGAGAAAAAAAAAATCCCATTTACAACTGCATCAAAAAGAATAAAATACATAGGAATAAATTTAACCAAAGAAGTAAAAGACCTGTATACTGAAAACTATAAGATACTGATGAAAGAAATTGAAGAAGATACAAATAAATGGAAAGATATTCCATGCTCATGGATTGGAAGAATTAAAATTGTTTTACACCATATACAAAAATCAACTCGAAATGGGTTAAAGACTTGAAGGTAAGACCAGAAACCATAAAACTAGAAGGAAACAGGTGGTAAGTTCCTTCACATTGGTCTTGACAATGATGGTTTGAATTTGATGCCAAAAACAAAGGACAAAAGCAAAAATAAATAAATGGGACTACATCAAACTAAAAAGCTCTGCACAGCAAAGGAAACCAACAAAAGGAAAAGTTGACCTATAGAATGAGAGGAAATATTTGCAAATCATATATCTGATAAGGGTTAATATCCA
>NW_024351647.1:533245-614240 GCF_902729225.1 Pteropus medius | reverse complement strand
TCAAAGATACATGCACTCCCATGTTCACTGCAATATTATTCACAGTAGCCAAGACATGGAAATAACCTAAGTATTCATGATGAATGAATGGATAAAGAAAATGTAGTGTGTGTATGGACACAATGGGATGTTACTGAGCCATAAAAAAGAAAATCTTGCCATATGTGACAACACAGATGGCCCCTGAGGGTGTTGTGCTAAGTGAAATAAGTCAGACAGAAAAGGACAAATACCATATGATTTCACTTATATGTGGAATCTAAAAACAAACAAACAAACAAACAAAAAACCTGAACTCTCAGATACACAGAACAGACTGGTGGTTGCCAGAGGCGGGGGTGGGGGGGGCAAGGGGAGGACAAAATAGACGAAAGGGGTCAAAAGGTACAAACTTTCAATTATAAAATAAATAAGTAATGTGCACCATGGTGACTAGAGTAAATAATACTATATTGTATTTTTGAAAGTTGCTAAGAAAGTAGATCTTAAAAGTTCTCATCCCAAGAAAAAATATTCTGTAACTATGTTGGTGATGGATGTTTACACTTATTGCAGTGATCGTTTTGAAGTATATACATATATGGAATCATTAGGTTGTACACCTGAAACTAACAAATGTTATATGTCAATTATGTATGAATGTTTAGCTTATTTTTACTGTTCTAAGCTAGGAGGAAGCATAGGTCACAGAAAGAAAGGCAGCTCTGGAGTCTAACAGATGTATTTTCAAATTTTGAATCTTCTACATACAATTAGCATGACCTTGGGCAAATTACTGAATCTCACTCAGCTTTAGGTTCTTCAACTACAAAGTGAGGAATGTTATGAGGATTAGATGATCCATGTGAAGTAGCTGTCAAAAACAAAGTACTCAATATAAGTTCCAAACTTCTCGCTTATCCACTCCCAGTATGATGCCAAACCAACCTGACAGTAACTCCAGGGATGGATGCAGGCCCACAGTGGGCCCAGGTCAGCCTAATTTGAATTCTTGAGGTGAACAAGGCTGGTTTCAAGACCTAGCAGTTCTAAAATTCTAAAATTCATTCATTGGTTAGCTCCCAGAGACTCTGAAATACTCTCATTCAAAGGGTAGAGGGCATGGGTAGATCTTCCACAGTGGCCATGAACCAAAACCCAGCTGGCCTAAGAATGTTGGTCAAGTGTGTCTGTCCTGATTAACTAGTTATTACTATCTTTAGCTGCTAAGCCTGCTCTGGGCAGGGCCCATTCCTGGGTTTTAGCCTAGAAGGCCAGTTTTGACTTTGAACCAGTTTGGTCTTTTGTGTTACAAACCAGATTCCCAGCTTTGCCCAGTCTCCTGGAGTGACTGCTGCCTGAAGAATTTCTCATGTAAACACCACTCTCCTAAAGCAGACCTTTGAAAAAGCTTCCAGTATTAATATTGTTTATTATGAAATAATCCTACCTTATGAGCAGCACAAGAGGCCAGATTCTGGCTAAAAAGATACAACAATAGTTTTCTAATTATGGATTTTTTAATCAGATTGGGTTTTTTTGCTATTGAGTTGTATGAGTTCTTTATGTATTTTGGATATTAACCCTTATCAGTTGGGAAGGAAGAAGAACTTTCAGAAGAACAAAGAAACAGAGGGACCATATGTGGAATAATGTGGGAATATGATAGCACTGTCTATTCCAGGCATCGGGGTTGGCAGTTTCTCTATGAAACTGAGTCTGCAGGAGCTGGGATCCTTAGGCAAAGTTGAAGCCGCCACAGGAAGTTGCCACAGGCTATTGCATTGTCTTAACACTTGCAGTTTCCTTCTTTACCTCTAGGTTTCCCCTAAGTCCTCTGATCTCCCTGGTACTTGGAATCATTCATATGCATTTCCTGAACCTAACAGAGAGGAGCTATAGGTGACAGTTGAGAGGCCTCCCAACCAAAGCCAGGGTCCCAGACTAGTTTTTCAGAGGACAGGCTGTCTGCAAGACCCAGCCTCAGAACAGTAAAGATCTCAAATGAACATAAGCTCCACGAGGACTTCAGATTCCAGTTTGCAGAAGTGTGGTCCTTCTCCTGATGTCTTTCTAAAATTTTACTGCCTACCCCCTCCCCTTCTCCATCCTAGGGCATTATGTGATTTTAATCTGTCCTCCATGTCTAAGGATCATCATCCAGAACATAAACTACTGAACAGTATAATACGTTCAGATGCTACTGAGGGTAAAGAATCAGCCTTTTCCTATACTTAGGTGGTGATGATCTTAAATTCTACTCCATAAAAAGTTTTTCTATCTCTTACCTAGTCAGCCTTACTACACTGTACCAGATGCCAGCACTTCTCTGCAAGTGCTTCTAATCTGCAGTTGCTTTTCTGGTATGTTCTGGCAAAACAGATCAGCTGGTTAGAAGTATACCTCAAATAAGAGCATACAGATATAGCTAATTATGGGGGTTCCTCTTACAAATAAAGAGAATGCACTTTAGGAGGCATAGAATTTTGCTTATCCCCAGGGCCCAGAACAGTGCACTGAACAACACCTAGGGACATAATATATACCTATTGAATGAAAGGGGCACATAATAAATACCTATCGAATGAAAGGGGCATACAGTCATTTGGTCTTAACCAAAACACAATTATAAAAAGCCTCAACTATGTCAATCAGTTCAGGCCCACTAAGGAAGCAGGTGCTGTACCAACCTTGGAGACCTTACCACTATTTCACAATTTCCCCTTCTACCTGCCATCACCTCCTCTTGAGAAACCAAGCTGGAAAAGGGAAGAAATCACTATACCAGACTGCCAGGAGAACCACAGCGGGAACTGAATATTATACCCCCAGAGCCCACATCACAGAGGGAAAGAATGAGTCATGAATTAAAAGCTACCTAGCCCTTCCCGGAGTCTTCAAAACAGGTTCCACCACTTGCAGCCTAAATCAGGGGAGGGAGCGGGGAGCTGAGTCTCCCACAACCTCCAATGGGCTTAGAAATGGGCTTTGTGCCATGAACAGAGCATGACCTCTGACAACCCACCTGCCTTCAGTCTCATCTCTTGAGAGGAATAAACTCCCGACTCACCTCAAAAATTCAAGGCACTAAGCGGTCCAAAAAATATAAAATAGCCATCATTAACATAGAAGAAAAGTACCCTATAAAGAACAGATCACTATTTTTTAAAGGCTGCTGTCTTTTCTTATGATAAAACTTGGAGCCAGGTAAGTAAGGGTACAAGTAATTAGGCCCAGTTCTCAAAAGCCAGATTCATAGATGGGACTCGGATACAGAGGACACAGAGAAAGACCACTCTGTGTGACAACAGGTACTGAATGAACAAACCACCCTGGTGAATCAGCTAGAAAGGCCAGGTTCCAGGAATGGGAACAGACAGTAATCACTATCTGGCAGTAATTTTTCCCAGAGCCTAGGGGAGGCAGACATCTCTCTGTCCTTGCACTAGCCAGACACTAGAGGTTATGTGACTGCCTGATGTCACAGGCAGGAAATAAACCACAGAGCTCTGGGCACTTATCTAGAAATCTTCTCTGCCTAAAAGATTGGGCACTTTCATTCCTTACAGCCTGTGGCCCACACTGCGACAGCACTACAGAGAAATCTCTACACGCTACACCGTGGAAAGGATGGATAGCTCCTAAGGCTCAGTACCATCCACCCCACAGACCAACACCCTCAGCTCAACACTCTCCAAATGTGGGCCTGCTGGTGGTACCAAGATGAACCTGAGGGAACCCGGACCTCATGCCAACATCTCTCTTAGGCTGCTAACCATGGTCCATGGTCCAGACTCAGGGCAGTGATCTATGCAGCCTGGACCAACCGGGACTACGCACAAGGCCTGGCCTGCTTCTCTCCAAACGTCTCCCCTATGTGCCCTTTGGGATCTGAAACCTCAGCCCATCTCTGAAGTCACTCTTCAGCTCCTTCCATCCCTCGGGTTCTCACCTCTAGGAACCCCCTTCCTTTAGCCCTCCAAAAACACCCTCCTGGGCCTCAACCCCTGTCCTGCCCTCCTTCTCAGCCCACTTCCCCAAGCCAGCTACTTGCCTGGAGCCCAGTCTATGGCCATCCTCCTCCCATTCCTCCTACTCATCATCAGATGCCCCCTTCACTCAGGCCCTGCCTCCTCTCTCCCACCCATACCCTAACCACTCCTTTATCAGGCTCAGACTATAAAATTCTTGCCCATCTTCTTCTCTCAGGTTAGAGATTCCCACTCCTCAGTTTTGTCAGATACCCTGGGTCTGGCTGCCTCTCACTCTCCCCACTGCCTGCTGTAGCCTTCAACCCCTGGAGACCTGGGTCCCCAGGCCCAAAGCTGCTCTCTCTGCCCAGCTTCTGCCCTCTCCCAGGCTGTAGAACTTCCTACATCTCATTCATTTCTTTTTCCCCTTAATGCACTGGTTTCCTTTATAAACAAATTTATATTAATTAAAAGTAAACTGATTTAAAGAAAAATAACATTAACTAAATAACAGTGCTCAGGAACAGCAAAAATAGGGAAGCAGCTATGCAAATGGAGGACATTTTAAATACTGCCTCAGTTGAGATGGAAACTCTGCTGTGGTTTTAAGGCAAATTTTAACGCACTTCCTCAGACTATCCAGATTGGCTTAATACCTGCCAGGGTCACCTGGGCTCGGCAGCTTTACTCAGAGTCAAATCTCTGGGTCACAGCTGGAGACATGAGGCCCTTTGGAGCCCACAGACCTGTCTCTTATTGGCCTAATTGCTCCTGAAGTGTGGGTCATGGAAAAAGCTCTGAAAGAGTAGAAAACTTAGGTTTGGGCAGGTGCTCTGCGTTTACTAGCCACTTTATGCCGGGCAAATCAATTAAACTCTTTCAGTCTTCATCTTCTCATCTATAAAATGGAGCTAATGGTCCTTGCCTACCTCACATGCTTGTTTTGAAGATCACATCAAATGAGATAATTTATGTGAAAGCACTTTGGTGTCATATACATGTGAGGTATTATTCTGAATGCTAATGAATAGCTTATAGCTTACAAACACAAATAAATTATTCCTTTTGACTTAACAGGCAGCCAAGTAACTTCAAAAATCCAGAGCTTCAGCCTGACAACCAAATCCAAGAGTGAATTAACCATTACAGAGATACCAAGACTTAGAGGTCTGGCTCCTGATCCTGCCCAGTGCTAGTCAACACTTGGTGAACAAACGACTGTCATCAAGTGAAAATAGGTTCAGTGCCCAACCTCAAGGATTCAGCACCTGGCCTGGAGTTAAGAGGCTTTGGGAGAGGCTCCTGTTGGAGACAGTGGACCAAGTCAGGCACATTTCAAATCCAGAAATGGCACCTAGATGTCCGCAGGATCTAGTCCAAGCACGCTAGGGCCTATAGGCCCAAAGACACCACATTTTTTCAGATTCATCTCCTGCTACATCCTCAACAAATGCAATGCCCCATTACTTGTTATGCTGGGCACTTTTACTTCTATAACTTCATGCTCATGCCGTTCCTTCAAGCCCTTCTCTGTCTTCAAAAACTCACTCCTAAATCTGTAAATGATATTGAGCATTACATTCCAAGGTACAACAGAAATATGTAGCTTAAATAAAGGTATTAGCTAGCATGCAGGTAAAATAGCCTTTTCCTTAAAGCAATAATAAAATACACCCCCACAAAGTGTCAATATTAAGTTTCCATGGTAGTTTTCCTGGTGAGTACACTTAAAATTTGAGTCTTCAAGAAGTTGATCAAACATTTTCAAGCAGCTGGCTTCACCAAGTAATACCGATCAAGGTACAGAGAGTGTGAAGTCTTCAAAAGCCTTCAAATGAAAAGGCGAGGCTCCTATAGACAGGAGAGAAATTCATGTGTCAGCTGCAGAGGAGTGGAAAGAATATTAAACAGGGGCTCCAGTCTGGCCTGAGGCTGATTCACTGGGTGATCTCTGGCAAGTCCCATAACCTCTCTGGACCTCCATCCTCCTGTGTATAAAATGAAGAGAGTAGATAACCACAAAGATCCCTTTTAACCCTGCTGCAATACATTCTTTTCTCCCCTCAAGATCTTGCAAAAAACACCTCCTGAGGGAAGTCTTCTCTGATTCTGTCAAGTATATGAATCATGTCTTCTCCATCTTCCTCATATACTTTCAGTGAAACTTTCACCTTACCTCAAAAATCATTGTTTACTATACTGTGTGAGCGGTCTTAAGGGAGAAGTGATGTCTTATTCAGCTCTAAAGTCCCACATGTACCTTGTCCATGGTGATATACTTCATTCACTTGTAGATTTGAACTGAACGGTGATTCTTCACTGTTCTACCTAATTCCCCACTTCCTTTCTATACTGACCGCTGCTTCAGTCAAGAATCACTGGTATAGTTGGGAGAATCAGTACTGGTCTGTCAGGACTGGAAGGAGAGGGGTGAGAGGTGGAGGGCAACCTCAGTCATGAGTTGTGTGTGGCATGTATTTGACTTTAGCATTTACAGTGTAAGGAAGATGGAACAAGAATGAAAACAGCAAGCGCTAACTTGTAGTGGGCACACGCTCTATGCCAGGTCCTGTGCTAAGTGCTTTACCTGGACCAAGCCTCACAACCACACCGGAAAGGAGGAACTGCCATCATTCTCATTTTGCAGACAGAAAAAAGCCAAGGCACTCAGAGGTAAAATATTTGCTCAAGGTCACAAACTAGGTAAGTCATGGGACCAATACCCAGGCAGTCTGACTCCAGACTTTAACTATCACTGGTGGTAAGTACATGGGCACATTTACAATTCCCCAACCTTGCTCAATGCTCTGTATTATGATTTCCATCCATTCTCTACAGACAGTAGATGTAACAGAAAATAATTCTTGTCCTTGTTAAGATTAGTTGTAAATGCTGTTACTTTTTACACCAAGTTACCAAGTTACCATATATTTTCAAACTCACCTAACACATACCTGTTTCAGGGCCTTTACACTTGCTAATTCTCCTGCTTAGGAAATCATCACCTGAGTAGAAAACGTCAACTTCTAGAGTTATCAACTTTAACTTCTGCATTTCAAATGATGGGCACAGGGAGGGAAGCTATAAACAGAAAGAATGGGGTGACCCTACAGGATAACTCTCTTCACATCTATATCCCTAACATCAGGCCAGGCTCTAGGAAGGGCACACAGTAGACACTTAATAAAAGTTTGTGGAATCAAATGGTGTTTGTGGGAAATCTTTCTACTCTCCTCTAAAACACACATGGAGAAAGGGAAAGGAAACTAAAAAGCAGCAGAGAACACTAAAAGTTTGATTTAATAAAGTGTATGTGTGCCTGCTCTAGGCAAGGCACTAAGCACAAAGCATGCTGCTTTCAAGAGTCAGAGCAGGAAATGTCAGCAGAGATGGGCAATCTCCAATCTACTCGGTGGGAGTATAAGACGGTACCACCTTTCTGAAAGACAATTTTGCAAAAGCTTTTAAATATATTTATTTTGGGGCTAGTAATTTCACTTTGTCACAAAGTACTACTACCCAAGAAAACAATAATTCATATTCATTTCATCATTCAACAAGAATTTATTGAGCACCTATCAAGGGCTAGGAAGTAGTCTAGGTGCTAGAGACAAAACAGTAAACAAAAGAAAGTCTCTTCCCTCCTGGATGTTTTTACATTCTAACGGAGAAGACCAATGGTAAGCAAATGAGTATGTAATATAATGTACAGTAGCGAGATGTACTACTTAAAAATGTATAGCACAGTAAGGGTGTGGGGACAGCTAATTTAAATAGTTGGTCAGGGAAAGTCTCTATGGGGGTGTGATATTTGAATGGAAACCTGAATAAGGTGTTAAGAGTGAGATATACAACTGCCAGGAGAAAGACGTTCTAAGCAGGAGAATTAGCAAGTATAAAGGCCATGAAGCAGGAATGTGTTAGGTGAGTTTGAAAAAATATCACTGGAGGCTCACCTCATATCCTTGAGGATGGTTATTATCCAAAATAATGGAAAATAACAAGTGTTGCAGAGGACATGGAAAAACTGGAACCATGTGTACCGCTCGCTGGTGGTAATGTGCAATGTGCAGCTGCTGTGGAAGGCAGTTTGGCAGTTCTTCAAGACATTAAACCGAGTTACCATATAATTCAGCAATCCACTTCTGGGGATAGCCCCAAAAAATTGAAAGTAGGACTTAAACAGGTATTTTTACACCATGTTCAACAGCAGCATTATTCACAATAGCCAAAAGGTGGAAACCACCTAAATGTCCATCAAAAGATGAATGGGTAAACAAAATGTGTTTTATACATACAATAAAATATTCAGCCTTAAAAAGGAAGGAAATTCTGATAAATGCTACAACTTGGATGAATCTTAAAAATGTTACCTTAAGTGAAATAAGCCAGTCATAAAGGAAAATTATGTGATATTTGTATGTTCATTTATATGAAGTACATAGACTAATTAAATTCATAGAGAAAAAAAAATAGTAGTTACCAGGGTCTGAGGGGAGAAGGGAACGGAAGTTAATGATTAATGGTATGGAATGTCAGCTTGGGATAATGGAAAAGTTCTGGAGATGGGTGGTGGTGATGATTTCAAAACAATGTGAATGTACTTAATGCCATTGAACTGTGCACTCAAAAAGGGTTAAAATGGTAAATATTAGGTTATATTTTACCAAAATTTTAAAACAATTCACAGGAGGACTGATGTAGCAGAGCACAGTGAGCAAGATGAGAATGGTAGGGAACATGCAGGAAAGACGATGAGGGCCCCATGGGCCAGGGAATAACTTCGGAGTTTCATCCTAAGACTGACAAGAAGTCACTGGAATGTTAGGAGCATAGGTGACACAATCTGATTTACATTCTAAAGACTCACTCGGTGTGCTGTGTAAAGAAGCTCAAGGGGTGAAAACAGAACTAGAAAAAAGGGTTAGAAGGCCGCTGAAAATCACTCAGAAATTCCTGAGGTTCTTTCATAATCTCTTGAGAATCTGCAAATGGCATTAATCCATGACCACCTACTCTTCATTTTGGCAGGCCCTGGGGCCCTGCCCTGCTGTGTGTGTGTGTGCACGGGCATGTGTGCAGGAACATGCACATGAGCATATAAGAATCTGGGACTCACTGCTTAAGGTTCTAGCAGGGGACTGGATTCCAGGGCATGATCCTCTCCCCAGGAGCACTTCTACACCAAACTCAGGTCAGTCCTCAACTCAAGGCTTTCCTACAAAAAAAAAGCACCTTGCCCTTCCTGTCTCCTCTAGGACGGGATGGGAAACAAAAATATCTACCTTCGGGAATTGCTCTGTAAATTCCCATGAATGGTGGTGTTTAGTCCACTTCTGGGTCTCCTGGGTTATAACGTTTGCAGAAGTGCTAGTTCCATGTACAGAAAAATGGAGTTGGACATGGCCCTAACTCTAGCAGGAGTAGGCAAAATTTTCCTGTAAAGGACCAGATAGGGTGGTTCCATAGAGTAGTGGTTAGCATGTCTGCTTTACACTCAGAAGATCTTGAGTTTGAACCCCAGTGGAGACACAGTCCATACTCTAGGTGTGCCAGGCCCCAGGTGTGTGCAGTGTGTGCAGTGAGCGCGTGGGAGGAGATGCCCCGCTTTCAGAGATCCATTTAAGGGGAGACAGCAACCAGGGGTGGAAGTAGTGGTGGGTGGGGTGGATTTAAAAACAAAAAAAGGACCAGTTAATAAAAATTTTAGGGGGCTACATATGGTTTTTGTCGCATATTCTTTTTTTTTATTTGGTTAATTGTGGTAAAATATACCATAAAATATACGTTAAATTTACTGTTACCATTTTTAAGTGTACAGTTCTGTGGCATTAAGTATATTCACATTATTGTGCAACCATCACCACCATCAGTCTCCAGAACATCTTTTCATGTACCCCAACTGAAATTTTATACCAATTAAACACTAACCCCTTATCCCATTCCTAGTCCAGCCTCTGGCAACCACCATTCTGCTTTCTGTCTCTATGAATTTGACTACTCTAGAAACCTCATATAAGAGAAATCATAGAATATCTGTCCTTTTGTGACTGGCTTACTTCACTTAGCATCATATCTTCAAGTCTCATCCATGTTGTAGCATATGTCAGAATTTCCATTTTTTAAAGCCAAATAACACTCAAATATAATTTACCACATTTTGTTTATCTATTCATCTACTGATGGCCACCTAGATTGCTCCCACCTTTTATCTACTATGAATAATGCTACTATGAACGTGGTGTACAAATATCTATTCAAATCCATGCTTTCACATCTTTTGGTTATACACCCAGAAGTGAAATTATTGAGTCATGTAGTAAATCTATGTTTAATGTTTTTGAGGAATCGCCATACTGTTTTCCACAGCAGCTGCACCATCAGTAATGTCCAATGGTTCCAATTTCTCCACATCCTCACCAATACTTGCTACTTTCTGTTTTTTGTTTTTACAACAGCCATCCAAATGGGTGTGAAGTGGTGTCTTGTAGTTTTGATTTGCATTTACCTAATGACTAGTGAGAATGAGCATCTTTTCATGTATTTATTAGTCTTTGTACATATTTTTTGGAGAAATGTCTATTCAAATTCTTTGCCTATTTTTTAATTGAGTTGTTTGCTTTTTTGTTGTGTTTTTTATAATTCTTAAAACATGGAAAAACCATTCTTAGCTCATGGGCCATTAAAGAAACAGGTCATGGGCCAATGACACATAGTTTGCTCAACTCCCTCACTTTATTTGAGGAGTAAGGCCCTAAGAGAGGCAGTGACTGCCTCCAGGTATCCTGATTCTCAAGTCAAGTTGTTGTAGTAGTTTCTGTAGTTGCTACTTCATTCAACAAATATTTATTGAGAGAATACTCTCTGCCAGTCACCAAGGAAAGGATGACTACGGAAGTTAATGGAACAGATCCGCTCCTCAGAGCTGAGTACAGAGAGGAGTAAGGCATGAGACAAATAATCACACAAATGAATATATAATTGCGAACTGAACTAAGTGCTAGAAAAGAGAACTGGTTGCTGTGAAAGAGAAAACAGGCAAGGCCTCTCTGAGGAAGTGTCATTAAAGCTGAGTTCTGAAGGAAAAATAAAAGTAACCCAGGCTAACAGAAATGGAGGAAGAACATTTCTGGCATAAGGAAAAGCATGTATCGAAGGAGTAAGAAATTCTATTGAATATTTTATTAAAAGAGCAACAGAGTTTTAAGTGAATACCAAGATAATTCCATTTTCTGTAAGGAGAATAGGTTGGAGGGGCACAACAGATTAGAATAGGCTAGATTGAAAGCAGGGAGACAAGTTGGCTGGTGGCTGGCTACTCTAATGGTTCAGATGGAAGCTGATAGGGGCTTGGGCAGAGTGGTGGTGGAGATGGTGATAAATGAATAACTTTGAGAATCATTTGGGAGGTTGACTCATTAGGACCTGGTGATAGATGGCAGGAATAGAGAGGACAGGGAGGTATGACTACAGGTTCCTAGTTCAAATGGATGGATGGTGGTCCCATTTACTGAGACAGAGAACTCCAAGGAAGGAACAGGTTCAGTTTTGGATGCAGTAAGATTTAGACCCCTATGAAGCATCCAAATGGAGAGATCAAATAGGCAGATGGGCATATAGATTTTGGATACAGAAAGGATTCAGATATGGTCTGAACAGAAGTTACATTTGGTGTTGGTGCTCATCACTACCACTGAGCTGTATGGTGCTGGAAAGGGCCAGAGTGAAACAGCAGAAGAAACACTGACCTGGGCTGGGTATTAGGGAATCTGAGGTCTAGTCCCAATTCTGTCACTAACTACTCTCTCTGAGATTGTTTCACCATCAGTAACACAAGAGGTTGGCCTAGATCGGGGCTTCTTTAACTTATTTCAGATAAGAATTATCTCCTCTCCTCAAAAATTAATACACAAAAAAACACTACACATGATTTCAGGCGTCTATTCAGTCCTTGGAGCCTTTCTGTGGACCCCAAATTAGGAATGTCTAGATTATATGACCAGATAACCAAAGTTTAAGAGACCTTCCTTGTATATATTTTATTTTTAATTTTTTCAAATATACTTTAAATATCTGTTGGTCTTCCAGGTGCCCCTAGAGAATATGACAGGCATTGAACCAAGGAGAGGGGACACCAGAGTCTAGGTCTCCCTGGTTCTCTATCAAAAAGTACCCATTACCATAAAGCTAGCCAGTATATCCAAAGACCCCAATCTGCTTTTCAAAGATTATCTTCTTTTATCCTTTCTTCTTGGCCTATGCTCCAGACAAATTAGACTACACACATTCTACCATTTCTTGGAATACCCTTCCTCCATATCTCCACACATCCAAACTCTACCTGTTCTTCAAGGCTTCAAATGCCTTCTCTAATTCCACCACCCCTTCTTCTAAACTAGAAGAAACCTCAGCCTCCTCTGAATATCCACAGCATTTGTATTCCTCTTAAGGAACTTACTATGTTCTCCTTTGTATTACAGTTGTGCATCCCCTACTAAAAGGCAGGAGCAGCACCTGCTACCCTTTATAAAGAGCCTTCTCACACATCTCTTATCTCATCTGAGTGAAAATTAGATCACAATCACACTAACCTGCTTAGACCTTGGTCTCTTGCCTAGACAACAGACCCACCTGACTCCCTAGTGGCAGATCCTCCATCCACTTCCTACTCACATCCATTCTGCACACTGACATACATCGACACCTCCCGATTGTCTTCCTCACAAGTTCTCAACTTCAGGGTTGCAACACACTGGCTAGATCTGGCGTAAAAGTTCAAAGTGATTTCTCACTATTAATGAAATACAAGTTCAACAATTTATAAATATAGAGCACTTAGAATATTGCCCAACACATAGTAAGCATTATATAGGTATTAGGCATTATTAATACCGAAATTTTAAGACTTATGAAACAAGTGTAGTATAGATTTTTGGCGCTCTGTACACATCCCCATGACCCACTTCTGATTTCAGCTGTAGCTGCAGGGGACAGTTTTGTGCTGGTGGACAGCATCTCTCCTCAAGGGCTCTATGAGTCTCCTTACTTTTCTGCCCTAGAACTTCCTCTTCTTACAAGCTCACTCAGTCCATGAACAGGACAGCCTGGAAGTAAAGGGGCATTCGTAGGCATTTAATCTTCATTTGGTGAATTAGCAGCCTCCCCTTCCTCCATTTCTACAACTACCAACTATGATCCAGAGGAAGATAACAGAAATATTATAGCTTGATGGGTGTTCCACTTCCTGGCACTTTTATCAACACCTTCCTGTGGAACTTCAGGCCTTCTGCCTTACCCTCTGATCCTCCTGCTATTGGCCCACTAGCACATGTTGAGAGGACAACACTCGAGCATCTGCTACTTGTAAAGAGTCAATGGACTGGGGTGGAAAAAAAAACAGAGACGGCAGAGTCATAGGTCCCAATGCCAAGGAGCGGGTGAAAAGAGTGGAGGAGCCTTGAGACCTGGCCTTTCTTTCGTCCTAGGCTCTAAGTGGAATTAAATCAGCCTTCAGGAGAGACTGAATGAAGTACCTCCAGCCACAGCCAATACAGAAGCGAAATCAGAGGCTGTCCTTGCGCAAGCGCAGTGAGGAGGAACTTCTTCCCACCGGACTCACCCCGCACGGCCTCTCCTAGGCAAGGGCCTCAGGGAGAGCAGAGTAGACCACACGAGGAGCCCCTATCCTGTGACCTTTCTCTTCCTCGTGAGGCCCTCAGACCACCCTGGAATGATCTGAGAGCCCACCTTATGAGGCGGTCAGGCCGCCCCTCGCTCCCCGCCCAGGGCCTGAGCGAACCTGGAAAGCCGGTGCCAGCCGCGCGCTGGGCGCCAAGACAGGAAGAAGGGCCAGCAGACCTTTTGGATCGGCCCTCCTCGCTACCGTTCTCACCTCTTTGTCCGCCGCCTTCTCCTCAATACCTAGCAGCGCATACAGGTCCATCTGTAAGAGCTCCTTGGTCACCGCCATAGTTTCAACAGTGACTGGATCGTACTACAACTCCCAAGAGTCTAAGCATGCGCGGGGATCCCCGGACTGTCGGCCCCGAGGCGGCTGAATGGCGCTTAGCCCCCTGGGAAATGTCGTGTCCTGGGTCAAGCTTGACGGCCTCTGAGGGAAGCAGGAAGTCGGGAATGAACTACTACTCCCAGAAGCCTCCGCGCCCGCCGCTGTTGCTTTCGGACTGGGGTGGCGGGTCGCGATTCCCAGGCGGGAGACCGTGGCAGGCTTGCGCGAATGGGCTTGGGGGGACTGGCGTGGAGCTGGGTGAAAGTACAAGAAACCTTGGACCTGGCGGGCCTGATCTCAATTCTGCCGACCCTTCTGCTCCACGCTGGGAACCAGGATGAACAGTAGATGCTATGGCTGCGCTGTCAAGTTCACCTTGTTCAAGAAGGAGGCGAGTCTTCTCTCTCTGTGGGCTAGAGGGCCAGGGAGGACGCGGAGTGGAGAGAAGGAAAAACACGGGACTTGCAGCTCATAGACTTGGTTTTACGACCCCTTTACAGCTGTGTGGTTTTGATGAAGTCACTAAGCCTCGGTTTCCCTTTCTATAAAATGGAGCTAGCACTCCTTCGCTTGCGGGATTGGTGTGTGGGTCCAGTGAAGTGCTGGAGGTGAAAATTCCCTATAAACTGTAAAGCACGCTCCTGTCATTTTTGGAAAGCTAGACTTTTCTGTCTGCTAAGTGTAGGACCGGCTGTTTCCTTCCCTTCACCCTGCTTCTCCGCGGCCGGGTCTTAGTATCCTGTAACCATTCATCTCACCAATGCCCCGCTACTCTGTCTGTAACGAAACCACCATCACGCAGCCTGTCCTCAGGTTTCTTGAGTTAAATTACCGCCCTTCCTCCTGTCCACAGGGACCATGGCAAAGCCTCGTCCTCAGCACAAACTCATCAAGTTCCCCTGTGAATCGCAGACTTCCTCTGCCTCAGCTATGACGGGGAACCAGATAGGATGAATGAAGAGCAGGTAGGGAGGCAGATCTGTGTAGCACTCAGAAACCTAGATTTAGGAGTCAGGGTGGTCAGGGTTCAAATTTGAGCTCTGCTGTTTAATTCACAGGGAGACCTTTGTTTGGGCAAGTCATGTAACCTCTCCGACCCCAACTTAAATAGGAATAATGATGGTGGTCATCAGAATTAAGTAAGATAATGTATAGAAATTGTGAAGATTTAATCAAGTGATGAATGTTAAATGCTGAGCTTAATGCCTGGCACACTGTAAATACTTAATAAATGGAGGCTATTGGTATCCCATCCTGAACCATGCCTCCCTCCATCTCTGCTAGAGCATAGAAGGCATGGGCTCTACACTCTCTCTGATTCTCCTTTGTCACTGACCTGAGGGGTCTTTCCCTATTTGTCTTCTACACCCCATTGTCAAGGAATTGAAAATAGGGTAGAAAGCATGGGAATTTTGCATGAAGTTTTACTTGATTTTAATAAAAGACTGGAGACTGAGGAATCACTTTACTCTCCACCCCTGTCTCTCTCCAAGCCTTTTGGGCCCCTCTCCTCATCCTCCCAGCAGCTGGTCACAACTTCAGTGTCTTCTCTCTGTGTGATCAGAGAGTCCCATGGAGGAATCTGCAGGAGCGGATGAGAGACGGATAACCCTGATCCTTTTTCTTGTAGAACGGCTGTAAGAATTGTGGCCGGGCCTTCTGTTCCAGCTGCCTTAGCTTCAGTGCAGTAGTGCCGCGGGCTGGGAACACCCAACAGAAAGTCTGCAAGCAGTGCTATGAGGTTCTGACCAGGTGAGAAACTGCCATGGGTGAGGATTCAGCCCAGCATGGCAGCAGATAGCTGGCTGGCCCTCGCAGCGTTTGCTCTGCGGCCAGAGGTCAGCTCAGGAAGTATTTGGGGTTGGGGGCACTGACTGGCAGATGGCAGGACTTCTGACACCAGATTTCTTCTCTGTAGAGGATCTTCTCCTGCTAATGCTTCCAAGTGGTCACCACCTCAGAACTATAAAAAGTAAGTGCTAAAGGGATTGAGACAGGTAGGGATGGGGAAAGGACAAGGGAGCCCCAGGATAGGACTTTCTTCCCAGCCTCTAGGTCAGATGAACACAGGATCAGGAAAACATCTATCTCTCAGGCTCCTGACTGCCCTCTTGGGCTCAGAAAACAGCTCATCAGCTCTCTCCTCAAGAAAGGTTCTTGGTAGACCTTACCCTTTCAGCTGTACTCTCCAGCTGGGCAGCTAGGTTGAGCTGCAGGGTGCCATGAGTGAGGGCCACAGAAGATTATCCATTGGACACCTACCTAGATCCCTAGAAATGATTTGAATGGGAAACAGTGAGTGGGTGCCTTCGTCCCTCCCTTCTGCCTTCTTCAAGAACCTCTATCTCATATCCTGCCAGGCGTATGGCAGCCTTGGAAGCCAAGCAGAAGCCCAGTACTCTACAAAACCAGGGATTGACCCACCCAGACCAAGTCATTGCTGAGCGCCTAGCACGGCTCCGCCAGCAGAACAAGCCCAGTGAGTGGAACAGGGGGGTGGCCTAAAGAACACCATCTGGGGCTCCTGGGACTGGGATTCCTCTGGATCTTACAAGGTTTCCCCATGCCAATTACAGAGTTAGTGCCCTCACAGGCAGAGATAGAAGCCAGGCTAGCTGCGCTAAGAGATGAACCCCAGGGTTCCATCCCTTCCACCCAGGACATGGAGGCACGGCTTGCTGCACTGCAGGGCAGAGCTCCACCTTCTCAGACCCCCAAGCCGGTGAGTGCTATGGCTTAAGAAGAAAGGGGGTCCTAGTATGATGACAAGCAGAAACCCAGATACATGTATGCTTACGTATTCTGTAGGAGTTGGCAAGCCTCCAGTGCCCACCTTCTGATCCTCAGGCTTGCTGCCAGGACAAGCAGCAGGATTGGGTGGGGCAGGCAAGAGTGGCCCCTTAGTTGTGTTGGGGACTGTCAAATTACTCGAATGTGGGGCTTGGATTAGTTCCCCTTTCCCAGAGCTTTGGGAACTCCTCAGCATCCACCCCTGACCTAGACTGTTCTGGACCTTATGGTGTGGCTTCCTCCCTTCCCTCCCCACTGAGGTTCCCTCCTCTGAGCAGGTACATCAGCCACCAGACACCAGGACCCAGGCCCAGCAGGCACAGGATCTGCTAACACAGCTGACAGCGGAGGTGGCTATTGATGAAAGCTGGGAACGAGGAGGCCCTGGTAACTTTCCCATTTGGGACCCCAGGGACCTGTCCCCCTTTTCCCCAGGTGGGAGAGGCTATGCTGCCCACCCTCTGGAAGGTGAATATAAATCAGAGAACAATCAACATTATAAGAGCTACCATTTATTGAGTGTTTACTCCAGTGGGAGCCAGTGTAAGCCTAGTGGTAAGCTTTTGTGCTTTAGAATCAGTGATTCTCTGTTCTGCCACTTACTAGCTGTGTGACCCTGAGCAAGTTACTTGATCTAAATCTCACTTTCTTCATCTGTAAAATGGAGGTATGTGTGGTAAAACCTACCTTATGGGGAAATTGTGAGGAATAAATCAGACGACTATGAACTAAGACCCAGTGTGGTTCATAGTAAGTGCTCAGTGAATGTTTTTTGCAATGATGATAATACGGAGGAGGAAGAGGCTATTTAATTAAAATTAAATATAATTTAAAATTCAGTTTCTCAGTGGTACCAGCCACATTGCAAGTGCTCAATAGCCACCTGTGGCTCGTAGCTAACATTTTGGACAGCACAAATATAAATCATGATATGGAATGTTTCCATCATCATAAAAAATTCTATTGGATTATGCTGTTCAAAGGCTTCAGAGTAGTGGTTCTCGACCAGGCATGATTTCCCCTCCAGGGCCTGTTTGGTAGTGTCTGGAAATTGTACCACTGGCATCTAGTGAGTAGAGGCTAGAGATGCTGCTAAGCATCATATACTGTACAGGATAGCCCCACAACAGAGAATTATCTTGCCCCAAAATGTCAACAGAACATTGAGAGACCCTCCTTTAGAGACACAATCTCATTCAATAACCTCAGTAATCCTATGAGGTACATACTGTTATCCATATTTTATAAGTAAACTGAGGCCTGGTGAGCTTAAGGAACTTGATCAAGGTCACACAGTTATGTATCAGAGCTAGGATTTGATCCCAAAGCTGTCTGATTTCAAAACACTTGCTCCGAAACTGCACTAAAGGGGACATGTCAGAGCCACACTGGCAAAAATCTTCCAGCCTAGTAACATAAGACCTCAGCTTTTGTCATGTTCTCTCTATGCTGCTCCCTGGAAATGTTAGTTCCAGCTTATAAGGCAGAGACACTTGCTGATATGGTCTCCCCATATCCTGATCCTTTTGGACAGTGATTCTTATACCGTGGGATGCCCACCCCAAGGGCAACATGTTAAAATATTAGGTGGGTGGGGATGGATGTGGTTGAAAAAACATATCTAAAATTACTAGTTTTTTACATTTGGAAAAAAAGAGGAAATACTCATTTGTAATATAAACCACCGGAGCTAGTGCTGAGCAAAAGCTGATGATCTGTGGTTTTTTTTAAAAGTTGAGAAATGGGCTTAGGGGCTTCTGATGAGAGATCTTGGAATGTCTCTGCCTCCCTGACTGCATTGCTCCTTTCAGCTGCCTCTATCCAGAATGACCTCAACCAGGGTGGCCCAGGGAGCCACAGCACGAATTCCAAGGGGCAGGCCACCTCGTCCCTGGAGGAGGAGAAAAGCAGGCTCCTGGCTGAGGCAGCGGTTGAGCTGCGGGAGGAGAACACAAGGCAGGAGAAGATTCTGGCCCTCGCCAAGCGCTTGGCTGTGCTGCGGGGACAGGACCCCGACAGAGGTAGAAGTTGGGAGCAGCTGCTCACTCATGTCCATTGAACAGGCCCCTCACCTCCACCCCCATGCCAAGATCCGCAAAATGTCTACATTCCCTGCTAGGCTAAGTCAGGTACCAGGGGTCCCTGTGCCCAGGGGTCTGTTGAGCTCAGCCCAGAGCCACGAGAAAGGTAATGGAACAAAGCAGTAGATGAGGAATGAATGGCAGCAATCAGGGGGCAAGGGACCCTCAGTCTCTTCAGGTACAGAGCCTTCTGTTCCTGCCCGCCAGCCCTGCAGGGAGGGGCCGAGTCTGAGCAGAGTGGTTGCAGAGGCTGCTCAACTCTGGAACAAGTACCACTGGAAACCAGACCAGCTCCTGGGGGCAAGAGTACAGCCACTCAAATGAACCTTCTACCTTACTCTTCCTTCCCTGCTCCTACCTCTCCCTTTTCAAGTGACCCTCCAGGATTGTCACCTCCCAGACAGTGATGATGATGAGGAGACAGCCATCCAGAGAGTCCTGCAGCAGGTGGGCCTGCCTTACCCTCCTGACTACCCCTTGTCCTGTCCCTACCTCACTGCCTCACCATCTACCTGGCCCCATTCACCGTGTCTCCACTCTGTGACTGGATGACCAGTCACTCTGCAGCTACTGTTCTAGCTGAAACCCCACTGCCCCTGTGACTCAGACCTGCTCTGTGACCCAGACCTGCCCTGTGACCCCTTGAGATGGGGGTGTCAGCAGCTACAGGCAACAGATAAAGGAAGATGGGTTGAGACGCTAAGGCTACAGAGCCTTTGGGGACACGTGGAGGAAGGACCTGGACCGTGAGCAGGGTGCTGTACCTCTTCACCCTGTCCACAGCTCACTGAAGAAGCTGCCCTGGATGAGGCAAGTGGCTTTAACATCCCTGCAGAGCCAACTCTTCAGCCCCAGGCCCAATGCTGCAGGGCAGAACCTGAGGTGAGAAAAGCCTGACGCAGACCCCCAGGTGTAACGCCACAGCCTCCTTCCCTGCTTGCTCGACTGCTGCTCCTGTAGCAGCCTGCCGCCCATACTCCATCAAGTACCTTACTTCCCCCATTTCTCTCTAATCCCTGAAGGTTCAGGCCCTGGGACCCAGGCCCGACGCCGAGGAAGAAGAGCTCCCCTGGTGCTGCATCTGCAATGAGGATGCCACCCTGCGCTGCGCTGGCTGCGATGGAGACCTCTACTGTGTCCGCTGCTTCCGGTGGGTGCAGGTAGAATGTTCTGTGGAACTGGGAGAGTTCAAGGGCTGCCTGTGATCCCTGACTTATATCTTTTTGCTTCACAGAGAAGGCCATGATGCCTTTGAACTTAAAGAACACCGGACATCTGCTTACTGCCCCCCACATGCAGACCAAGAGGACTGAGGGAAACCCTGGTCTTACAGGCAGCTGACATCTGATGGAAGGGCATGGCAAGCTAGACTGCTCATTGGTGCCCCCTTTTCTGAGCCTCGGTGTCCCTGGAAGGAGGAAAGCTTCTCTATTGGAGAGGATGACTGGATGAGCCAGAGGGAAGGCAGAAGTTGGGAGTCTTCCATCAGTGAAGCCTGGACTGGGAGTGAAAGGCATAATGGGGGAAAAACCAAAACGAATCTAAAGATGAGCCTTGAAACCTACTCAAGAGCCCAGGGCTTTCACCTAGTACTTACTGTATCAAATAAAGTATGTTGATTCCTTGGGCCCAGCATCTTTTATCCCTAGAACCCTGTAGGCCCTGAGCCTGGGCCCTTGGAGAGGTGGCAAGAACAGAGTAGGGTATAAGTCTAATCCTGTGGAGTGAGGTAAAGGATTAAGCCCTCCTGCAAGCTTTTTCCAGCAGGAACAGTCCCACCCATCCTGGTGGCCTCATAGGCAGTAGACATGAATATTTGTTCAACTGAACTGAACTGTGAGTCCTGCTCTGGGATGCCCAGCTTAGCCCCCCAGGCCCTACCATCTTGGATTCTCAACCTGTCTAGTACTCAGACACTTTGCACAAACAGTGGTTGCATACCCTGCTTCCTGTCTTACTTCCAAAGATGCCACCTCCCAGGGTTCCTGTCCCAATGTTCCTCCCATTCTGAATCAGTGTCTGTTTCCAGCAATTCCCTCTTGACTTGACCCCTGGCCTGTCAGCGTGTACACTTGATACCCCTCTGCTTAATCCATGCTTTTTGTCTTCTGGCTGGAGCCAGCTCAAGAAAGAGTCCTCAGCCTGAAGCCTCCCACATTATTTAAGGAGGGAGGAAGATTTAGCCTTAACCTGGTGCCCCAGACTCAGCTAGCTTTTTCCTGTTACTTCTCCTCTGGGATTCAAAACTAGTCTTTGCCAATTGGGCTTCTGTTCTTGGTGATGCCAGGATGCTTTATGTCTTAGCCTCTGGTCCTTGCTAGATGGTGATTTCTGAAGCAGAACTGTGACTTTCATCTTAAATTCTCAAGGCCAGTTTGGATGGATTGATAGATGGATGGACAGGTGGATGGATGGATGAGGCATACGTATGGATAGAGTGTAGTGACTCAGGATGCTGCCCTTCTGGTATATCACTTCACCCTCTCCCTTCCCCATCCCATAGCACAGATATGCTCCACATTCCATTCAACTGGGGCTCCTAAAGATTTTATCCACTTGGCTGTCAAGTCTGGGCAACAGCCATGACTGGCTCCCAGAAAGCCCAGCTGACAGGAACTACTTGTGACTGTACATACACTAGGACATCCAAATGTCCCTCCTTATCTTCCATATTCCTTGTCTGTGTCTCAAAGAGCCATTTCCCTCTCAGCTCAGGATCCAGAGGTTCAGGGCAGGACTCGCAGTGCTGAGGTTGATGAAGGTAGTCTCGTGAAGCTTATTTCTGAGGCCGACTGAGTCTCCGGAGTTTCTTGAGTTGACTGAGTAGCTCAGAGATAAATTGCTGAGAGAGGAACAGGTGAGAGTAAGGCATGAAGTCATACCTACCCACCACACTGTCCCAAATCTCCCCCTGACCCCATCTCCCCAGAGCCAGGGAAGGGGAGAAAGACACAGGGCCAAACTTTCATTAGCTGCCTCCCCATTGGGCCTCCCCTTACCCCCAGACCAGCAGAGCATCCTTACCTCTGTGGGGCGGGAGCAGTCTCGGAGAATAGCCTGAGTAGAAGAGAGCAGACAGTGGGTCACTGAGCCATAGCGCTTTCCCACAAGCTCCCACTCAGTCTCCCAGGAATTCTTTCCTCTGATTCAGTTCCTCCCACTCTACCCAAGGAGGCAGAGTCTGGGTGCCTGGGTCCCCCTTGGTCCAAGCCCGACTTCCATCCCCCAACCCATGGGTCTGGGGCCCAGGTCCCTCATTCTACCTCCAAATGAGTCTTCTGTTCCTCTCTGGATAGTTCCACAAGAGCCTCCAGATCAATCTCAGGATCAGGAGTTTGTTGATCCTGTTTGGGAATCACATGGGGCTCAGAGGGGCCTGGCCAGCTGGAGTGAAAGTTACTATCAGGGGCTCACCTATGTTCCACTTTATTTCCCATTTTTAGTCCCTCTCTCCACCATAGTCAAACCACTCATTCATTCTTCCATAATAATTACTGAATACCTAAGTTCTATCTCAGACAGTGCTAGGGTTCTTTAAAAAGTGTCTCAATTTCAAAAGTTATGTACATTATTGGCAGGGATAAAAAAAAATGGTACAGCTGCTTTTGAAAACAGTTTGGCAATTTCTTAAAATGTTAAATATAGGGTTATCTGACCCAGCAATTCTGCTCCTAAGTCTGTTCCCAAGAGAAATGAAAACATATGTCCACACAAAAATTTGCACATGAACATTCATAGCAGCATTATCCATAATAGCCAAAAAGTTAAAACAACTCAAAAGCCCATCAACTGATAAATGGACAAAATATAATGTAGACATACAATATTATTCAGCAATACAAAGGAACAAAGCACTGATTCATGCTACAACATGGATGAACTTTGAAAAACACTATTAGTGAAAGAAACCAGTTATAAATGGCCATATATTACCTGATTTAATTTGTATGAAATGCCCATAATAGGTAAATCTACAGACACAAAGTAGATTAGTGGCTTCTTAAGGAGTGGTGGTGGTAGGAAATAAGGTATGATTGCTAATGGGTACAAGGTTTCTTTTAGGGGTGATAAAATGGCCTAAAATTAGATAGTAATGGTTGTACAACTCTGTGAAGATACTTAAAACCATTGAATTGTATACTTTAAGTGGGTGAATTGTATGGTATGTGAATTGTATCTCAATGAAGCTGTCTTTAAAAGTTATTGTCATTGAAAATTTTAAACAATACAGAATTTATAAAATTAAAATGAAAAAAAGCTCAAGAGAATAAGAAGACAGGCCACAGACTAGGAGAAAATATTTGCAAAAGATATATCTGATGAAGGACTGTTATCCAAAATATACAAAGAACTCTTGAAACTCAACAATAAGGAAAAAAAAACCTAATTGAAAAATTGGCAAAAGATCTGAACAGATGATGCCTCACCAAAGAAGATATGTAGATGGCAAATAGCATATGAGAAGATATTCAACATCATATGTCTTTAAGGAATTGCGAACTAAAACAACAAAGAGCTATCACTACACACCTAGTAAAATGGCAAAAAGTCCAAAACACTGACAATACCAAATACTGGGGAAGACGCAGAATTTTCATTCACTTTTTGTGGGAATGCAAAGTGGAATAGTCACTTTAGAAGACAGTTTGGCAGTTTCTTACAAAACACACTCTCGTACTATCGGCAATCGTGTTCTTTGGTATTTACCCAAATGAGCTGAAAACATGTCCACACAAAAACCTGCACACAAATGTTTATAGCAGCTTTATTTATAATTGCCAAAACTTGGATGCAACCAAGATGTTCTTCAGTAGGTAAATAGAATATTATTCAGTACTAAAACAAAATGAGCTATCAAGCCATGAAAAGACATGGAGGAAACTTCAATGCATATTACTAAGGGAAAGAAGCCAATCTGAAAAGTCTACATACTGTATAATTCCAACTATGTGACATTCTGGAAAAGACAAAACTATGGAGACAGAAAAAGATCAGTAGTTGTGAGGGGTTAGGGGAGAGGGTGCGTTGAATAGGTGATGCACAGATTTTTAGGGCAGTGAAACATACTCGGTATGATATTATAATAGTGAATACATGTCAATATACATTTGTCAAAAAAACATAGAATATATAACGCCAAGAGTAAATCCTAATATAAAATATGGATTTGGGGTGATTATAATGTGTTGACATAAGTTCATCAACTGTAACAAACTCTCTGCCCTAGTGAGGGATGGTGATAGTGGAGGAGACTATGCATGTGTGGGGACAGAGGAAATATGGGAACTCTCTGTAGTTTCTTCTCAATTCTACTGTGAATCTAAAACTGCTCTAAAAATATGTCTATTTAAAAAAAGATGTGACTCAAGGACCAAGATTTAATAAATTTAATAGTTCTCTTACTGCTTCGTCAAAGACTTTCTTAAGTGAAAGTGAATGGTAGTGAAGAACATGATTACTAGTATAGGTTGGTGCTGCTTTCTTGATTCATGCTGAGGGCCACCATTGCTTTTGCATCACCAGTGCAAATGTCAGCATAGTCAAAACAGCCAGCAACATCTTAGCATTATTAGAGAAATAATCATGGACTTCTTGAAAGGATCTTGGGAACCCTTGGAGTCACCAGAACACACTTCAAAAACTGCTCCCTTATCCATTTTTCTATTGGTTTGTTCAGTTTTTTTCTTACTGACTTTAAAAATCTTTTTAAAAATTCAGATTAGCTTTAGCATTCCATATATGATCAAAACATCATTTGTTTTTGGGAGAGGGGTTAGGGAAATAGGTATATGTGTTTATATAGTTGAATCTAATGGTCTTTTCTAGCTTAGGTTTTGTTTATTTTATTTATTTATTTTTCGATGCTTAGCAAGTTCTTCCCATAGTGACTTGGATAAATATTTGATATTTATCCAAGTCTTCACATTTTTCTAGAGATTCGCTAGCTTCACCTTTTCCACTTGATTATTTAATCCTTTGGAATCTATTCAACAAATATGTGTCAAGTGGCTACTATTAACCCAGTACTGTAAACTTGGAAACTTCAGTGACCAAAACAAACATCCTGCCCTCAAAGCACCTAGGAGTTAGGGACAGTTGAGGAGACATAATAAAAACAGATGTACTAAGTAATTAAGTTGTATAATTTGTGTAAAGGTAAGTGTTATTGGAGGAACTTTTTGGATGTTAGAAATATCCTATATCTTGATTGGGGTAGTGGATACATATGGCAAAGTGCATTTAACTATAAACTTCAAGCAGGCAAATTTTATTCTGTTAGTTGTACTTCTATAAAGGTTGATTTTTAAAAAAGAATGAAAAAAGCCTCATCTACCCTCTCACTCTTCCCACTACCAATGGTTCATTACTATTAACAGTTTGGTCCCTCCATATGTTTTCAAAAATAAATAGTCCTAGGGTTCTAAGTTAGCTCTTTTACCTCAAGCTCTGGACTTTCTCCTTTGCTACCTTGGTTTCTAGCTCATGTGATTCAGCATTTACCCATTTAATGCGTATTTTCTGAGAGCATGCTATGCCCCATGCATTGGGATGAGTACTGGGGCCATAATAGCAAGACGGAAAGACATGACCCTGCCCCTGAAACGCTTAAGTCTCCTGAGGGATACAGACAAATGAAAAGGCGGTTGCAATACAGGATAAGCACTTTGATGAGATACTGTGGGAGCACATGGAAGGGAAACCTAACCAAGCCTGGGGTTTAGGATGGCTTTCTGGAGAAAGTGACTTCTAACCTGAGACCAGAAGGCTGAGCAAGAGTTAGCCAGATATTTCTGCTTCTGGTCAAGATGGAGTAATAGGAACCAGGTTTATTCCCCCAACATAAGTTACTATAAAATTAGACAAAACTATATGAACAATATTTTCAGACATTTGACAACGGGTAGCTCAGGACTACCTGAGAGAAAAGGGAAATAAAAGAGGTAAACTCTATAATTGACCTGAATTTCTTTCTGGAGGCAATTTCCGGATGACGGCTAGGAGGGAGAGCCCAAGCAGAGCACAGTGGTCTTGCTAAATGGATATGACAGAGATCAAATTTCAGGGTTGAGGTGACTGGAAGTTGCTGGACAAAGTTCTGGAGAGGAGAGAGTTATAAAGAAAGAGACCTCCAGAAATCTGCATAAGGGGTCTCCTGGATCTTTGCTGAACATAAGATGCACATTCATAGGTTAAAACTTCGCAAGGCCAGATATATGAGGCACTTAGAGCACAGAGATGAACGGTTCCCAGACCTCACAGAGGACTGGAAACAAATCAAATTCCACCCAGCCAGAGCAGATAGTTATTACTGATCGTGCAGGCGTTCAATAGAGACTTTGGAAGAGCCATGCTTTACTATGGGGGTAAATTATGCTCTAGATTAAAGGCTACTCTAGACTCATACTGAGTTTAAAGACAAGCCTTGAAAGGATCAAACTGAATCACAAGTAACTAAACTACCTACTAGAACAAAGCCCAACACTCATTAAAGGAAGAAAAAAAATCCAGTTACTCAACAACATAAAATTCATAATATAATCTAGTATCCAGTCAAAAATCACCAGTTATCCTAAGAAACAGGAAATGTGACCTACAACCAGGAGAAAACTATTAATAGAAGCAGACCCAGAAACGATAGAGATGACAGAATTAGACAAAGAAAACATGAACATAGAAATGAGAGAAATTGAAGATATGAGAACAAACCCAAATGGAACACCTAGAGATAAAAAAAATACAATATTTTAAATGAAAAATTTACCAGATAGAATTAACAGCATCTTTGACACTGCAAGAAAAAAAGGGTCAGTTGAACTTAAGATATAACAAAAGAAACTACTCGAAATGAAGCACAGAAAGAAAAAAAAAAAACCTAGAAGGGAGGGGAGAAGGGAGCAGAACAGAGCTTTGGTGACCTGTGGGATGTGACATATGTATAACTGGAATCCCAGAAGGGGGAGGGTGGGGCCAAATAATAAAGATATATTCTTTTTTTAAAATTAATTTTTAATTTTTCAATTACAGTTGACTTACATTATAATAGTTTCAGGTGTAAAACGTAGTGATTAGACGTTTATATAACTTACAAAGTGATCACCCCAATAAATCGAGTACCCATCAGACACCATAGTTGTTATACATTTTTGACTATATTCCCTACGCTATACTTTACATCCCTATGACAATTTTGTAACAACCAATTTGTACTTCTTAATCCCTTCCCTTTTTCACCCATCCCCCCCAATGACTCTCCTATCTGGCATTCATCAAAATGTTCTCTGTATCTATGAATTTGTTTCTCTCTTGTTTATTTTGCTCTTTAGATTCCACATGTAAGTGAAAACATATGGCATTTGTCTTTCTCAGTTTGACTTAACTACACTCAGCGCAATACCCTCTAGATCCAACCATGTTGTTGCAGATGGCAAGATTTCTTTTTCTTTTTTTTTTTTTTTTTGCCTGAGTAATATTCCATTGTATATATGTACCATCTCTTCTTTATCCATTCATCCATTGGTGGACACCCAAGTTGCCTGCATATCTTGGCTACTGTAAATATGCTACAATGAACACATGAATTTACATGTCCCTTCGAAGTAGTGTTTTGGGTTTCTTCGGATAAGTACCTAAACTGGGATTACCGGGCCCTTCTTTGTATCTCGTTATAGCCTTTGTTTCAAAGTCTATTTTTTCTGGTTTAGGTATTGCTACCCCAGCTTTTTTTGTTGTTTCCATTTTCATGAAATGTCTTTTCCCATCCCTTTACTTTCAGTCTGTGTGTCTTTTGATCTGAAATGAGTCTCTTATAGGCACTATACATAAGGGTCTTGTTTTCTTTAGGATGGCTTCCTGGAGGAAGTGACTCGTATTCTAAGACCACAAGGCTGCATAAGTATTATTCACACAGTTTTGTCTAATTTTATAGTTACTTATGTTGGGAGAATATATCTGGTCCCTATTACTCCATCATGACCAGAAGCATAAATATCTGGCCATTCAGCAACTTTATCTTTTGATTGGATCATTTGATCCATTTATATTTAAAGTAATTGTTGATAAAGATTTATTGTCATTTCAATATTCATATATTTTATCTTTTCTCCTCCTCTTCCTCCTCCTCCAAGAAGTCTCCCCAACATTCCCATTTCTTACAATACTGGTTTGGTGTTGATGAACTCCTTTAGCGTTTTCTTGTCTGGGAAGCTCCTTATCTGTTCTTTGATTCTAAATAACTTTGCTGGGTAGAGTAATCTTGATTGTTAAAGATATATTCTAATGATCAGAATTCTGCCTCTAAAAAAGTAGTACTGCAGCCAAAAAAAACACTTTTTTCTAGGAATTATGATGTTAACTACATGTATATTGAATATAAGGTATGTATATTACTGAGAGTCAGATTGCCAATGTACTCTGGAGTTGGGAATATGGGCTCGTATCATAATCTAAATATTCTTTCCATTAAGTATTTTTTTTGAATTGTCAGAAAATGAGTGGATATATCAAATCTCCTGCTGAGATAAACAAGTGTGGTACACTCACAACTCTGGATTACATGTGGTGGTTTCCTGCCAGATGTTGCCTGATTTGATTCCTTTTGCACCTCCACTCCCTACTCAGTTCCCTTTACTCCTGGTTTCTATGCCATGGGACCAGCAATAGAGTAAGGCTCAGAGATGAGCTAACAATGTTTGTTGTACATATTCATTGACAATACTTTTTTAAAGTTGGAAGGTTAATAGATTGTTTCTTCAAATCTCAGCATATCAAAAGGGCTGCATCAAAACACCACCTGCCTCCTGGAAAAGATGGAAGCTATAGGAAAGGAATGTTTCAAAATTTGAGGTGATATGTACATTAGATACATACCAATAACGTGGGGACGTTATTGGTGACCTTGGCCAAAGTTCTCAATACAGTGTTGGGAACAGAAACCAGATTTTGAATGGTGACGGGCAGGGGAAAGGTAAGTAAAGGATGTGAGTGTAGACAAATCCTTTAAAGAATCCTGTTGTAAAGATGACATGAAATAGGGGATAGTAACTAAAGGGAGGCATGCTGTTGAACAAGAGTCTTTTTAAAATAGAAGAAACATGAGTGTTTGAGCCCCTGCTTAGAAACCAAATCCACATTCCACCTCTGGACAACAGGAACTCTATGGCCCCAGATCTGTTTGTTTTGTTGAACCCAGATTTGGTTCCTCTGAAGACTCCAAAAGCAGGCTGTATATCCAGAGAGAAGAGGCGAGACCCTCCAACAGAGAAAGATTGAGTGAGTCCCATTAAAAGAACAAAACAAGTAGTGATGCCTCCCTGGAACCATTCTCAGTGGTACCATTTAAGGTGGACATGTTGGGGAGAGCCCAGGTGCATGGTGAAGGGCTCTGTGAAGGTATAACTGGGGTGGGGTAAGCCTGGAGTCTGTGTTGCCTCCATCTCTGCCCAAGGTGGTCAGCCACCTGGGGCTTTCCCACCCACCTGGCTGTTTCCTGCTGAAAAGAGCAGGGATTGGGAGAGGAACTGCCACCTGGCACCTTTGGACAATTGCCATGGCAACTGCAGGCCAGGTATTTTATTTCAGTAATTACTTGGAAGCAGTCCACCCACATGTCCTGTTTTCCAATGTTATGAGCTCATTATTGTACAGCTCCCCACCCAGACCTTAATCTTGCAAAAACAAAGTTCTTCGGCTAATCTCTTCTTCTGATGCCTAGCAGGATTTTCTCTGAGGTGTTTGAAATATGAGATTTTTCATGCTAGTGCACAGCTATCTGAAATTGAAATTGATCCCAAGAGGGAGGGCGCTGGTAGTAGTGAAGGGCAGGGGAAGTGTCCTGCAAGGTCAGAGCAGACACAGACCAAGAAAGTTTGCCTCTCCCGCTCCCAGCTCCAGGGCATCTTCCACCACCCACAACTGGGCCCAGGAGGCTTCAGGGGACATGGTCAACACCTGGATCAAACTGACACATGACCCAGTAAATCTCATAAGAAAGCTTGGGCCACATGCATCATTCTTCCCCAACCCCAACCACAGGGCTGCTGGTAAAGCCCTTACTGAAAGAATCACAGATCATTGCTACTTCCAAAAGGAAAAAAAAAAAAACCTGATTCAAAATGGAGGAGAAACAAGGACTGTGGTATGTGGACAAGGAGGACTCCTGATTTCTGGCTTGGTGCAGTGGTTCTCTGCCAGCCATATGTTAGAATCAACTGAGCTTATAAAAAAGACCAGTGCCTAGGCCCCACTCTAGTAGATTTAAATTAAATTCAGTTGAGGTACAGCTAGGGCACTGGTTTCTTTCTGAAGTACTTCAGGTGTGGAGAACCACTAGATGCTTAAATTAGTACGCAAGTTCTATAGGCAGAGCCCCAGCAGCAGCTCCAGGTCCCACAGCTTCCTAGTTGTGTGACCTTGGGCTAGTTACTCAACATCTCTAAGCCTTTATTTCCTCCATGGTAAAACAGTACCTACCTAATGGAGTCACGGAGAGGCCGATTGAAATAATGCATGTCAGGCGCTGGGCACTGTGCCTAGCACATACTTAAGTGCTCAAAGTGTTATTGTAGTCACTGAAGCAGAGGTTGCTATGACTCTAGGATCCTGATTTGGAAGTATCTGTATAAGAAAGTGCCACTTCCTGTGACAAGGGGCCAAGATCCATCCTTTTCCCAGGGTGGGGTTGAAAGGAGTCAGTCAGAGCCAGGGCCAAGGCTAGGTCAGCTCCTGGTGTTAGTGCTGGTTACTCTGACTCTGACGTTCTAGTCCAGTGCCATCCATTACGCGATAACGAGAATGTTCTATGTGTGTGCTGACAATACAGTAGCCACAAGCCACATGGGGATATTGGGCACTTGAAATGTGGCTATGTGACTGAGAAACTGAACTTTTAATTTTATTTGATTTTCATTAATTTAAAGTTAAGTAGATACACATGGCTGATAGCTACAGTATTGGACAATGTAGCTCTAGACATGTATTTGTGTTGAGGATGAGAGTAAATAAAGACATACATAAAGAATAGTCCTCCTATTATCTCATTTGAGCATCAGAAAATCCTAAATCGCTCAACCATAAGAAGAGATGAAATACTGCCATGTGCAACAACATGGATGGACCTTGAAATAATCATACTAAGCGTAATAAGCCAGACAGAAAAGGTTGAAAATCACATGATATCACATATGTGGAATATAAACCTAAAAGCAACAAATGAACAGGACAAACAAACAGACATTCATGGACATGGACAATGGACTAGTGGTTACCAGTAGGGAGGGGGAAGGGGGAAAATAAAAAAATGAAATGTTAAAAAAAATTATGTATATATAGTATGAAAAAAAAACTGGCATTAAAAAAAAAGTCCTAAAGGAGATATGACAAGCATTTTTTAGGCTCATTTTATAGATTAGGAAACTAAGTCTAAGGGATGGTAAAAGATCTGCTATCAGCCATGTGTATCTACTTAACTTTAAAGAGTCAGATTATGAAGAGAGTAAGAGGTAGAGCCCAGACCAGAGGCCAGATTTCTAGACTGCAAAACCATGCTCCACGTGCTAGGAAAAGCTTTCTCTCCCTAGCAGTATCTCACATCAGCCCTTCAGCTCCTCCTGAGGTCTCCCAGCAGGCTCTTTCTCAGACTCCTGGCGAAGCCCCAGGCCCCTATGTCCTCCCACCCTTCCCCGTACTACCCACCTTGAAGAGCTCGTGAACATTCAAATCCACCCAATCCTCCACCTCCAGCCACTGATGGAGCTGCCCCCGGTCGTACTTCACTGTCAGCCGGTTGGGTCTCCGGGACCTGGGCACTTTGGAGGGGTCAGGGTGGGATTTGGACTCTGAGTCTGTGGATGACATCCTCCTCTTTTCAGAAGCCCACTGGACCTTCTTACTTGGGTTCTCCCTGTCCGGGTTAGGAGATGTGCAGGAAGCAGGGCTTGAAGACATCATGGAAAGATGGGCCTGGGTGAGGACCTAGGAAAAAATGCCAGCCAGAGCAAGGGTGCTGGGAAGTGAGGAGAAAGAACAGAAGGAGAGGCCAGCAAGGAAGAAAGGAAGGCAGGAGGGAAGGAGGGAGAGCCAAGGCTCTGGGAGGGGTAAGGGTCAAAGATCAACAGGCCTTTGTCTGTTGCTGGGAACACCAGACTCCTGGCTCCTTGCCGCCAGTGAGCAGCACTCCCGAGCTGAGCTGTGCCCTAGCTTCCCTTTCTGCAGCTGCTGGGGCCCAAAGTGACATAAAATGTACATGAGCAAAGGTCAAGAGGGTGCCATGCCTCGGGAGGAGAAAGGAGCCCTTGGGTCCTGAGGGGTGCGGGGCTATAATTAGTGCTCTATGGCTATCTCTGGAACAGGACCTGACTCACGCTCACCTGAGAACTTTCCACCTCCCTGGTATCCACTTGGGCCCTGAGAAGCTGCAGTCAGATGGATTATGCAAGAGCAGTGTCCCTGGCAGGCAGGAACTCCTACTCAGAGTGTGGCACTGCTGGAGACAATCTAGAAGGGATAGTTAGAGGGGTAGTTATCTGTGGCCCTCAGGGAGTCAGTACCCTTTTATGTCTAGGTATGTCTGAATGTGAGCTGCCTTTAGGAATATGTGAGGGAAAAGATTTCCTCTATTAGCCTGGCCCTGTGTGCTTTCAAAGGTAAATTTATCAAGTTTGTTTCCAATTCCTCTTCCCCAGAAGTGAATGCTTAGGATGCCATGTTTATCATTACATGATCCTCCCCCAACTCACATCCTTCCTGACATAGAGGAAACCTGCAGACTAAGTTTTGCCCAGGTGTCAAGGACTATTTCTAGACATACTTGCATTCTAAAGAAAGAGTATTTTTGTTTGTTTAGTCTTTTGTAACAAAAATTTCTAAGCTTTTAAGAAATTTTACAGAATAGAAGAGCACTGTAATTTTTGAACACTTCAGAAGAACAAACAAATGAAAAATGAAAGTTTCTCTCCTTTCCTCAGCTCCACTCCCCAGAGGTCACCCCCATCAACAGCTTGTTTTTAGTTGGCCTCTGATTACCAATATCCCTTTAAGCAATATTATGAATGTGTCCATTTTAGATAGTATCTCTTAATCTCCTCAATATGATAGATGTGAAAGTAACTCTTTCACTTACTTGCACTACAGACCCCATCTCCTTTACTTTCCACATTCCAATTTTGGTTTATATATCTCTTTTTAGGTCTGGTAGTGATTGCCTTTATCATGTTGGGTTTGTTTCCAATGTATCCACTTCAACCGTCATACATGTTGGCTTCAGATAAAGGCCAACAGATGAGTCCTTAGGACTAATTTTAAGCCCTCAGTTAACAGGGTGGAGAAGGTGTTTGAGGGCTGGAGGCCAGAATATGAGCCTGGAAAAGCCCAGGCTCTGGAGGAAGGCCAATATCTGAGTTCAAACTCCATTTTGCCCTGCATTGGTTTTATGACATTCAAGTTCCACAACCTCTTTAAGTCTGTTTTCTCATCTGCAAAATGGGGTTTTGGGGAGGATTAAATGAGACGATGTATTTAAACATTTAACATGGTGTCCAAAACAGAGTCCCCTCTCAGTAGATATCTATTCCCTTCCTTTCTTCACCTTCCCATTCTCCCTGGCTTCCTGGTGAGGATCTGTCCGGCAAAGGCTGGCCTTGGGACTCCTCTGTAGTGGCTTTATTACAAGCCCTCTTTGGAAATGAGCAGGGGAAGGGAAGCCTCTAAAATGCAGCCTATAGACTCTGCTGTTACTTTGATACTGTGATGGGCAGGCATTATGATGATAGTTTCCTTTCTCTTCTGTTTCCTGTCTTCTAAAGGGTTCAGGAGATTTTTCAAGAAACAGAACCAGATCAAAAGAGTCAATGAGTTTTGCTCACTCATTTAACAAAGATTTTGTGAGCTCCTCTAGCTCACAATGATTAGGCCAATCATTATGCTCAGTAACAGGTATTGGTGATCCAAAAGAGACACAGTCCCTGCCTTCACAGAACTTACCAATCTACTGTGAAAATAAACATTAATTACCCAATCGGACAAATATAAAACTGCAACTATATCTAGTGATCTGAAGAAAAGGTAAGAGATGCTATAAGAATTTTTAATGAGGGTGTGACCTAGAGAGTGGTAACATTCGAAGTGAATTCTGAAAGATGAGTAGGAGTTAAATAGACACGGAGGCCAACAGGAATGGACCTGGCAGAAGGCAGAGCATATTTAAAGGCCTTGTGGCAGATGAGAGATGGTGAGTACAAGAAACTAAGTACAAGAAAGGTCCATGGGGCTAGCCTAGAGAGAGGAGGGGGGTCATGAGGCAGAAGTGATGGAAATACCTACAGGGTTCCCTGTGAACCATGTTAAGGAGTTTTGTCTCTATCCTAAGAGCATTGAGAACCACTACAAAATCTTAAGCAATAGTGGTTGGGCAGGCTGACATGTTCAGATTTAAATTTCCAAAAAATAACCTTGGCCATTGGATAAAGAGAGGATTAGAGGGTGCAGAAGGGTTGGAGGAGACCAGTTAGGAGACGTTGATGGGGGGAGGAGTGTTGTCGATAGTAAGAAGTGAATAGATTGGAGAGCTATTTAGGGAGTAATATTTAACAAAACTTAGTGATGGACTGGGGACCCATCATGCAAACTTCATGAATGTCTACAGAGGGACACAGACAAGTTCATGCATGAAGCCTCTCTGAGCTTGTTTCCTCAGCTGTAGAACTGGAGGTTGGTGGGATTCCGCATGAGCACGCAGCTCGGCCCTGGTGAAATACAGCACAAAAATTAGTTATGCCCGTTATTTATAATGTGAGTCTCCTTATTTACATTCTTCCCTCTCAGCATTGACACATCTCACTGGCCTACAGGAGTCACCATCCATCAGTTAGTCTGTCAAAGATAAGGGAATTCAGGATGTAAGATAAGATGAGAAGAAAAAACCATCAGGATGTCAGGGCCACATGAGGGCAGGGAAACAAAGAGGGTGCAGTCCTGGCCAGAAGCGAAGGTGTCTGCTCCACGCTCTTGGCCTGGCCTAGATCTAGTACTGGGATAAACGGGCAGCAGGCAGACCCCATTAGAAGTAGGCTGTTCTTAAATGCCTCTTCTTTTCTTTCTCTTACTAAAAATTTTTATTATAAAAGGCAAACGTTCATTTTAGAAACATTTCTCATTTTCTAAAACATTAAAAATTGACCATAATCCCACCACACAGGAACTACCATTGCTAAAATTCTGGCAAGTTTCTTTCTAGTCATTTGTCTATTCATGTATATTTAACATAGTTGAGAAAATGCTGTCTGTGATATATAATTATTAGGAAAACTTTAAACACTATTGTTATTATTCAAGAAATACATTTAAAAAAGACATGTTCAGTGTAGAAAACTCTAAAATATAGATAAAAAAGAAAAGTATAAATGATCTCTGGTGTACTTATTTTTTCATTTTTCATATAGATTTGATCGTTTGGGATTTTCATGAATTTAGATCATTTTATAACATGCATGCTATTTTGTAACAATATTTGTTGAACACCTTTTGGGTCATTAAGTAGTTTTGTACATTTTCTTTTAACACTGCAGAGTTTTCAAAATTTGGACCATAACTCAGAATGAATTCATTTAATATCACAACACACACATACACAAACATGAAACGAAAATTTCTTAGGAAGCAAAACTCACCTTTACTCTGATATTTTCAACTCTATTCCTATTTTATTTTATTCTACTTTACTTAATTTTATTTTATTTTATTTTATTTATTTTCAAACGCTGATGGCAAGTCGTTTGTGTTCAAGACTCACTAATGGATTCTAACCTGTCAGGACCCAGGGGCTGGCTAGACGTTTGCAAGGAAAACCCAGTACCAGTGGTCACAGATAACTCCAAAGTGCCTGGGTCAGTGAGACCAAGAAAGAATGTGGAGAGAGGAGCAATTTTGGGCTGAATATGATGAATGTGGGAAGCTGTCATGACGTATTTCTCTCTTCGTTGTGGAAGTATTCCGTGCTCACTAAAGGGAACTTGGAAAACAAGTTAAAAACTAAAAAGAAAACGTTATCACATATTCCTATCATTTAAATGCCATCACTTTTATTACTTTGGTAGACTATCTCTTAGTTCCCCCCGCCCCCCATGTACAGTTTTTCTTTTTAGTATGTAAGAAGCATCATGAAGTAGTAAGAAAGTGAGTTTTTCATGTCAGAGAGACTTGGAATAAAACTCTGGCTCTGTTACTTTTTTTCAGGTAACATTTATTAAGCGCTCACATTATCAAATGTTTTATCTGTATTAATTAATTTAACCATCATAACCCTATGAAGCCCTACTTTGCACTAAGGTAGAGAGGGGCTAAATAACTTGCCTAAGGCCACCCCAATAGTGAGTAGCAGAAAAGAGAATTAAACCCAGTAGTCCGAGCGTGAAGTCCACAAGCTCAACCCCCATACATCCTTGCCTCCCACTTTTCATACGTGACCTTGATGGAGTTAGTAAACTTCTCTGCAAAGTGGACACTATTCTCAGAGTTGTCGTGAGCATTAGTAATTATGTATGTCGAGTGCCTGGCACACAGTAAATCTCTCAACTAATGGTGGCTGCTCACCACTTGAAAACGAGTTTTTGTTTCAGGCAAGTTGAATCTAAGCTGAGGATGGAACTTTCATCTGAACTCAGAATTGCAAGTGCAGAAAAACCCACTGAAGCAATGGAATTGGCCTGCTGAGATTCTGATCCCCGTTCTTTCACCTAATTGCCACATGACTTGGCAAGTTAGTTCACCTTTCTGAGCCTGTTTGCTCATCTGTAAAATAGGGATAAAAATAGTACATACTTTCTTGGTTTGTTTTGAGTATATGAGGCAATGTGTGGGAAGTGCTGAGGAACAGGGTTTCAGTATTGTCAGTGCTTGATAAAAGTAGTTTTTTGTAATGGTGTGTATAATGGATGTAATAATAAATTTGTAGTAATATGATATTACCATAAGATAGTTGTCTCCTGTGTTAGGATTTCTGCATGTATCATGTATTGGGGGAGGCAGATCACACACAAAAACCTTTCTGCCCAGTAACTACACAATCATTTGCTTCATTCCCAGCATACTATCACTGATTGCCCTATGTCCACCACTGCATCAGAAGCTATGGAAAAACTCAAGACAATTCAGAGAAAGAGAGACAGACCCAAGATTCTTACCCCCAACATCCATAATGTGGACAGCTGGGAGATGTTGCAGTTCAGCCAGGAAAATGATCAAAGGATTGGCTACAAAGATCTAATAGGTAAAGCTGCTCTAGATGACAAATTAGGAAGAATATTCCCATTTGGGGGAGGGGGTGTTAAGTCATCATGAAAAGGTATGGAATCTCTTTTTGGGGAGAGAATTAATAATAATGTAGGGAGGAGGCAAAAGAATTAAAATGTTAATCAAGCCACATTCAGAAACTGCAATATGCTGATCAACCCTACAGCCAGGCCAAGAGGACACCTTCAGAACAAAGGAAGATTTCTACCGGGATTGCTAACAATGTATTTCCCCACACCTGTGGAAGGGGAAACAGCCCCCTTCACAAATAAAATCATTCATTCCCTATAGCTAAAACTAAAGGGAACTTGTGGATTAAAGGCTGGGAACTGCCAGCAGGCCTTTCAGGCTATATACTCTTTCCCTACCCCTTTCTCATTATATGTCCATATCAAAGGAAATGGAAAATAAAGAATGATATATAAACTGAATTCCCTGGACACTCAGGGTCCCTCTCACTCTCTGCCTCTGGGAAGAGACCACACTGTCTGTGGAGTATTATCCCTTTTTTAATAAACTTTCCTTTGACTCTGACTTTGGCGTATGTGTTGAATTCTTTCTACTCTCTCTGCCAAAGGGCCCTTTTCTTCTCTTGGTGTAGGGCTTGGTCTCCCCACCACCATTCGGGGAAATTTGCTCTGTCCTGAATCAATAGGACCAATCTTAATCTGTAAGGAATGGTCTTTAAGAGGAGTCCTTCACTCAGGAAAAGCAATGATTATGGCTTCAAGGAGTCCACCGTTCTGTAGTCATAAACTCAGCTACCTTGGTGAACTGGACCTATAGTTTACAAGGATGGCATTCCACAGGAAGAAAGTGGCCAGCTCTAGATCAGGAGCACCCCCTTGGTGGGAGAGAAGGAACTCGCACTCCGGGGGAGGGAGCAGCAGACCCCTGAGTATTGTTAACAGGGACTCGGCTCCAAAAGAGACGCGGGAAAGGAAACAAAAGTAAAGGTTATTACGAAATGAGGAAGGGCCTCAAGCAAAAGGGAACCATGGCGGCAAGCAGGGAAGTCTGGCAGCAAGAAATCGCTTGTTTCTCACTCTTGCAGAAAGGAGGGCTTCCCGGGACTGGCAAGGACCGTGACACAGGGGCAGGTACCCGGATTCCAGCTACCAAAGGTGCAGCCACACAGCCTCTGGGATCTCTTCCCGCCACGAGATGGAAATGATTTCCTGCGGGCTGACAACGACGGCGAGGTTATTTGCATCGGGCTTTCCCTCATTTCTCCACCCCTAACCCCTTAACGAGCGCCTCAGGCCTCGGGCTGGGAATGCTGGCCCTGGCACGAAAGGGGGTCAGGTGACAGCCGCCACAGAGCGTCCCACCCTCTCGTGCCCAACTTCACTGGAGTGTCCTGGCGTGTCTGGACTTCCCGGGATCCGGGTGCGGCTCCCCTCCCCCCACCCAGCGAGGCTGGGCTCGGTGGATTTGGCGTAAAGCAGGCTCGAAGGGCGCGGTCCGGGTCAGGGCGCCCCGGTCCCGGCCTCACAGCCCCTCGCGGGAGATGGTGGCAGGGCGGGGGGGCGGGTCAGCCTGCAGGGGAGGTGTCGGGGATCGCGGGTCCGCGGGGCAGGTGCTGAGGAAGCTGGACTGGAAAGGGCCGGCCGAGGCGCCCGGGACAAGGGCGGGGCCGGCGGCGCTAGGGTTAATGTCCGCCCCGCCCCGGCGGCGCTGACTCAGTTTCACCAGAAACTAGGGGGAGGAGGTGGCGGATCTGCAGCGCACCCCGCACCTAGGCGGAAGCCGGACCCGAGCCGCGCAGGAAGCAGAGACCGGAACCTGAACAGGCCGGGCTCCACCCCACTCACCTGCGCAGGTAACCAGGGCCCCGGAAGCGGAGCGGGCTCGGAGCGCGTTTGGCCCTTTGTTCTGCTCTCGAGAGTGTGTCGGGATACGTGACCTCCTTGGCCATACATTCGTCCGTCGGTCTGGCGGCCGGGTCACTGGAGCATACGTGGGGGGCCAGGTCCGCGTTCCCCTCTACACTGCAGGGGTGCTCCGTGCTTCCCAGGCCTCCCCTGCACTTATACTCAGCGGGCCCGCCTCCCTTGAAGTCTCCCCGGCTGATCCGGTTCCCCGGCTGATCCAGTGTGTCTCCTCCTCCGTCTCCTCCTATCTCTCAGGTCTCTAGTACCCTTGGAGCCCAGAAGCCCGTACTGTGAAGGTGACCCCAGTGAGGAGGAGGGCGACGGCCACTGGGAAGACGATGGCTGGCGCCCAGCTCTCCCAGACCCGCATCCCAGCGGTCGCCCTGTGGCTCCTGTGCGCTCTCGGCCTCCCTGACACCGATGCGGGGCCGCCTCCCATGCCCCCCGCGCTGCGGACTGGAGACGCCTGTCTGGACCGCTTTACCCCCGGGGTGTTCGCTTTCGTGCTCAACACCGAAGCCTCAGTCAGCAACGGGGCCACCTTCCTGGGATCCCCCACCGTGCGCCGCGGCCGCGACTGCGTGCGCGCCTGTTGCACCACGGAGAACTGCAACCTAGCGCTGGTGGAGCTGCAGCCCAAGGGAGGGGAGGACGCTATCGCCGCCTGCTTCCTCTTCAACTGCCTTTACGAGCAGAACTTCGTGTGCAAGTTCGCGCCCAGGGAGGGCTTCATCAACTACCTCACGCGCGAGGTTTACCACTCCTACCGCGAACTGCGGACCCAGGGCTTTGGAGGTAAGGAGCGGGTGCGGGGATGGATTGGTTTGGGGAGACTCAGAAAAGGGGCTGGTTATAGAGTCCTGGGAGAGGCAAGCATCAGAAGAGAGTTAATGAGAAGAGTCCCGTTCTACCCCTACTCCTCCTTAGAAGTAAGTAGTATAAACAGTAAAGGACAGGCTAGGTGAGCGGGGAGGGGTGACATCTTAAAGCCCAGACTTGCTCCTGAATTCAGGGTGTTGAGTAAGCTGGTGTTCTGGGATGTGTGTATGGGATGGAGGGTGTAGCTCCTCAGGATTCTTCACTTCTGGCCCTGATATGCCTGGTGACTAGTGCCTCCCCCCCACCCCGCCACTGGCCAAGTTCGGTCAGAGGCACCTTGAGGCCCTGTCAAGTGACCCTGGTGAAGCAGAGTCTCCTCCTCCCTCCACTGCTGGACTTGGGACTGGTTAGCGTCTTTCTCTAAACAACCCCCCACCCCACCCCATCTTTTGGCCTTTGGTGGTCTGGGGAAAACTGCCAGACTCCAGAGGCTAAAGAACAAGATCAGTCTGAGGTTGACCCAAAAGGGGACAGGGCCTGTTGGGGCAGCATTAGTAGCCAGAGGCTCTGGGGTGGGCGGGCGGGGCAAGAAGGGGTTGGGTGAGTCAGCCCACTGGTGTATATACTTGGTGGGGGGAATGTCAGCTGTCCAGACAGGTGTGTGAGCATGTGAGCCAGGCAGGGCTCTCTTTCCCTGCTTAAATGTGGTAGCCAAGTTGTCTGCTCACCTTGTTTACTTCCGGGGATAAGAGCAAAGTGGGGGCCTAGACTCCTCCTCTTTACTCCTGGGCCCTTCCAGAGACCTTTGTTCTCTGTTCTCTCCACCTGCTGTTCTGGCCAGGTGGGACTCCAGGACAGGGATGGGTCACAACTGATAACCTCTCTTAGCACTTTATAGCTTACTGATTGCTGTGACACTCGACCTCTCACTGAGGCATCACCTCTCACTGAGGCATCGTGACCACTCCTGAAAATTGTGCTATTAGTAGTCATCCCACTTTTCAGGTTAGGAAACTGACTCCCATGTTAAACAATTTGTCCGAAATAACACTGACCATAAATGGTAGACCTGGGACTCAACTCTAGGCAGAACCTCTAAAAGTCCTGTGCTGTTTTTCACACAAGACAACCTTTTCTGGAAGAAACCTGTCTCTGACCCAAGACAGCCCAGTGGGTAACATAACCAGAGTATGGGAGTAGTTTCAATTCTGAAAAGCGAAGAAAGGACCTCCTTCTCCAGCCTTTTCCTGAGCCAATGTCTCTCCCAGGTTAAGGGCCCACTCTTCTCCCTATCCTTCCAGTAGCTCTCTGGGATCTCTGAGGAGATTCCAGGAATGGGTACCATCTCCTGGCCAGGCTGGGCCATCAAGTCCCACTGGGCCAAGGCCTGAGCCTGTTCCGCAAGGAAGTAGCAGAGAGTGTAGGTGGTGATGACTCTAATTGACCTGAGCTGTCGGTGCCCTTCCTGCTTTGACAGAGGCCCCATGGGAGTCTCACTCCTATGCCAGTAGTTAAAACTCTGAGGTCTGGTCAATGAGCAGAGCTGAATGGGGCCACATGGTCTCGGGACCAGCCTTCTTCATCTAGAAATCCCCAAATTGGCTTGTTTGGCACAAGACAGGGTAGAGTGGGGATTTCCTGCACATTGAGGGAACTGGGTAGGACTTGGGCTGAGTGTAAGCTCCAGGCCATTTTCAGGGTGTTGCAGTGCTTTGGGGAGTGGGAAAGCTGTGTGGTGTCAAGGAATCCATTTTTAGCTAAGTCCAACTAGAGAGGTGTGGGGTGGGTAAGAGCAGGATAAGCAAGGTGGGCTGGTGCTCAGGGCTTTTAAACCTTTGTTTCTTGTATTAAGTGGAGAAATCCTCCCCAGGATGAGTTTGTTCCCCTTTCCCTGCCTTTGGCCAGGCCAGTCTAGTCCAGATTCCTGTGGCCTCCTGAGCACCCTGCTCCTTCCTTTTCTCCTGCCCTCCCCCTCTTTCTGTTGGAGGAGTGGCTTAGAAGGTGGAGGTGCTGTTTGCCGGGAGATGTTCTGGGGCCTGGCAGCTGGGGGAGGGACTGGCTTTATTACCACTCTGGCCCTTTGCTCTCTTGGGGGAGGGAAGAAGAGAGTGGTAGGGCAGGGCATTTGCCCCTTGCTCCTGGGTACTGGAGCTTAGAGAGGACCAGCTCTGTGGGGGTAGACATTGCTGATTTGGCCCAACATCTGATACATCACTCTGACTGCCACTTCCACCTTGGGGGCTGATGCGGGGCTAGCTTGTCTGTCTGCTAGGTAGACTGCCAAGAAGTCTGTCTCCTCCTTTCAGACAACTGATTACTTTCTGAAAAATGCAAGGAGAGAGGAACAGGCCCATCCCAGCTCCCTGTCTCTTTTGCTTTGTCTCTCAGAGGTCCCCTTAGGGCTGGCCTATGTTGGCCCTCTCCTGATCTCCAGCCAAGCCAGGGATTGGTTCCAGACAAGTATTTTCATTTTCTGATCTCCTGGTCTTATTTTCCCTCAATCCTTGAAACCCAGATCTTCTTTTCTCATTCTTGTATACATCTGCAGCATTTGACATGTTTCTCTGTGGAAGCTCTGCCCTCCCATCCCCTTGCTGTCACTGTGTGTCCTGGTCTTCCCACCTCCCTCTCTGACCACCCCGTGTGAGCCCTGCATTGTACCTGCTTTCTCTGCCTCATCGAAGAGGAATCCCTGTGACTCAGCCTCCAGTTCTTATCTATTTACCTTCTCTTCTTCCTTTGAATTCACTCTTACATTGGACATACTCTCTGTAGAGCCTCTGTGGAGGGCAGTTTGGTAATATCTATCAAAGCTGTCAATGTATATGACCGCAGCACAATTCCACTTGTAGGAATTCATTTTGCAGCTATACTTAGGCATGTGTAGAACAATTTACCAGCCAGTTGTTTGCTGTAGCATTGTTTATAACAGCAAAGAATGGGAAGATCTTGATGTCTGTCAATATATCCTATAAACAAATCTTGCAATAAATAAATTGGATACTGTGATGAATTTAAAAATAATAATAAACCCTGAGGCAGTATGGTTTAGTTCTTAGTAGGGAGGGAGGAAGAAGGGTGGATGGATCTAAAGAGGAGACTGGTGGACTGGTTAAATAAGTTGTAAATTATGGTATATTCATACAATAAGTACCATGCAACCAAAAAAAGAGGGGAGGACTCTGCATTGCTATGGAATTATTTCTAAGATATATTATGAGAAAAGAACTTGCATGCTTATGAATGCAATACTACCTTGATATTTACTCACACACATATGACTTGATGCCTCTAGAAAGAGGAACCTGGGGGTTAAGAGGAAGAGGGACTTGATTCTCATTACCCTTTTGTACTTTTTGAATTTTATATCATGTACATCAGTGGTCCCCAACCTTTTTGGCATCAGGGACTGGTGCTCCTATGAGAATCTAACGCCTGATCTGAGGTGGAATTGAAGCAGTGATGCTAACGCTGGGGAGCAGCAGCAAATACAGATGAAGTTTCATTGGCTTGCCTGCTATGTGTCCTGGTTCCTAACAGACCACAGATTGGTACCCGTCCTGTGCCTAGGGGTTAGGGACCCCTGATATCTATGTATAACCTAAGCTAAAAACAAAACCCCCGAGATTATAAAAGTGGTCAAAATTACATTTCTAAGAAGATGAGTGATCTGCAGCATGGTGTTTCAGAGAGAGAATGAACTGTAGAGTCAGAGAGAACAGGGTTCAAATCCCAGCTCTGCTGTGTAGAAACTGAGTGGCCCTGGGTAAGTCATTTAACCTCTGTGGTGTCAATTTTCTCATCTGGAAAGAGGGGCGAGAATGCAGTTGTGGCAGGGTAGTTGGGAAGGTAGGTGATGTAGATCAGGGGTCAGCAAACCTTCTGTAAAGTTTCAGATGATAAATATTTTAGGCTTTGGGGACCTATAGTCTCTGTCATAACTACTCAGTTCTGCTGTTGTAACGTGAAAGCAGCCATCCACAATATGTAACTGAGTAGGCAAGATTTGTTGGACACAAATTTGAATTTTAAATACTTTTCACTTGTCACAAATACTATTCTTTTGAATTTTTTCAACCATTTAAAAATGTACCAGATGGTGGGCTGGATTTGGCTGTGGGCCATCATTTGCCAAACCCCGATGTAGATGATGCAGGTAAAATACTTAGCATGGTACCAAGTACACATCCAAAAGTGGCAGCTTTGTTAACAATTATGACTCCAGATCTATCTCCAATCCTGGCCTCCCTGGAGCTCCTACTGCAAATTTCTCCTCTGGATGGTCATCCCTCCCTCAAATTTAAGTTCTCTGTGACCGAATCCACACATTTCCACTGGTTCCTCTTCTTCCTGTGCCCTGGCTCTTTCTCCCCAGTTCTCAGCATCCATCAGGCACAGAAGCCTAAAGCATCTGCCCAGCATTGTTTCTTGCATCCTTTTTCCATTCCCCTAGCTGTCCCTTAATTCAGACCACTCCCGTTGCATCTGCCCTGACCCACTTGCACTGGTCCACTCACCAGCCTCCTTGGTCCATTCCAAACATGGATAAACAGCTGCTGCCCAGAGCTCAGGAGTGCCTCTCCTAGCCAGGCCCTTGGTCTCTGCCCTAGCACTCCTGGACCTTGATCATGCATCTAGGAGGTCAATGTCTGGTGCAGCCAGGACTTCTAGGACTCTACACCACTTCCCATGGCCAGTATCTGTCCCCTTCATGTACCACTCGTTGTTACCACTCGCGCTGTGTCCACATGCCCTGGCCCAGCATTTAGGACCCTTTGAGGTCTGTTCAGGCCAGTTGGTCTCAGTGTTACCAAACAGGCCTTGCAAATTTCCAACTCCTTGCTTTGGCTCCTCATATTTTCTGTAGTCACCAACAACAGCACATTTTTCACCACAACCGAACAAATAAAAACAAAACGAAAAAAAAATCAAGAAATCTTTTCTCCCTTCTCCAGAAAGTTTTTCCTTATTTCTGTAGTCTGTGAGAGCCTTTCCATTCTCTGAATGTCCCCTTCCTTATCCTGTACACATACAGCATACTGCTTCATCTCGTTGGGTCTTTTCTCCCATGTCATTTCATGTCATTGGGTCTTATTTACCCAACTGGACCGTAATCTCCTCAAGGACAGCATATTAATTTTCTGTGGCTGCTGTAATTATTACAAAGTGGGTGACTTAAAACAACAGAAATGTATAGTCTCACAGTTCTAGAGGCTGGAAATCCAAAATCAAGGTGATGGCAGGACCACGTTCCCTCTGAAGACCCCAGGGGAGAATCCATCCTTGCCTCTTCCAATCTCTGGTGGCTCCAGGTATTTCTTGGTTTGTGGCTGCATAACTCCATTCTCCGCCTCTGTTTTCACACAGCCTTTTCTTTTCCTTTTTTTTCCCCTCTAGTTACTCCCCCACTTCCACCCCTGACCTATGGATGTTGCCAGTTTCCCTTTAAGAACTGGATCTCTGAAGGCAGGGCGTCTCCTCCCACATGCTCCCTGGTGCCCTGGAGGCCCAGGGCTGCACCTGGGGTACGAACCCAAGACCTTCTGCGAGTAAAACAGACATGCTAACCACTACACTATGCAGTCACCCCCCACACAGCCTTTTCTTCCTTCACTCTATGTGCTCCTCTTCTGTCTTTTATAAAGACACTCATCATTGAATTTAGCACCTACCCAGGCTAATCCAAATGGTCTCATGTGGAAATGCTTAACTCAATTACTTCTGCAAAGACCTTTTTCCAAATAAGGTCACATTCACGGGTTCTGGAGGTTAGACATGGACGTATATGTTGGGGGAATCACCATTCAACCCTCTACAGGCAGGAATCCTGCTTTGTGCTTGTTTCATCTCCAGCCTCTAACTGAGATGGGGGTGAGGGGGTCCCTCAGGCACAGGCACTGTCTGAGGGAGAGCATGGTTACCTCGGGCCCTCTCATAACTGGAGGCAGAGTCTGAGGTGGCAGAGGCACCCTCTCCTTGTGGCCACTCACCCTGGGACACCAAGACTTGCCACATTGCTACCTGGAGACTCTGTGCTTAAGGCTTCTATCAGCAGCAGTTGGGCAGCAGAGAGAAGTGATGGGTGTTAATTACACGCTTACTTATTTGGCTTTTCACAAATATTGTTACTTTAACTTTTTTAAGCAATTAGTATAAGACCTGATTATTGTAGAATATAAGAATAAGCTCCCGCTAAATATATACGTATATATTTCTTTCCTAAATGGTATCAGATGGCACATGCTATTCAGTAATTTATTTCAGAGAGTAGGTTTTACAACATAAAAATGTCTTTAATATACCAAAGACAATATATCTAAATAGAGAACAAGAATATGGTTTGGTTACGGGCTCCCGCCTGATTCCCATGTTGGTTGCCGAGCCTTAGATTGGTCTAAGTGTGACCCATACTGCCCCCTGCCCCCAGGAGAGATCTAGTCCATTCAGTGACAGTTGACCTTACCTCACCTTCTGTCCCAGGGTCCCGGATCCCCAAGGTCTGGGCAGGCATAGACTTGAAGGTACAGCCCCAAGAACCTGTGGTGCTGAAGGGTGTGGAGAACACAGACTGGCACTTACTGCAGGGTGACACGGACGTCAGGGTAGAGGTGAGACACTGGGCTGGCTCCCTGACCCCACTTCAGCTCTCCAGGGCTCCCTTTCTTTCTGGCCAAGGTGGACAGAAGCTGAGGATACATTTAATACCAAATGCCTCTGCTCTCCCAGGCGGGTTGTGTGGCTGGGAGGGCCTGGGGCAGCCCAAGGGCATCAGGGGGTCCCAGACTAATGGCTACTTCTATGTATAGAGGAATGATCCAGACCAGGTGGAGCTGTGGGGACTCAAAGAAGGTATCTACAAATTCCAGCATGCAATGGCCAGCTTAGACCAGCCAGAGAGCATGACCAACGTCACGATCACAGTCACCGTGCTGTCCACCAAGCAGACAGAAGGTGAGGGGAAGGGTGGAGAGGCAGCATCTGGAGCCACCCGCCCCCTCTGTTCATTGGCCCCTTTGGCCCCCCTCACAAGCTTTATTCCCCCCAGACTATTGCCTCGTACCCAAAAAAGTGGGCCGCTGCCGTGGTTCCTTCCCCCGCTGGTATTACAACTCCACAGAACAGATCTGCAAAAGTTTCGTTTATGGAGGTTGCTTGGGCAACAAGAACAATTACCTTCGGGAAGAAGAATGCAAACTAGCCTGCCACAATGTACAAGGTAGGCCTTTGCTGGGTAGCTTTGAGGCTCAGGTGACTTTCCTCCAGGGCGAGTGGTCTCTTCACCAATCAGGGAAGTGGGCATGAGAGTCCCCTATTCTCTGTCAGCACATCCTTGCTGAGGCCTGGCGCTGCCTCCTCTCACTTCTCTGTTTTCTCTTCCCCAGGCCCTTCCATAGAAAGGAACCATCCAGGTGGGCTTTGCTTCTTTTCCTATTCCCTTCACCCTTGCCAGGTCTCCAGCCCATAACATGTCCCTGCCCTTGACCAAGCTGCTTTTGCCCAACCCATTCCTACTCTCATAGTATGTGAAAGGACCACAAGCACCCCACCCCTTGCAGCCTAGCATCCATCTATCAGGATATCTGCCCAGTTTGTGTATAGAAGGGTATGGATTGGGGGGGTGGGATGAGAAGGAAACAGGACATGTCATGATGCTGTGTTGGGGTAGAGAGGGCCATGTAGATGGTGGACCCTTGGTACTTTCTGGCCTCTGCTGGAGCCTGACCTTACCCCCTAACCCATCCTGCCTCCACCCAGTGTGCTCTGGCACCTGTCACCCCGCTGAGTTCAACTGTAGCAATGGCTGCTGCATTGACAGCTTCCTGGAATGTGATGGCACTCCCGACTGCCCTGACGCCTCTGATGAGGCCACCTGTGAAAAATGTGAGGCCTGGGAGATGGAGGGGCGGTGGGCTGCAGAGGGGGAGGTCCTGACCATTTACCCTGCACCAATGAGAGACCCTTGTTGGGCCTGTGCCTCTGACCTTTCTTCTTTGCAGACACCAATAGCTTCGATGACCTTCAGAGATTTCCTTTCCCTGGTGACAAAGGTGAGATTTCCCCCAGGTATACCCTGGGTCATGGTAGATGCTGGCACTGCCATCTTCACTTATCCCATCAGCATGCCGAAAGGTTTTGCTGTGTGTGCTTGGCTGTGGGCTGTCAGCTCTCTTCTTTGGCTCTGTTTCCCAAGTATCAGCCAGCCTCTGAACACCTTCAGAAATTCATGCTCACATATCACTAAGGTGGTGTTTACTTAATTTTTTTATTAATCAATTACTTTTTTAACTTAATGTATTAAAAAGGAATTTCGCATCACTATCATAAACGGAAAGCCACTATTACATGCCACAAACTGAGATTGACTATTAAAATGAGTATAATGAAACAATGATATAAATTTTAGCTGGACATTGTTGCCCGCCAAGGCTGAGATCACGAACTGCTTTTGTTAAAAGGTAGACCATCTAAGTCTACGGCCACGCTACCCTGAACAAGCCCAATCTTGTCTGATCTCAGAAGCTAAGCAGGGTCGGGCCTGGTTAGTACTTGGATGGGAGACCACCTAGGAAGACCAGGTGCTGTAGGCGTAAAAAATAAAAAATAAATAAAAATAAGAGATTGTAAGCTGAAAAGGTCTTTGCAATCTGTGAGATCAACCAACGGTTGCCTTGCCTAATAAAAGAAAAAACGGTAGACCATCTCATGCTAGAGAGAAAACAGATCTTGACACAATCAGAAAAGCCAAAAGAAAATTGAAATAGTTATGTGAGTCAGTGTAGTTTATTGCTGGGCCTAATTGTCTAGCATTTGTCTTCTTTGCTTCTGGCAACACTGCAGATAGGCCAGATGTTTCCCGGGCCTTCAAGGTTCTCACTAAGTCACGGCCATCCTCAGCATGACATGGGTTGGGAGAGGGCTAACAGCAACCATGTGGAGCCTGGCGGTTGATAGCAGGGAAGCCCCCATGGACTCACTCACCCCTTTGCCTGCTCCTTATTACCCAGGGCACTGTGTGGACCTGCCAGACACAGGCCTCTGCAAAGAGAACATCCCACGCTGGTATTACAACCCCTTCAGTGAACGCTGTGCCCGCTTTACCTATGGTGGTTGTTATGGCAACAAGAACAACTTTGAAGAGGAACAGCAGTGTCTTAAGTCCTGTCATGGGATCTCCAGTGAGTGTCATGGCATTCGGGGGATGGAAAGATGGGGAGGGAAAAGACTTAGCTAGAGCACCTTGCTCTGTCCAAGGCCTGGGCTGGTCACATGGCCTCTTCAGAGTATCCTCAGAATACTTAAAATGGGAGTGGGAGAGGATGGCAGTGGGAGGTCTGGGGCACTTGGGAGCAGGTGAGTCTCAGCCCTTAGTATTGACTTCTCTCTCTCCCATCATTTGTAGAGAAGGATGTGTTTGGTCTTCGGCGGGAAAGCCCCATTCCCAACGTAGGTAAGCCCTGGTCTGCCCTGTTACTAATGAGTAGGTATCAACTCAAGGATCAACTACACACAGTTGGTTGTGACCACTTAAACCTGTGTTGAGAAGGATCCTGAGGTTGGCCAGAGGGACAGTCAATAGTATGGTAAGGAAGGAAGCACAGTGAAGTGCATGCTAAATGTTTGCCATCAGTCCCAGGCTTTTCCCCATGCTAACTGCAACTAGAGCAACCCAGGGCTGAGACCCCAGGCCCATTAGAATCTGTCCCACTGAATTCCCAATGGAGCCATTCAGCCGCTCATTTGCTGAACATCCTTCCACATCTGTCATCCATCTTACATTCTTTTGATACTGAGTAGGGAGTGGGCATCAAAACTGAGCAGGCCCTGAGAGCTCTTTATTTGGTCCTTTCTTCCCCCAGGCTCTGTGGAGGTGGCCATCGCAGTGCTCCTGACTACCTGCATTGTGGTGATGGTTGCCATCCTGAGTTACTGCTTCTTCAAGAACCAGAGAAAGGACTCCCACAGATACCATCATGGCCACCGCCACCCCCACCGCTACCCCCCACCAGCTCCACCATCTCCACCACCGAGGACACAGAGAACCTGGTCTATAACCATACCACTCGACCCCTCTGAGCCTGGGGCTTGCCTTGGCCCTTCAGCCTGTGGCTCTCTCCAGCTCTCACCTGGCCCTGCTTCCTCCTGTCAAGACGAGGCCTGGGCTGGTAAAGACTTTGGGATCAGACCCCTCCAGCCTGTTTCCCAGGCCCACTCTGCCTAAGAAGCCAGGGTTCTAGCCTCTCTCAGATATAGCTCAGTTAAGCTCAGGCTGCTTGTTCCTGAGAAAGCTCCAGCATCCGAGAGGAGCAGAAAACCTTTGAGCCAGGACTCCCACACACAGATGGACCTGCCTGCCTAGGATTTCAGAAGAAGTGGGAGTTTTGTTTCCTGGTCAAACCTGCCTGCCCCACACCATGGTGTTGGGAAGGGGTCTGGGTGGTGTCAGAAGCTAGAGGCCCCAACCCTGTCCTCCAGAGCTACCTCTCCCACTCTGTACAGTCCAGAGCTGGGGGAAGGTCTTCCCTATATATTTTGTGCTATACAGAGTTCTCTTTTGTTTATTTAATGCCGTGAGGGTGAATGAGAGGACAATCTGACCTCTGCTGCCTCTTCTCCTTCCCCCAGGAGAGAGCCCCAACTTGGCCTGGCCTGGCCTGGCTTGGTCTTGGACTCAGATCAGAGGTGCTCCATCCTCCCTGTACCTCCCAGGGCTCTTCAGCACCAAACCCCCAGCTGCTCCCCAACTTCCTACAGACCCCAATCCACCCACAGTGTAATAAAATGGTTTGTTCTGTGAGGCTTCTGCTTCTGCTCTGTGGGCCAGGAAAGGGACAGCTGCTTGTGGGGGAGATGTGACTGCCCAGTCCAACTGGTTCAGGCTTTGGCCACCCTGTTTAGCAGGTTTTCCCACCCTTCCCGAAACTGCCCCAGTCTTGGGTGGAGAGAAGTGCCAAGTTTGACCACCAGAGGGGAGGGGTGAGAGGGCCATAGAAGTAGGGGGCCCAGGGAAGCTGCAGTGCTGCTGTGTAGTATTTTTTCCTGGTTTGAGCCTGTCAGTAAGCCTGTTTGGTAGCTGGGGCAAGTCTTCATACCTGTGTAGCTGAGGATAGGAAGGGAAGGCACACAGGCTTGAGCCCTGGTTCTTACCCCAGCTCCCTTTAGTATGGGGGCTAGAGACAGGGGTCCCATCTGACCCAGGTCACCACTGTCTCCCCACCCTACCCAGAGAAGCCTTAGCTTCTTCACTGGGGTGTAGCTGCTCCCCAGACTTTGAGCTCCTACTAAGGAGCCTTTAGTTGAGGTATTCCACTCCCATGAACACCCCTCCCTTTTGAGCTACATCTTGGTGCAAAAAATAATAATAATAAAAATACAAAAAAAAAAAACCCTTACAATTCATTTCTTCATTCAACAACTTATTTAGTCTCCTATGTGCTGGGTACTGCTAATCATTAGAAATTCAAGTTGTTGTCTTAGCACACAGTGCTGTGATGAAGGTACTATTATCCTCACTTTACAGGTTAGGAAACTGACAGCAAAGTTGAGTTCCTAAGGTCTTAGACCTGGTATAGGAGGATTGGATTCAAATCCTATGGCTCCAGAGTCTAGTTTTACAAAAGAGACTTAAATCGTGGCAAGTGCTATACAGGAAAAAGAAAGATGGCAGTGTGAGAAGTTGGGGCTACTTTTAACTGGAGTGCAACTAAGGTAAATGTGCATGAGTTACAAATGTACAGCTCATTGAATTTCCTTCACTGCACACACCCAGGAGGTAAGAACCTAGACAGAGAAGGAGACATTCCTATCACCCCAGATGGGTTTCCTTTTGATGGCTAACTTTTTCGTACCTCTGTTTTTGTGCCTGTCCTGCTATCGGTCCAGACCACCTCCCGCTTTCTCATCTTTCAGCCTAAGCTCAAGTTTCCCCCTCCCCTCTTTAATTCCACCCCGCATCCATCCCTGACCTATAGATCTTGCCATTTCCCTCTCTGAAGGCGGGGTGTCTCCTCCCACAGGCTGGGGAGCACACTCAGGGCCTGGCATGGTCCGTGGCTCCACGTGGGGCGCAAACCCAGTACCTTCTGCATGTAAAGCAGATGTGCTAACCACTATGGAGCCACCCCTTAAGCTCAAGTTCTTATTCCCTCCTGCACACATCCAGGTGGGAGGCACTCCCTGCTTCACATTTATGTCTGTTAACAGGACCCTGAGCACAGAGCGCTCTCTTTTCCTTTCTGTTTACTACCTGTCTTCCTGCTGGGTTGAGCTCCTGGAGACACAGGTGGTATCTTAGTCATATCTGGGTCTCCAGCAGGCCACACTCCCTCTATGACCTTAGTAAATGGTAGTGGTTCACTACATGTTGAATAGATGGCAGGGAGTCAGACTCCAAACCCTGCTTTGGCTATCACCGTTTCATAGGGCACTGTATTTTTGCTTCCTGCTTTACTAGCCACTCATCCAACTTTCAAGGCTCAAAACAGCCTCGCTCCCTCCCCTGGTCACACCAACACTGTCAATCAGTCAACTCCCATCAACCTTTGATTTTCTAAGAGCACTTCCAGGGCGGAAGTGATTACGCATTAAATTTTGCATCCTAATTCCTAGATCAGTGATCGACATAGAATAAGTGCTTAATAAGTGTCTGTTGGACCAAAGGGAACATCCTCCTCTTAGGGAGGGGTGAAGATGAAGTGAGACCTTGCAGGCAAAAACCCCAGTAAGATCCTCTGGGATGGAGGCACGGCTGAGTCACCTTCGGCAGAAAGAGTTGGAATCGCGCAGCGGCCCCTAGGGGGCGCGCTCAACGCCACTGGGCGCTATGTTCCTTGCTGCAAGGATTTGAGCCGAGTGTCCCAAGCAGGTGTCAGATGTGAAGCAATGAAAGCTGAGATGCAGCCCCTGCTTTCCTGGAGTTACACCCTGGAGTCCTGGTAGAAGGAATGCAAATACTGTAACAAAACAATTTGGTTCCCAAACTGCTCGTCTCTGTGACTTCCCCAGCTGTCCTCTGTCTATCCTCACCCAAATGACTCCCTTTCAGAAACTCATGCCTCCATTCCTTTGCACAGGCAGTTAGTTGCCTCTACCTCAAATGCATTTTACCCTTGGAAAGCTCCCACTTACCCCACGATCCAGCTCAGAAAACCTCTGTTTCGCCATTCTGTTATACGGTACACAGCTCTGCTGCATACACATGGCCCATGTAATATATGTCCATCCTTATGTGGTTGAGGCTCCTCAGGGCAGGGATGGGGTCTTATTTATCTCAGCATCTCCCATTTTGGTGGATATGAGGTATCAGACAAACGGCTATTGAAGAAAGAAGAGGTTGGTCAAGTCATACATATTAAGAAGGAGATTGAGAAATGGCTTCCCGGAGGAAGTATAAAATGAGAAGAGCAGATGGGTGTCGGTGTTCCAGGCATAACAAAATCATAGTGAGCAAAAGCTGGGCATGGATCTTGTTTTGTTTGGGGAGCAGCAAGCTGCTCAGTTTGACTCAAGCACTGAGAGGGAAAGCTGGGAAGTTGGTGGGTAGAGGCTACATGGGTGGGCGCTTGAGGATCTGAGCAGGGGAAAGGGTGATCCAAAGTCAGCTTTAAGGAATAGACAGAAAAGCAAGCCTTACCACTGGATGTCACACCACAAGGAGAGGGAAAGAGGGAGGAAACTACACCCAGTAAATCAGGAAGAGTAACCTATGCGAAGTACATAATAGATGTGTAGTAAAGGCTAGTTGAAAAGTTGCACCCGGCAGCCTACAAGCATACTTTGACCCAAACAGTGGTTTCTTTAATTAGTTACCAACATTTAAAGAGTTGGGAAACTTCATTTTTAAAAATTGTATTTCTAGCTTCTTGTGAAAAGGGGAAGAATGGCAATCTGGGACCCACATTCCTGCAGTAATGCAGGTGCTGAGTTCGGTCTTCTTGAGCTGGGCAGATGCTAACCCATCCACAGCCCCCATCCAGCCTCCTGCTCCCAGATAATCAACTTTGGGATTCCTGTCATCTTATTCCTTATAACCCATCCTGTTTTCCTCATATTGGGGAGTTTTCTCAAATCTATTTGCCCTAATAGTTCAAACAAACACTGTCAAAAACTGCATTGTTTTTCCCAAACCCATCCCTGCCCACTTAAACAAACAGCCCTGAATGAGGAGTGGTTTGCCCTATTGCACAAAACCACTCCCTTCCCCACCCAAACGGAGCTCACCTAAAGCCTGGGAAAGCACTTTTCGGCTACCCCTGGGAGGGGTTGTCATCAATAGCGCCACCTGGAAGCCGCAAACCCGGAAGCCCAGCTTCAGCCCAGAGGGTGGCCCAAACTCTCCCACGGGCTGTCTGAGAAAGCCTGCCTGTCCTTTTCCCACCTGCAGTGGCTCCTGGAGGTTCTATCAGCGGAACCCAGAACCAAGAAGACCAAGAAAATTAACTGGGAAAGAAATGTAGAGGTCCCTTGTCATGGGGCAAAAAAAAAAAAAAAGGACTATGTTTAAAATGACAAAACAAAACAGAACTAAACAAAGATCTTTTCCCAAACGTCCATAGTGTTATCTCTCATGATAAATTATAGGTGGTTTTCGTTTTCTTCTTCTTTTGTCCACCTGCATTTTCTAAATTGTCTATAATGAATATCCATTGCTTTTGGAATAAGAAAAAGTTAACTTTTGAACAAGTATTCAGACATATTTCAGAAAGAAACAAATCATCAGACTATGAAGTTCTGAGATGGGATAGAAACAGTGAGGATAGAAAAGAAGAGAAAGCTTCTGGAGATTTGGGGAAGGGAAAAATTCAAAGACTTGGTGACCAGAATACACAGAGGGAGAGCCTGAGTCAGTGGACCCTCCAGGTTTTCTGTCCTGGGAGTCTGGATGGATGGCAGTGCGACCAACAGAAACAGGACTGCATGGAGGAAGGGCAACCTTAGGAGAACAAGACAGAAGGTGAGGGGTACCAGGTACCAGATGAAAACTGGTTTTATTGATTTTATTGTTGTTTTGTTGTGTTTGCTTATGCCTTGCCTTACTGGGGAAGGATTTAGAGGCAGCTTAAAAGGGACTATAGGTTATGACATAACATGAATATAGAGTAGGAACAAGATAAAAAAAAAAAAAGAGCAAGAAGGAACATAAAATTGGGTCAGGAACAAGGCAAAAACATGAGTTTTGTAGTCTTTGGGCCATATAGTTAGCTCTGAGTGTTATATCTGCAATGCAACCTGGTGAGGCCTGAACACTCTAGAGGTGAGGGTTCCATGGTTGGTGGAGAGAATCAAGCTCCTGGATTTGGGAGTAGCCACATAAAGATGAAACAGAGGAGTGGAGAGATTACTGTGAGAGAAGCAGAGCAGACCTAGAGAGGAGAGAGCAGAAAGTGAGGATAGAGCCTCTTCTTGGAGGAAGGGAAAGCAGAGGAGGTTTGGTCAGAGGAGTGACAGGAGACCCAAGAAGAGAGAAGTTCAAAGACTGCTAGAGTCAGGAAGGAGGGAGGTGGGGATATGGGGTTGACTGATCATCATGGATCATTGTGAGGGCAGTGGTAGTGGAGGAGCCTGGTGGAAACCTATGGGGCTGGGAGGCAGTTGGGGCGGAGGCCGTAAAGGGGAAGGGAATAAGAGCCAGCACCCTTACCACCGAGAGCTGTGGGTTTAGGGGAGGCCTGCGCTGAGTTTTACTCATAGAGAGAGAGGCTGAAGGTACAAGGGACAATCAAACACTGATGGAGTACAAGATTATATTGTCGACCCAATAACTTACTTGGGATTGTCTTTCTAGTGAATTTTCTCTGACCACTTATCCTCTCCTGCCTGATACCCTTTGTAATCAGTTTATGACCTTGGGTTAATTAGGCTGACGAGGGTTAGTCAGTGGCCCCCAGAAAGGACCTATAGTGATCTATGAAAAGTAAAGGACTTGGACTAGATGACAGAATCTTTTCTACCCACAAATTATGATGTCGACCTCTGGTTACAGGCTCTAGGGCCCCCTGATGTATAGCTGGGAAGGCTGTCAGAGCCAAGTTATTGAGGCCCAGAGAGAGGCAGTGACTAGCCCAAGGTCACACAGCCAATGGGTAGGGACAGAGCTAGGCAAGGATACTAGTGTTTCTGAGCCCTAAACTTTTTGCTCTGTCTCATCCTCATATGACCAGATTCTTGGCTTCTGTTTTTGTCCTTTCTTTGGAAGTGGGACAAAGGAGCCAGGAGGAACCAGGCCAAGAAGCTGTCAGGGCTGGTCCCAAGCCCCAGGAGGCTGAGAACCCAAGGTCCACACCCATGTAAACACAGGCCAGCACTGATACCTCTTACTTGGCTCTTGATAGCTTCCTCTAAATCAGGTCCCCTCTATTATCTTGCTTATCCCTGCAGGTCCCCTGGGAGCCAGGGAGGGGCAAAGAGTATTAGCCCCACTTCACAATGGGGAGAAACTCAGGGAGGAAGGCCGTAATTTACCCAAGTCACTCAGCAAGTCCAGGATGGGGCTGGAACAGGAGGCCTGTGGAAGATGGCGTGGTCAGCAGAGCACAAGGCCTGTTGGGCAGGGGTGGGGTGGAGCGATAGGTAGAAAAATGCACACAGCCCCAGGAATCAAGGGTCCCTTTTCTCTCCGCCCCTGGAGGAAGAGCTTCGGGGAGAGGCTTTGCTTATTTCCCAACTGGGATGGGGTACTGGGCAGGGGGAGGAGATGGGCAGTCAGTGGAACACAGCCACAGAGAATTCCTATGCCCAAACTGGGCCCAGAGGATCCCCTGCTGCCCCTCCCTTCCAAGGGGCGAGGGAGTCATTTGGACATCTGCAGAGACAGGCAGATTGGCACAAGTGAGTGTCAAGAAGGCCACGGATCTGGTGACAATGACTGGCCCTGGCCTCCAAATGGGTTACGAGTAGGGAGATCATAAACCCAGGTTATTAATAGAGCTCTCATTCAATCTCAAAAATATCCTGAATCTAACAGTAAATTATATGGTCATCCCAGTTATGAGACAAATCCTATGTTCAGTGGAGAAATCTTTGAGAACACTCCACTAGGAAGGCAGGCCTGGTTCAGTACTGATACCTCTCCTCATATCTTGCCTCCAGCTGTGTCTCCCTCTGCCCCACTCCTCAGCCTATGGCAATCTAATCTGTCCCATAAATTATACTTCCCAGTTCTTCTCTCTTAAAGAACCATTTCTAGGGGGTGTAACCCCCTAAATGGCACACTAGAAAGAGTCCTGGACCCAGTGGGGGGAAACCCAGTTCTGCCTCTACCTTGGTGCTGTGGTTCTGGGCTTCAGTCTCTTCATCTAAAAATTGGAGCTAGTAAGAGCCATCTGGCTATTCTGAAGTTCAGTTGTAAGAATGGAAAGTGATAATGGAGGAGATAGGCTGCCTAAGCATTGCAGCATACAGGAACAGAAGGCAATGGTTCCCTGGGACATCCAGCACTGCCCAGGCCCGGGAAGTCACTCCCTGCTGTTTCCAGGGGGTGACTAATGTGGCCCCTCAGCTGGCTGAGTTCTGCTCACTGGAGGATCTGGCCCAGGCCCAAGGAGGACGCTGACAGCACAGCCCTGCTGGGGGCCGGGGTTACTGGCAGCCAGGCACAGTGGGCAGGTCTGACCTGTGAGAGCTATGATTTAAACGCCTGGGGCCTGGGCTGGTTGCAAAAGGGGCCCCTGCTCCTGACGCAGTCTGCTCTCAGTCTCACTCACTCTCCCAAGCCAGTTCCCAGGAGAATGAGGAGCTCAGGGAGGGTGTGTCACCTCTGCCCTGGGCACAAGTCTGCTCCGAGGGGTAAAGCAAGCAAGGCACAATTTCTTCAGCTATCCACACACGAGCCCGGTCCCAGCACATACACCCAGCATAAGATTCACATGGAAAAAGACATCCACACAGAATTGAGCCTAGGCAGATACAGGCACATAGACTCATAGCCCCTAAAAAAACTAGGACCAACCTAGATATGCACATGCAGACACAAAAACCAACATACACATCCAGACAGCCAGGGTGTGCTGCTCAGGTGGGGTGTGCTGGGCATCAGAATGAAGATCATGCTTCCTTGGGACGTGAGATAAGACTGGCCCTAAGAAGCCTCTGTCTGACCATGTGAGCATTGGTCACAAAAGCCAAAGATGAGATAGTGCCCACCACCTCCATCTCAGAACAGAAGGGTGGGAAGCTAGAGCCACCTGCTTCCTATGCCCCAGTCAGTACTCACAGCATAACAGGTTCTCCTTGGCAGCTGGATCTATAGTCTGGATTTTGCTCTATAAAGACCTTTAATAAAATATTTTTAAAAGAAAAAAACCCACATAGGATTATGTATAATACACACTTCTAAGGGCAGACATCTGGATATACATACACATACAGAGCTATATACATCTTTCATAAAGATAAACACCTACATTTACAGACATAGATACACAGACTTGCACAGACATAGAAATATTAAATTTTGCACAAAGACAATATTCACCTTAAATATACAAGAGAAAAAACAGGAACACAGAGAAATGTACACGAATATATAATATATACAAACCTTGTCATCATTTAGTATTTATTGAACACCCACAATCTTCTAGACATGCTCCAACAAAAGAACCACCCCGCCCCCAGTCACACATACACAGAAACCCAAGTTCCCTCTAAGAGTAACTTGGCATTATATTGAGGCCCAGTCTCCAAGCCAAAGACGAAGAACTTTTTTTTCTGTAGGTGGTTACCTACCCATGGTGGAAAAAATAATCAACAGATAATGTAGTCTCGCTTATAACAGAAAAAAAGTTAAATGACCTAAATGCCCCCAAATGGAGATCTAGTTGAAGAAATTATGGTCAGGTCATAGAGTAAGCAAACGTACAGCATGGTTACAGCCTCCAGCCAGAGTTTATATAACAAAATGAAAAATTTTACATGAAAAAAAAAAATTGTATGTATAACATGATCACAAAAATATGCATACAAGAAAAGACTGAAAGGAAGTATATAAAAATATTATTATTGATGTTCTTTGGGAGGTAAGACTATTAGTAAATTTTTGATTTGCTAATTCTTGGATTTTCCAATTTTTCTGTGAGTGTTCATTATGGAAAAAATAAAAAGTTAAAAAATCAATTAAGGGTTGATTATGCAAATAATTTACATGGATATAAACATACATAGAATGTATATGTAAGAAACATACAATTTTATCCAGTTAATATAATCAATATTCCTTTAAATTTAGACTCAAGAGTGGAGAAAGCAAGGGAAAAGAAGCAAAGGAAAGAGAGACAGGAATAAAAACGGTCCCAAAAAAGTAGAGAGAAACCATATTACAGAGAGAAACAGAAGCAGAGTGAGCTGGTGGGTTTGGGACTAGAGGTAAATCTCTCTGGTCCTGCACAGGCTTGGGCGCCACACCTCAGAAGTCCATTCCAACAAGCCATTGCTCTTAGGCCTGTCTCCAGGCTTCAGGGACAAAAATCTGGAGGTGAACTTGATCCTCAGGGTCTCCTCCAAGGCTCACGGCTTTTTATCTTAAACACTGAAGGGCCAACGCAAATATTATCTGAGCCCAAGACCCTGTGGGATCCCAGAGGCATGAATGGGACTTTCTCTCTCTCAGTGTAGCTCGGGAGATACAGGCTGAGTGACCAAATTCGGAATGCCCTCAGTGTACCAAGAGAGCAGTACAGACACTAATACAGGTAAGAGATGCTTTCCGGAGAAGGGGAGTATTGGAAGATGTTTAGAGGAGAAAAAAGGCATGGGGTGGGGGGGAGCACTTTCCAAAGGATTTGGCAAAAAGTGAGACTTGGAGTCAGAAGTCAAGAAATAATTGAGAATCAGGGTGTGGGAATCACTGAGACAGGCTGGCCTGGTCCACTTTGGCGTCAGATTTGAGAAGACCCTGAATGCTGAAATGAGGAGCTGGGAGTTCATTGCTGGCAATGAGAATTGGTAACAGTCTTGAGTCAAGAGGTGCCAGAGGGAAGGCAGCAGCACTGGAGGGTCTAAAGTGAGGAGTGGCAGTGGCAAGGACATAGGGGTAAGGCTGATGGAGGTGCTGACCGGGCTCAGTGACTCAATAGGAGAGGAGATGTAGAGACATGGATGTGCAGGTACCAACGAAGAAAAAGGGAAGAAGTGGGGGAGCAGAGATCAACTGATTAGCCTTCTTTCCCCAACCCGTGCCACCTTTAGGATCCATTAGAGCTGTTTGAAAGACTCAGAGTCCTGAGTCTTTCATTTTGCAGATGAGGAAACTGAGGCACAGAAAAGGGAAAACATTTGCCTAAGGTCATGGTTGATGTCAGAGCCTAAACTTGAACCCAGTCTCTGCCCCAGAGTGGGATGTGTCAGGCTGGATTGAGGTTACAGCAGGCCACGGAGCTGGGTTGTGGGACCCTTCAGGACCTGGCTACAATGGTGCAGCTCAGCTCCTCCACCTGAGGGGGCAAGGGGACAAAGGGAGATGACATGGCTGAAGCTCTGGGGGATGGGCACTGGTAGGACAAGAGCCGGACAGTCTTGGCTAAAACTAAATTTGGGGATTATCTGAGGTTTCACTTGGCTGGGATTTCTCTCCGTCAGCCATGCTTTCTCACACACACACATACAGCTGTAACTTCCTACTGAGGGAGCTGGGCTGAGTCAGGGTGAGTGCTCATCTGGCTCAGCAGTTGCCTACCAGGTGTCCCAGGTGTGCCTTAGAAATACCTCTCCACAAAAATAACACTTATCCATGTACCCAACTCTAGAGTTTGCAAAATACTCTTACAGCCATCTGGTAATACCTCACTTAAGATACTATCTTTTTTCTCTGGGTCTCATTTTCCTTATGGGTAAAATAAAGTGTTTTTCTCCCCCAAAGGTACCCTTTAAAATTCCTTCCAGCTCCAATCCCAGGGAATGTTCTCTAGATCCCTGCTCCTCTCGAAGTCCTCACTCAATGAACCCTTACTTCCACAGGATATCTGGGACCAAACTTCAGTTTAAATTGTTAACAACTGGCACCCTGACCTTCACTCTCCTTGTGTGAACTTTGAGTGTCAAGGCTGAAGACTGAGTCCAACCAACCCAAGAAGTTTGGCCACTAGCTGAGGTTTAGGCTTTATGGGAGTCCCTTGAAGCTCAGCCCCCCACCCCCATCCCCGCGACCCTGGGTCCTGAGGACTGTTAGAAGGATCAGAGAAGGAAGGTTAGAGGGCTTGGGATTGCCCCAAAGCCTCAGCACTGAGCACAGTGCTCTAGAAAGGGGAGGAGAGGGGAGGGGCACCATCAGCCCGGTGAGGTCATGGGAAAGCAGCTCTGGCGCTGACACCTGGGGAAACCCGTTTCCAGGCTGCTTCCCACGCTAGCTCTCCTGGGAACCAGCTAAGCTCCAAAAGGGGAGCCCCAAACCTGCCCCCCCAGTCCAGTTCCCACCACAATGTTCCATCTAGTTCAGCCCCCACCTTTCAATCTAGCCTCAGTCCTTCTGTTCGCAACCTGTCTCTAAGATCCACAGTGTTGGGCCTTGAGGGCTGTGAGAACAATGGGCTGACCATTCCAGGAAATGACAAAAGACAGCTTCAGAAACTTAAGGTTTTATTTGCAGACTCTGCACTGCCCTACCTTCTAGGCTGTGACTTTAAAGAAAGAGGTGACCCCCAGTCCCTTCTTCCTTCAGGCTGTAGTTTGCAGCTCCTCCCCCTCCTCTCACCTGGGCCTTGTCTCTAACCTCCTGCCCCACTCCTGGCCCAGCCAGTTTGGGCAGTGCCTAGGGAGCCCTGAGACCCAGTTCTTCCCAGGGACCAGCCCCGCCCTCCCTGGCCTTGGGGGTTGAGGGCAGCCCAGGTGTCAGCCTTGCTCCTCAGCTGCCCCACTTCTCTGCTCTCCTTCTCTCCACTCTTCCTCCTTCCAGGCCTAGCTCTCTTCTCCGCCTCCTCCTCCCAGCCTGCCTCCTGTTCCAAGGATCCAAATCCTCACTTTATGCTACCTCTCAAACTCTCACTGACTTCCATCTTACCCAGTCCATCCAAAACTTCTCTCCAAATCAGGCTGGACTGCTTCCAGCCCTCCAAGATGCCCAGCTATTTTCTAGGCCTTCCCTTATCCCTATGCCAAGGAGGGGATGGGAACCACCACTAAGGGTCCTAATTCAGCCAGGCTGACCTGAGGACCCATAGTAAGAAACGGAATTGGATTCTAAACTGCTTAGAGGTGACTGACACTGTTAGGACTATCCCATGAAAATCAAAGTGCTGGGATTTCTCTGTAAACCTTGACCACAGAAATCTAAATCAGAGCCTTCCCTCCTCCAGGCCCTAAGCTCATCCTGGCATACAAGTGGGCAGTTAGAGGCCTGTGTCTCCACAGTGTTCAGAATGGAACTGAGTCTCATGGGGTGGCTTGGCCTTGCCAGTAGCCCCCTCAAAGGTCCCCTACCCCAGGTTCCAGATGTCTGTGGCTTTATTCCTACTGCTCCCTACTCTGCCATAGCCATTCAAACAAAGCAGAAAAACTTCTTCCAGCGGCAGCGGGAGAGGGTGCGCACCCCTTTGGCGTTCAGTTTCTTCTCCAGGCGGGCTTTGTGCTCGATGGCACTGAGAATGGCTGAGTCAAACACTTCCTTCAAGTTCTTCTGCGTCAAAGCAGAGCACTCGAGGTAGCAGCAGGCCCGGATCTTCTCTGCCAGACCCTGAGCCTGGGGTTGGGGCACGGGGCCCTCTCGGCCCCCCTGGTCCAACTGAATCAGTACATTGACATCATCCCTCAGGTCTGCCTGGGTGCCCACCAGTAGCACTGGCGCCTGGGGGTTGTGAGTGCGGATCTCTGGCAACCATTTCTCTGTGATATTTTGGAAGGAACTGGGCTGCACCACGCTGAAGCAGGCCAGGAAGACATCGGTATCCGGGTAGCAGAGGGAGCGAAGGCGATCAAAGTCTTCCTGGGATGAGAAGGCCAGGTCATTAGTGGGATTATTCCCTGTCACAGGGAGCGGGAATTCGCCTGTCACTTGGGGTTGGAGGCCTGAGACCAGTAACCAAGGGCCGAAGGCCTTCTCCATTCTTGATCCATCTGGGGTCTTTCCAGACTCCAGCCCACCTCCCCCTACACCATTAGAGACTGCTCCCAGCTTCTCACCTGTCCCGCCGTGTCCCAGAGCTCAATGCGCACAGGGGCTCCATCCACCAGGACTTGCACTGTAGGGGCGGGGCGGAGGATAGACTGACTTAGGAAGAGTCCTGGGCCCCACCAGGCCTCACCAGCGCCACCTCGAGGCCTGCTCCTGCCTGCCTCGAGGGGAGAGCCGTGCCCTCCCGCCTGCGCGCCAGCCCTAGCCCCCGCGTGCACTCCACTCCCAGCCACGAGGCCGCCGGGGCCGTTGAACGTACCGGAGAAGGTGTCCAGTGCCGTGGGCCGGTAGCGAGCCGGGTACCCATTGCAGGTGTAGCTGACGATGAGGCTGCTCTTGCCCACGGCGCCGTCGCCCACCAGCACGCACTTGATGCCCAGCTCCGGGGGCGCGCTGCCCCGCCGCGGGGGAGGGGTCGGGGCACGGAGCGGGGACGACTCAGCATCGCTCAGCTCCCGCGGGGGCATGGCCCGCTCCGGGGACAGTCTGGGACCAGGCTCAGCTGCGCTCGGAGAAGCAGGTTCCACTAGCTGCCACTGACTGAGTCCGCCGTGGCGGGGCGCGTCGATCCGCCGCTACCCGTCGGTATATGTGGGGCCCCGCCCACTCATCTGCCCGAACGTCCCTGACCCCGCCCACCCGCCGGCGTCCTCCTGGAACCTCCCCCTACAGCGCGCACCCGGCGCTAGTGGCCAGGCCATGTCAAACACCCGGAGCAAGAGAGGCAGGCCGACAAGTGACGCGCAGAGAATGCCACAGGTACAGGGACGAAGAATCGCCAAAATGAGGCAGATCTAGGTATCTTGGCAGAGAAAGATCGAGTATTTGTTGTTAGGAGGAAGAAGCAAGTTGGAAACACATAATGCAGCATGTTCAAATTAGACCTGTGTTCAAATTAAAACAGAAACTACACATATATTTGTACGAGTATAAAGAAATCTGGATAACTTATTGATTAAAGAATGATTTTTAAAATAGACAGATCATGAAGAGGCAGAAGATAAACTCGAGCGTGAACACAAGCACAAATGTATTGTACTCTCTTCCACGAAAGAGATTCCTTTAGGCTCTGCCTGAAGGCAGGCTTTAAATACTTTCATTGTGCTCCACTAAAGGAATTCGGGAGTTGGAGAAGCTAACTGGGGAGGATCTTCAAGGACAGTTCTTCATCTGAATATTTTCCAAGTCCCCAAGCCCCTGGTATCATCATCATCATCATCATCATCATCATCATCATCAAAAACACATAGTAATTACCTACCTATTTGTTGATGCTGCTCTGGGCTATCAGCTGTCCTTGCCCTAAAAGTTTACAGACTGAGATAAGATATGACAGGTAGTGCTAGAAAGTTCACCAAGAGAGCAAATGTAGAGTAGCTTGATGCTAATTTCATCTTTTTATTGTGGCCACACCAAGTGACACCGGCCCAGAATCCTTTCTCTGAACTCCAAGGCTGTCTTTCATCTCAGCCTATACAAAGATTATTGAAAACATATTATTCATGAATTGTTCAGGGAATGTTGTGAGGGGGAGAGGACAATGAATATTAAAGAGATAATACGATTTCTCAAACAGTTGGTAACATAAAAATCTATAAATCCAAATCTCTGAATCTCTTGGAAAAAGTCTCAGGTCCCTGATTTTTTTTTCTTTTTAAGTTAAAGTTGAGGACAACTAGAAAGCTGCCGATTTAACCATTAAAATCTTGACTGTGGGGCAATCGTAAGATTATCAGTATCTGCTTCCATATCCCCATGTCTATATCCAACATCCCCTGTGTCCAAACTCTGGGGGTGCTAATCATCCCTAATTAGAGTCCCAAAGACTTCTCGGCCGCATCCACATAAGTTTATTCATTCAGCAAATGAAAGAGGCTCCAAAGTGTTGTCTTGCTATTGTATCCCACAGAAGGTCCTGAAAGCTATTTTTTTTGTTTTTTTCTGGAAAGGGAGTCAAGAATGGGGATTTGAAAAGACCTGGATATCAGGAGACATGTCCCAGCATTCCTGGTCCTTCAGCTCATTAGCTGTGTCATTCTTGAAAAATCACTTGTTCCATCTCAGTGCTATAAAATGACAGGTGAAGCATATTCATTTCTGAAAGCCCTTCTGATGCTAGGCATCTGATTCAGGGAAACTAGGGAAGTTGCCACAGTCAAGGTGTCTGGGTAAAATTACTACACACACATAGGCTCTTTACAGTGCTCTTGTCCTTTAACCTAAGTTTTAATAATTGTAGCTGTAAATTTGAGGATAATCCTGTTTAATCCTTTCCGCGGGTAGGAGGAGTATAAATAATACACAAATGTGGGGAGGTGTCTGCTGGGCATGGGTAAAAGCCTTGACTTGGCCTGAGACAGTTCACTCTTCTCTGGCCTTATGGGTGGGGACACTTTTCTGACCTCGGTCCCTCTGTCTGAGCTGGTTTAGGGACAGTCTTGTCAGCAAGAGGGGGAGGGAGGAGACAACCTGGGGAGCTGGTGAGTCACTTATTTCTCAGCTAAGGACTTGCAATTCTGGCTGCTACTGCTGGGAAAGTCCCCTCCTAAGGGTGGGTTGAGTCTTATTTCTGTCAGATTGTCTGTTCTATCTTCCAGCCAGACATTTGCTAAGATTTCAACTTGGCCCTGACATTCTCCTTGGAGAAATGACCAATTCTAGGACCGGGGCAGGAAAAATAAAGATGAGCCTGGAGCATTTTGTAGTATAGAAAGTAAGGAAGTGCTAAAAAACAAACAAAACAAAACAATAGCAAGATGGAGGAATGACAAATGGACTTATGAGCCAACTGAAAGAGCTTCCAAAGGCCAAATCCGTAACGATTTGAGCAACAAAATAAAGTAGTATTGGATCATAGCACAAAGTATAAAATAAATATCCACAAGTCTATTCTCATATAAATGATTGAACACATAATAGACAAATTTCCCATGAAGAATTCCAAATAATGTATGTAAATACTCTGCCCCCAAGAATAAGAGTGTAAACTCCAGCTCTTTAAGTGTGGGTTGTACATAGCAACTTCCTTCCAAAGAGGACAGTATGAAATGGTTAGGGCGGGGATGAGGGGTGGGTGAGAGAATAACTTTACAGTGGAGAATCCTAACACTCCCTCAACGAGGTGATCAAAATTAAGATCAACATTGATAAGTTGATAATAGGTACCCTAGATACGATGTGATGCAATGGCATTTTTACCCTCTAGTCTTCCTCATGAGAACCACGGTCTAATAAGAAAAAACAGTAGTAAAGTTCCAATTGAAAGACATTCTACAAAATGCCTGCCCAGTACTCTTCAAAACTATCCAGGTCATCAAAAACAAGAAAAGTTTGAAAAAGTGCCAGTCAAGAGGAGCCTAAGGAGATATGACAACTGAATATAATGTATGCTGGATGGGTTACTAAAACAGAAAGAGAACGTAAGGTAAAAACTAAGGCATTCTAAATAAAATATGAACTTCAACTAATAATAATGTATCAGTGCTGGTTTATTATGACAAATGTACTATATAATGTAAGATGTTCATAATGGGGGAACTTGGGTGTGAGGCATATGGGAACTCTCTTATTATCGTCTCAATTTTTCTGTAAATCTAAACTGTTCTAAACAAAGTTTATTAAATGACAACAATCCAAAAAATTAAAACATGGCCCTGACAGTGAATCATGGCAGTAATAACATTTTTTTCTTTTTTTAAATTTATTTTTTTAAATTCTTTAACGTTACCACATATTTGACCCCTTTTACCCCATCTGCCTCCCCTCCCCGCTACCCTCTGGTAACCGCTTGTCTATTGTCCATGTCCATGAGTCTCTGTTTGTTTGTCCTGTTCACTTGTTTTTAGGTTTAAATCTCACATATAAGTGATATCATGTGGTTTTGAACTTTTTTGGTCTGGCTTATTACATTTTTGTTTCTAAGATGTCCAACACAGTTGTGCTTGGTTTTAGCCTTGCAAAAGTGCTTTATTTGCCCTGTCTCTTAACAATCCAAGTGAGATCTCTGGGAAGAGAGGGATCAGTATACTCGGGCCCAGAGGAGTTAGGGGACTTGCCCGGAGATCAAAGAAGTTAGTAAGTGGCAGACAGTCCCAGAGTCAGCGATCCACAGGTCCACCTCAGGTGTAGTCAAATTCTTAGGCATTTCTGTTCATTCCTTAACTTATTTAAAATGACTGCATACTTTGGGATACCTACAACCAAACCTCAACTCAACAAGCATAAACCAAAAGAAATCTACCCCTACACCAGCACTAATTTTCCTACTGCTGAAAAGGGGTTAATAAAAGAACGACAGTAGTGAGAGTTTACTTAAAAAGGTCCATGGCGAGGCCCTTTGTGAATGAAATGAACCTCATGCAGCCTTTTTCTATTTTCTCTGCATACTCCATTCCAAGGCCCCCAAATCAGGCCTGCTACTCAGAACAAGCCCAGAGACTCAGATGGGCAGGTCAGAAAGCTTTTAAATAACAAAGATTCAAGAAAAGAATTTTATATTTAACACTTAAATTATTTTTTGTTAATCCTATCTCAGTAAAGCTGAAAAAAAAAAACCCCACTTATTTACCAACATACTATTAATAATACTACAATAATTAGACTGCACATTTTTAGAGCTTTCCAATTAATTTGGTCTCCTGAGGTTTTTCTCTACTTGATGTGCTTGTGTCCTGAGAGGGAACTGGCAAACTCAGCAGCATGGGGCTGAGTAAGCCTCACTGTGCTCCCCTGGAACAGGAGCTCACAGGCCAGCCCTCCAGCCTCCATGGTCTCCACTTTCCATGTCATCCTTCTATCACTAGTCTGAGGCTGCCTCCTGGGCTTCTAATCTGCCCTTCCCCCTTTCCCACACAGCCTTAGCCTCAGCTTCTCACTACCTTTCCTTCCACATCTTCTCCAGCTGATCCCAACTACTAATGTCCCTCAAACCTCCTTTTCCTGCCCAGACCTTGCATTCCAGCCCTGGCCAGTATCTTTGAAACACCTGTGGGAGCTGCCACCCAAAATGTTCATCTAAAATGACACCCCTCTCCTTTTATTAAATGAACTCGTCTCCTAACTTCCTTATTTCTGACAACGGTAGCACAATTCTCTGAAGCTAATGAACTAGAAGGGGTAGAGCCTGAATAGTCTCCAAATCTGACAATGTCCTTGGACTCTTTCTTTTCCTTCCTCCTCGGTCCTTTCTTTGAAGTAGTACTCGACTCCCCTCTTCCTTTTGGCTTCCTTTGCCACAACAATCACCTCCTAAAAAATATAACCTCTTACCTGCCTCCCTGATTTTGTTTGTTCATTTCTAGTGCACCCAAGCTTCCTAGAACAACAAATTTATCCTGCCCCTCTTCTCTCATAAACCTACAGTGAATTGCTATCAGACACAGAGAGAATATGGTCTCTATCTGACATGCCACATCCTCCAGTTAGAGTACCCCACCAGGATGGTATAAGCAGCCACTGAAAATGGTTCTGAAGAGAATTTTCAATGACATGGGAAAATTAAAAGATAACGTTAAATAATACAGATTTATATAAACAGTTTAAGCCCAAGTATTCAAAGAAGGTGTACAATTAGAATAAAAGACAGTCTTACATGAAGGACATGTAGCAAAATGTGAGAATCATTATTACTACTTGGTGTGAAGCTTGTTTTGCCTAACATGTAAGGAGCACTACACACATGTTAGCTATTAGTATTATGTTGCCTATCAACATTTTCTCCTTTTTCTACAATGGACATGTTTTTTTTGCAAAGAAAAAAGTTACTAAAATTTAAAAAATATTTATGTATATTTAGAAAAAAGGATATGCACCAACATGTCAACAATGATTATCTATGAATGGCAGAATTATGGATAGTTTGTTCTCATTTATTTGTTCATTTGTTCTCTGGAAAGTGCTCAGCACACAGCAGTGAACAAAATAGAGCTTTGCCTGACATCGAACCCCTTTCTCTGAACTCACTGTTTCACAAATTATGACACCATGCCATGTTTCCTGTGTGCACACCTCATACTTCGATTAGACTACAAGCAGCTAGAAGATAGGGAAGGTCTTATACAGCTTCGAGCTCTTACTGCCCCAGTGGCATCCCACTATAGGAGTTTATTAACTACTTGTGGAACAAATGTATAAATGAATGGTGAGGCATGGTTTGCCAAATGATGAAAAGACTGATGAGCATCTCCACTTGCCCTGATGCCACAAGCACTTGTCCAAATGGCCAAACCCTGGGCCCAACCAAATCCTTAACTGACTCTTCCAAAGACTGGGTCCAGTGGCCCAATGCCTCCTCTTGAATAGAAGCTGGAGCCTGATAGCACTGTTTATTCAAGTATCTGCGATGATGACAATGATAATCATGATGAACATCAGCAACTTTATAAAAAGAGGATCCAGTAAATAAGCATTCAATTAACAATATCACTCCAAATTCTCTTCTTGGCTTATATTGCTTATATGAATTCACATTTTATATAGTTGTAATCAGAGATAATATTTAAATTACTTAGCAACTGGTACGGCCTCAGAAAGATGCCAGTCCTGTGCTGATGTAGCTTTTTATTTTTATTTTGTTTTATTTTTTTTTAAGCATAAAAGCTTTATTAGAAGGGAAAGTACACTTCCAGATGTGGAAGTGGGCCTGAGCAAGAGAAGAGTGGCTCAAAGGCCTGATGTAGCTTTTTAGAAGGCCTTTGGTATGCTTGACATTAACCCTTTAGTGGCTGGATGCTGGGGAGGAATGACAGGGAAAGGTACACTCAGAGAAGCAGATAGTTTAACAACTGATGTGGCCATACTTGTATGTACCTGCTGAACTTCATCAGTCTGGCTGAATTTGGAATGACTGTGAACCAAGCCAAGAGGACTTGGGAACAACCTGAAAAAAATAGCAGGAATCGGGCTCAGATGGGAAATAGAGTCTGGTCCATTTGGGAACTAAAAGTAGCTCAGCCTGGCAGAGGAAAGGAGGGGTGAGAATGAACTGAAAAGAGAGGCAGGAGACAGATCCAGGTGACACCACAACTTCTTTTCCTTTGAGGTTATTTCACTGGGGAACAGCTCAGCCTAGAGTGACCAGGACTAAGGATGCCCTGGGACACAAAACTGTTAGTGCTAAGATCAGGAGGGTTGGTCACCCTAACTAAATCTCTTTTTGCTTGTTAGTAGTTCAAGCCTGCTCTTCAGAAAGACCACTTGAAACTAGAAACAGTGGGATTTTCCAAAACAATATGAAATCAGCACTTACTGTTTTTTTGTGAAAGTACTGATATGAAAGGTACTGGTTTTTGTTCACATTTAAGTTTATGTAGAGCTAGTATTTCTAAGTCCAATTTCTTTCCCCTCCTTTATTTCAAATTACAACTTTGTCAACAAGAGACAAGTTAGCTTGATGGTCCAGAGCATGGGCTGTGGGACAAAGCACCTGGATTGGTATCCAGGTTGTGTCCCTTATGAGCTGTTGTCTTCTCTGGGCCTCAGTTACCTTGTCTGTAAAATAAGATTAAAATAGTACCTACTTGATAGAATGTTGTGATTAGAATAGTGCCAGCACTAGAGAGTACTCTGCAAGAGTCAACTATCATTTTTTCAAATGAAGTCAAGGCCCTGCCTAAAAATGAACAATACAAATTTGCAGAATTTTGTCTTTTGTGACCCAGACAAGGAACACAAAAAGAAATTTATTCAAGTCATCATTTTAATATATTGTTATTGTTATTATCTTTATTTTACAGATGAGGAAACTGAGTCTCCATAGAGGTTAATTGACTTGCCTGAGGCCTCCTGGTTTAGCCAGGATTGTGGAGCCTAGGTCTGTCACTCCAACATTATCCTCTTTTCAGTCCTCCCCTCAAGAATTATGGGCTACAAAGCAGATTATCTATTGTTTTATTATCTTTTGCCTTATAAACACTAATTATCATTCTCACATTAGCTCAGAGATCTTTTTAAAATTTTATGTTGTAATCAACTTTATTGAGATATCATTTATGTATAGGAAGCACTCACTTTAAGTGTATAGTTCAATGAATATCGACCAGGATGTCCACCTATGTAGTCATCGCCACCACAATCAAGATAAAAAGCATTTCCATCTCCCCTAAAAAGTTCCTTCTTGCACTTTTCCAGTCAATCCTCCACCCCATGTCAGGTCCCAGGCAAACACTGATCAGCTTTCTGTCACTAGAGTATAATTTTTTCCTGTTTTAGAATTTCAAATAAAGAGAATTATGCTCTATGTACTCTTTTTGTGTCATGCTTCTTACACCCAGCATGTCTTTAAGATTCATTCACATTTTGTGTTAGAGAGATTTTTTCTTTTTTTATCACCAAAGAGTATTCCATTGTATGGATATACCACTATTTGTTTATTCTCTTGTGATAAACATTTGACTTGTTTCCAGTTTGGGGCTATTATGAAAAAATTTGCTATAAACATTCCCATACAAATCTTTGTGTGGACAATGTGTTTTCTTTCTCTTGGGTAAATATCCAGGTATGGAATTGCTGTGTCATAAAGTAAGTGCATATTAAATGGCTGTTAATGGTTGCACCATTTTATATTTCCATTAGCAATGAGTTCCAGTAGCTCCATAACCTCACAACATTTGGTATTGGTGGTTTTTTAAAACATTTTGGATTTTATTATTGTTGTTGCTATTGCTTTTAAATACAAAAAAACCTCATCATTTTTAAAAGTTTGAAAACAGTTTCTGCAAGAAGCCATTGTGAGTGAGTTTATAGGCAAGTTTATTTCAGACATGCAGTGTGACATAGTGTACCCATGTAAATGCACATTAACATGTTAAGTCATGCATTCACTCAACAGGCACTTCCCAAGTCCTTACGATGTGTCAGGTCTCATGATCTAAAAAGGTTAGAGGCAGGATGAGGGCTGGTTGTTAGATTTTATTAGGTTTCACATTAATTAGAGAAGGTTCCCTGGCTTAGGCATCTTTTAAAATGTATCCTAGACTAAGGGACAGGTAAAAAGCATAGTGACTAGCTCTGAGGCAGTGCCTTGGAAATCATTATTTTCTGGGCATTGTCTCCAAATGCCTCTAAATAGACTGTGACAAGGGTTTGGCTTTCAGAGAACCATAGAATGTTAGAGATGGTTAGGGGGCTTGGTGATTTGTCTAACAGCATCACCTGGCTGAGTGTGATTCCATATTCTGGAAAGAAGAGGGGCCTGTAGAAACTGCAGGGAGGGTGGTGGTGGGAAAAGCAAAGGCTGGCCTGGGAAGGGCTCCCGGCAGAGGTGGTGCTAGTACAAAGCCTGGACCCTACCAGATGCCATACTCACTAAAAGAACTTTATAAAACTATACTAAATACTAAAACTTTTCACTTTAAGTCCAAATAGTTGCAAAGAATGTCATTTCTAGCATACATTGAATATTGATGCTTAAATAAAATGATTACCTCACTCTTTTAAACTATGCATTGAAATCTAAATACCAAAGCAATCTGATATTCTCCATTATCCTATGGCCATATCACCCTGAATGCACCCAATATCATCTGATATTCTCCATTATCCATTAAAAAAATATGTTGACAAACTCTTCTTTAGTAGTTGGAAATTTTGTTATTCATTTTTTCCCAATGTTTCCAATCTTACTGTAATGTATGTTATGCTTGAAAGTTTTTATTGCTACCTTATCCTAATTATTTATAATTAGTATATACGTTTTTTTTAACATTATAATGTCACATTTCTTATTGTAAGGCTCTAAGTTTATCTTCCACTCACCCTCTCAGGTGGAACTGAATTCATTACCCACTTCTCCACCCCATCATATGTCAGGGGATGTCCCTCTTTCTCAGGGGTCAGGTGGGGTGGGGAAAATCAGTGTCACTTAACTGTCATAGGCTACCATCTCCTCATAGTCAGGGATGCCACTGGTGGCATGACCTATACCAGGCTGGGGGTGGGGGAGGGATGGGAGGGCAAAATTCTCTAAGTCTTACCATTGTTTTCTTTTGAATTATCATTATAATTATTATTTAACTAATCAAAACATAAATATATTATACATTTTGAAAAAATAATTACACATAGAAAGAAAAATTATATTAGTAATACATTTCTTGATGAGAAACAGAGCTTTTTCTTTTTTGTTTTTATTTTCAATTAGTTCGTATATTTATGGATACAATACTTGACTAAAACAAAGTTGAGCATCAATTCTCTCCCTATATAATTTTTGTTTTGTGTTGCCGTAAATGTGGAAAAAACCTTGCTTACATAAGTCACTAGATGGGAATGAAAAGAGGTTTGGATAGCAATGTTACTGGAACATTTGACTCCCTTCCAAATTATATGCTAAAAATGTTAGTGATTTTTTTTTCAGTCAGCTAAAACCTGATTAAGTTCTCAAACTATATTCAAATTAAAGAACTAGAAACCATTTGATGTACAAAGGACTTGTTACCTGGTCTTTATTCTCTTTGTGGAAACAATAACTTTAATTCCAGTGGTCTCCCTGCAGATTTTTACACCCAGAAACAATGTACCATGGAGTGGGGGGTGTTAGTTTCAACACTCTGGTCAGTAAGTGTACTTTGCTTTTGAAGAGTAGAAGCAGGAAGGTGGAAGGGAATCTGCCCTTGTTCCCAGATACCTTTTCCTACTGGTCACTTTTAGAAAAGACCCAAGGGAAGCTGAGACTCTGGACACTGATTTCCTTAAAACTATTTGGTGCCCTGTGCCCCCTGGGAGAGCCTTCCCAATACCTAAGGAAGAGTGAACCCTAGTTTTGAGGACTACTGACCTGAGGACACTTTTACTTCTCGCCTAGACAAGTGTCCTCCTCCCCTATGCCCAGTAGCTTTTCTGGGGCTGCTGGGCCCACAACCCTAGTATGTGGTGGGGAAGAAAGAGGGCAGGCTGGGTCCACACATGCCTTGGCTGGGGCTTTGACATTTACTCAGTGAGAGAAGAGATGACAGTAAAAGGGAGGGGAGGCTTTTTGAGACTTAGGGTGATTATGTAGGTTTGGAAACTTCTAGAAGGGAACCAAAGAGGAAACAGAAGAGATTTACGATCTCCTGTAAAGAGTTGTGAAGAGGTGTTCTGAGTGAGCTGAGGGCCTTCTTTCCTTTGCTGTATTTTAACAGGGGCCAAGAATGTGCCACACCCTGTCCCAGGAGAGGGTGTACTAGCCACCTGTCCTTGCCCTCAGCCAGCTTATGCACAGTCAGCCCAGGGAGGAGGAGAGGGGAAAGAGAGGAAGAAGAAGAGGGAGGATGAGAGAAGAGGAAGAGGAGGAAAGGAGAGAGGAGAGAAAGAGAGAGAGAAAAGTCACTAGGCAATTATAATGCAGGGTGATCATAATGTGGGGTGATCAGCACAGGGGGCTCAGGGAGGACCTAGGAGGGGCCTGATCCTGGCAGGGGTAAAAGTATCAGGGAAGTCAGTCCAGAGGAGGCAAACTCCCACTACTAAATACCCAAGTGTCTGGAGGGGCAGGGTACATTCTAGGAATATCCAATAGATCAGCACTGAGAGATGAGAACAGACCCAGTGGAGTTTAACTGAGGACGAGGCAAAGGACTACTCATTGTAGCTCCATTTAAAAATGTATACATATTACAAAGATTAAAACAAAAATTAAATTTAAAAACAAATTCCTAATTCTCCCATGCATAAGAATTCCAAATGATTTATACTTTACCCTCAAGGAAGTATAAACCCCCATTCCTTAAATGTGGGTTGTGTGTACTGACTTCCTTCCAAAGAGCACAGTATGGAAAGGGGGGAAAGAGTAACTTTATGGTGGAGAAAGCTGACAAACACTACCTCAGGCAGGTGATCAAGGTCAACATCAAGGGTTGATGTCATGTTGATGGTATGTACCCTTGATATGATGTGATGATAATGGTACTTCACCTTCCCCAAACCCATAATCTCAACTCAGCATGAAAAAAAAAAGATATCAGACAAATTCCAATAGAGAGCATCCTACAAATCACCTGGCCAGCATTCCTCAAAATTGTCAAGGTCATCAAAAACAACTAAAGTCTCAAAAACTGTCATAGTCAAGAGGGGCTTAAGGGAACATGATAACTAAATAGAAGGTGATATCTTGGATGGGATTCTAGAACAGAAAGAGGACATTAGGTAAAAACTAAGGAAATTTGAATAAAGTATGGACTTTATTACAGTAAATAATAATGTATCAATATTGGTTCACTAATTACAACAAATATACCATACTAATGTAAGATGTTCATAATAAGGGGAACTGGTTGTGAGGTATGTGGAAATGCTCTACTATCTTCTCACTTTTTCTGTAAATCTAAAGCCATTCTAAAAGAGTCTATTTTTTAAAAATGAATTACTCACTTATGTCAATTAAATTATTCTTTTTGGTCTACGTCTTCAATCAGTTAACAATGACTAATAATAATTAAGTTATATTGAGCATTTTCTAGGTATATGTACAATGCTTGATTTGCATAATATCCTATAATATAACGCTATAAGGTAGGTTCTTCTCATTTACAAATGTAGAAACTGAAGCATGAGGAAGCTCATTCATGCAATTGTTTAATAAATATTTATTAGTTACTGACTGTTTCACAGGTGCTGGGTCTCTTCTACTTAATGCCCTGCAGGGGCCTCATGTCCACTGGTGGAGTGAGCTCAATTACGTGACCTTCGCCAGCAGCTCTTCCTCCGCCTGGACAATGATGTCACTTTACCATCTGCCAGGTCTCCCAAGAGTCACCTTGCACTCTTCTGCCACCCTCCCCCCACATCTAACTCGACACTAAGTTCAGTGGGCCCTTCCTTAGAAATGTCTCCCCTGAATCTTCCCAGTCTCCTCTTGCTTTCTTCATGTTGGGCCCTCACTTCTCTTTTGCTTCTGCCTCAGGTCTCATCTTTTCTGCTGTGAACTCCACCCAAGCCACCGCCCATCTTTCTAGAACCCACATCAGATGATCTCATCCCCAACCAAAGCTTTCCAACGGCCCATTCAAAGCCTTTCACAATCTGGCCACAGCTGGTCGCATTTCCTCCACTGCCCTACTCCCTAGTGTTCTAGCTTTTTGTCCTCAAACATCACACTGTTTGCAGGCCTTTGCTCTTGGTTTTCTTGAGGCCTGCCTAATGCCTTTCCTTTTCCACCCTTGGAAATCATAATGCACTTCAAGGCCTAGCTCAAATTCACCTGCTTTTATACATCAGTCCTCTCTCTCCCTAGCCCAGCAGTCAGCCCTTACCTGTCTCATGGCAACTACCACATGAGATTCTGAGGGGTAGAAGCTGGTGGATCTGTATCTGCACCTTTGAGTTCCTTAAGGCACTTCTGTATTCCTGTGCTCAGCAATGTTCAGGTTATTCCCCACAATCAGTTTCTGTTATATCAAATCAGAATCCTCACACTTCATAATTAGGTGCCAGTAAGTGGCCAGGACAAGAAAAGCCATAGCAGTTCTGAGGGGGAAGTTATGAAGCAGGGAGGAGGTGGACTTGAGAGTCACTATCAGATTAAAGCAACATTTAGAGTTTATTGATCACATATTCTATGTTCTGTGTTAGACATTATGCTATAGCAGTGAGCTTTCTCCTAGATTACCTCATTAACTCTTCAACATAGATCTTCTAGGTAAGTATCATTATATTTATTTCTGTAGATAAGGAAACTGAGGCTAAGAGCATCATATGTGCATAGTGTCACAGCTAGTGAGTAACTGGGGAGGGATAAGAAGGCTGGTCTCTGGCTCTTATTCCAAAGTCCAGCCCAAGGGTTGGAGAATGAGTATGTGGAGGAATACTGCTGTAATCATCTCAACAGGGAGTATGTACTGAGTCTGTAGCAAGCAAGGCCCGCTTAAAGCTCCACTCCATATATCCCAGAAAGCAGTGGAGCCCAAGAGGTAGGCTTTGGGGAAAGCGAGGTGGTAGCTGGAAGGACTGTGTCCCTGAGAGGACCACCCCCATGCTGACCAGCTCCATGCAGGAGGTACACTCTGCACAATCCAGACCTGAGGAATCAGCTGGATCCCTCTTCCTTAGCTTGCATTGAGGGAATGGACAGTGTGTTTGGATTTGAATACTGCCTCTTGGTTCACCACTTTCTAGCCACATGACCTTGGACAAATTGCTCCACCATCTTAACTTCAGTTTCTGCTTTTGTAACACGGGGAAAAGAGCAATGACAACTTTATAGCATTAGTGTGCGCATAAAATGAAATAACAGTGAACATTAGGAATTTAGTTTGGTGCTTGGCACATTGTTAGTACTCGGTAGATGTATCCTTTATGATTATTTGACCTTTGGTTGCACCTATTTGTGTTTCCCTAATGCAGACGGCAGGTGATCTGGAGTGGAGCCTTCTGCGCGGAGCAGGAAAGCTCTCTGACTGGGATCACTTTTCCCAGGGCAGAAACCTCTGCCTACAGCCCAGCTCTGGCACATTCCCGGCTCGTTCAAGCCAACCCGGCAGCGCCCCTGCTGGTGGGGAGAACTGCTCGCGGCCGCAGGTTTCCCGTGGGAGAAGCGAGTTCCCGGCGCGACCGGAAGTTATCTTGGACCCAGTAACCTGTCGCCGCCCCTCCCCTCACCTCCTTGTCTGAGCCACTCCAGACCCAGAGAGCCCTCGGTGGGAGTCATCTTTTGCGCCTTGCCTAGAAGTATGGCAAGAATAGGGTGACCACACAATGTACTGTGCAAACCTGAAAGCTTTTGAGAGTAAAGGGGTCGCTATTAGTCATTACGCTGGGACTGCCCATTTAAGCCAGGACCGCGGTGATCCTGGCCAAGAGCCTTCCGCTTTAGCAAAGTAGAATCTATGGGCCCCAGAAAGGAAAGACCTCGTCTAAGAGGGAAGCCCAACCGCAGTCGCACCCGAACCCTCACAGTTCTGCCCCTTAGAACTCCACACCCACCTCCGACGTAATTTGTCCCTTGATCCTGCCAGGTTTTGCAGGTATTTGTTCCCCGCTCCTCCATGCTCTCGCAGCGCTATGGCCACGTCCTCGGGTACGCCCCACGAAGGGGGCCTAGAGCCTGGAACAGTGCTTGGCACACACAGTGCACTCACTTGTGGAATGGGTGACTTCTGAACAAATTTATCAATGACTTTTCTGGCATTAATTATATATTTACTGTTACTGGCCTATCGCCACTGTTGGATTATGACCGTCAAGGATGGTACTATACTAACTTCTGTGACCCCAGCAGCTAGCCCAAGGCTAGGCACAGAGTAAGTGCTCAACATCATTTTGTTGGATGAGCCAGTGGAAGTGGCCTGGCATCCCTTAGCTGTGCTTGGTCTTCTCTGCCGCTCCCTCTATCTCCCCCAACACTGAGGAGCCACTATGGAGCAAGTTAGAGGTAAGTTAGGCAAGCACATGGCTTCCCACTCTCTGGGTCACCCAGCTTTGCCAATATCTGGAAGTTGGTGGGCCCCTGAATGTGAGAGAAGAAAGGCCAGGACTGCTTGCCTGTGCCATAGAAGATAGGATCAAGACAGCCATTAGACTGAGGACTGGGAGGTACTCTTGGGAACCTAGGGCAGCGAGGTATTCATAAAGGTCTGTCTGAGGGAGGGAAGCCTGGGCATGAAAGATTCTGGATATCTCAGAGGCTGTGCGGCGTTGGGCAGGTCCTGGAAGGGGGCTAAGAAAGCGGGATTACCTCCTAGTGTCAATTTCCGGAACTGCAGTAGGGTCCTGGAGAGAAAGGCTTGTGTTCAGCGAGGCCAGTCCATCACCCCGCTGGTCTCCAATTCAGACGCGTGCAGGGTTCCACCTCAAGCAGAAACGCCTCTGCGCTGCTGGCTCACGCCCTCAAGCGAGAACTGAGTCTCAGTCCCGCCCCGCCCCCGCCCTGGCCTTGGCCCCGCCCCCTCACCGCGCCTCCCATTGGCCAGCCCTGCGAATTTCTAAACCAGCGTACGCGAAGTTCTGAGAGGCCGGAAGTTACGTTATAGGCGCGCGTCCAGGGGGTGAGAGTCAGCTGAGCTGCAGGGGCGAGGTTGGAGCTCCTGGGCTCCGCTATAGGCAGTGGGAAATCTCTTGCGGGTGGCAGTGGAGTGCAGGACTTAGCCAGATTTAAGGTCTCAGTCTTCTCGCTCTATTAGACGTGAGCGAGAAAAGCTTCAGGATTTTAAAGAGGAGTCAGCGGCGGACTACCAGGATCTGTCAGATCCCAGTAGAGGCTGGAGAGTCGCAGGTTCCAATCCGGGGCGACAGGGATCCCTGAGGGGAGCCCTGTTGTAATCTTTAGGCCCGCGACGGAGAGTCCAGAGGCTGGGCACCATGGCCTCCATCCTGGATGAATATGAGGACTCCTTGTCCCGTTCGGCCGTCTTGCAGCCCGGCTGCCCCAGTGTGGGCATTCCCCACTCGGGTAAGGGAAGGGAGAGCACCGCTATCCCCCTCGGCTTTCCTGGCACCTGCGCGGGTGGAGTGGGGAGGGTGGCTTCAATAGGTCTGGTTCACTTCATGGACGTGCAGTTTGGGTGTAGGCCCCTGATTCTCGTCAGGCTCTCCTGGCCCCCAGCTGGTGGATGGTCGAAGTTTGAAAGAGCCGTAAGAGCAGCGGCGTTATCTAGGCCTTGCCACTAGGGTCTTTCTAAGAGGGAACTGAGACCCAGATAAGGAAGTGACTTGCCTACAGGGCCACAGTTGGGAGAACTGAGAATAGGCTTCAGGCTTCACCTGATTCTGTGCTTTTCCCACCAGGCTCCTTCTGGAAGTGAAAGGAAGAGAGTGGGCAAAGAAACTGGAGAAAGAGGAAAGTTATAGGGGAAGGAGGGATAGTCCTAAAGGGAACTTTGTCACTGAACAAGGAAAAATAAAGTATTTCAGGCCTTTGCTAGAGCTGGGTGCAGCCTGGCATTGAGGGGAAATTTTTGTAGAAAGTAGTACAGAGTTGGCAGAGGGGTCTGAAGTCCTGGGGCGTTTTGAGCAATGGTAAGGGAATGCGAGTAAAGGCTAGAGAGAAAGCAGCTTCAGTTTGTTAACCTACTGATTGAAATGGTTTTCCAAGACTCCCTCTGCCCTCATTCTTTTGCAGACACATAGAGCATTACTGCATGGGTAGGGAGGAGGGGAGAGAGTGGAACTAGATGGCTTTAGTTGAGCCGGGATTACTGAGCCAAAGGTTGATAAGAGAAACGCTCAACCCTTTGCCCCATTACCACTGAGAGCAGGTACATCATGGCATAACAGCATTCCAAGGGCCCAAAGAATCAACCCCTTACTGCTTTCAGAAGTGTGGGAAGAGCCCAGGACCCCTAATGTAGAGGTGATTAACAAACTACTTGACATACTGATAGTAAACTGTTTGTTAACCAAGGTCCTGGGGTAGGAATATGTTGAGAAAGTGGAGAGCACTTTTTTGTTCCCTCTCCTTGCCCTTCCTCTGTCTCTTCCATAGCTAACCTTTTCTTTGCTCCTCACCTGTAGGGTATGTGAATGCCCAGCTAGAGAAGGAAGTGCCCATCTTCACGAAGCAGCGCATTGACTTTACCCCTTCCGAGCGTATCACAAGTCTTGTTGTCTCCTGCAATCAGCTCTGCATGAGCCTGGGCAAAGATACACTGCTCCGGTAAATGAGGATCCAAAAAATGTAGGAGTAGAGAGTGGAATGGTGGTATTTTAAAACTATTAACTGACTTACGCTTTTCTACCCCTCTGGGCAGGTGAAACAGTGGATTTGGAATTTTTAAGAAATGTCCTTCCCGAAGAATCAATGTAACGTAGTAGTTAAGAATCAGATAGACCTGGATTTAGATCCCAGCTCTCCCACTTATCAGCTTTGGAGCAAGTCATCTAGTCTCTCTAAATGTGTCCCTTCGTCTGTTAAAGATAGTACCAGCCCACATGTTAGTCACATGGATGAGTGGAATTGTCTAGAGTCCGGAAGTAAATCTACTCTAAATGGAAATAATATATCTTAATAAAACTGGAAGTAAAAACATAAATAAATAGAAATAATGTATGACAAAGGTGTTAGCAAAACTGTGTATCTATTCGAGATAACCATTTGGAATAAAACAGCTAAGCCTCTATCACAAAAATGAATTCTAGGAGGAATAATTATTTAAATATAAAACATAAACAATGTGAATATT